>NC_056558.1:32133939-32149034 GCF_013358625.1 Macadamia integrifolia
AAAAAAAAAAAAAAAAAAAAAAAGGAATTAAGGAAGGTAAGAAGAATGAATCACCTAACTCAAAACTCTTGAAGAGTAGAGATTTGGAGCATGCTAGGTTTATGTTTGGAGGAGCTGATCAATTTTGCACAACAACAAAGGACTTGCCGAAGAGGGAGCCTATTTCTCTAGTTCTCTCTAAAGGACTCTTAATAGGGATTGAAAGCATTTCTTAGATCTTCTAAAACACATAAGGTGCTTCTTATTTATGGCTTAGGTTGTTACCCACATTCAAGATGGTGTTCTTCATCCAAACTCTTAGAGATCTCTCTGATCCTAAGGGGATTTAGGCTAAGAAATGGAAGTAAACTCCATTGACTAGCCTACATCGGGGTGACAAAATGAAACTTCTATAATGGTGAAAGAAACACTCATACATCAAAAGTCATTATTACTGCCCCTATTTGTTAGAGGTCCAAAATACCTTTCATTGTTTCCTATCATCCTACAATAATGACGGCTATCAATTAAGGAATTCCTCCTCTTTTATGGCTTGAGGAATACACGATTCTCAGGAAATATTCATTAATTCTTTAAGTTATGGCTTAAAGAGTAATTTTTCCTTGTAACCTCTGGGACTCACTAACTTGGATTGGGTGGGTGACCAGATGACCTTATTCTCAAACCCTTATTTTTTGGGTTTGCATGTACCATCTCAACTAATGTAATCATGATTTTTTTTTTTGGGGGGGTAAGAAAAACCATTCTATTGAAAGGGGTAAGAGAAGTACAATGCATCCTGATTACAAACACTGAGGAGCCAAGGAGTAGATAAGGCCAACTATCTTACTTGCCACATACAGGCCGTCTAGCTAGGGTATTGATGACACGATTAGCCTTCCTAAAAATACTTAGAAAGGATCAACTTGAAAAGTGAGCTACGAGAGACCGAATATCCTCCAAAATATTTGAGATGGCAATGGGAAGAGCCAGGTCAGGACTCAAGATTACACAAGTGGGATATCACTATAACATTATTGATTCCAAAATAAGGTGAGGGGGGGGGTGGGGAAATCACTTGGCAGCTGAAGACCTAGGACCACAACCAATGAGGACATAGTGTACACAGCCATTGTAGATGTAACACCCTTATCGATCAATGTTGTCCTTCGTGCTCCATGCCTGAGAGACGTAGACGCATGCTATTTTATTATTTTCCATGCTTTGAATTTACTTGATTTTTTTTAACTAAAAACTAAACATTCCTACTTACCCAATAGGAAGGGGTTCTCCAAATTGACATTATTTTTCATATTTTATTTGAAACAAAAGAAAATTAAAATCAAATTTCTTTTACCAAGATCTCTTTTTTTTTTTGGTAAAGAATTATACTACTTGTTCTAAAATTAATTTGTTGTTTTGATATAATTGGGAAAAAAGAAAAATATTCTTTCAACCTTTGAGTAGCACCTTTGTGTCTATCTCTATTCATTCCTTATATGAAATGACCTCGTTGTCCTCCTATGTACGAAATCGTTTTATCGTTCCTCATTGGTGCGTTGTCCTATGTCTCTTGTTCAAAGAATCCTCTCATAAAAAAATATTAATTATAAAATTTAGTGTTCATTATACTCCCCCTCAACCTAACAAATACACAATAAAATTCAGCCATCAAAGAATAAAAAGAGATTAATTTATTGTGCTTCTTTGTTATTTTAATCCCTCATAGTAGTGTTTTTTTTTTTGGCAAATGGGAGGCAATTGGATTATATAATGAACCCGGTTCATTGCCCTGGTGGAGATATTTGAAAATGAAGCAGTCCCATTTTTTTTAGATAAGATTGGGCCGACTGGCCACCCAAACCGGATAGTGTTTGCGTGATGTGGCTGGTGACGTGTGCGAAACTCTATAGCCATCACAAGAAAGCATAGGCAGCCATGAAGTGGCATTTTCTCACGAGATAAATAAAGTTCTTATTTCTGGCCCCTTGAATCCCGCATTGGTTGCTGTGGGCCATTCATTAGGCATTATTATAGGATAGAATATGGAATAAATATATTTTATCGTGAGAATTTAAATAGTGCGAGAAGACGAATGAGTTTCGAGAAGGTCGGCGCCAACAGGAAAACGTGGGAGTAGAGTAAGGAGATAGGGAGGTCGCGTGGCTTTGCTTGACTATCTAGCGTCTAGAGAGGATGGGTAGCTTTTAACGCAGACGACACTAGGACTTCCATCACTCATTGTTATACTATTAAACCTTAGAAGACAGTAAATACAAAGAGAATCTTCAGAAACAAAATTTGAACAAAATTTGTTCTTTTCTTAATTGACCAAAATAACCTTCACATTTTTTATTCTGTAATTTTTTTTTATTTTATGAAAAAAATTGTGGATACGCATATTTAGGGGTGTCAATCGATTTGTTTGGATTGATTTTGGTTTAATTTCATTGATTTCGATGTGAGAATGAATGAAATCAAAACATGATTCAATAAGGATGCATCAATTTTGGTTCAATTTTGATTATTATTGACTTACTATTAGTTTGGTTTTGGTTCACCATGTGAATATAAGAGAAAATATACTACCCCAGTGGTGACCTCTTGCAGCCAAACATAAGGTAGTAAAATGATTATCCCATCCTTCTCTATTGGATGTTTCAGTATGCACTTTCATTGATTCCCATATGGGCGATGATCCTCTGCCGTGGGTGCGGTCGTGTGACGAGCATTGGACAGTCAAGATGATATCGGCACACTTTTCGATACTATGCCGACCATCGAATCCTCGCCGCTCCACCAGACCCGCGGTAGAGGATTTTTTTCCCTCCCATATTAACACATCCCTCGTGACTAAATAACGTTATCTCTATTATAAACATATTATGAATATAAAAGTTTTTTTATTATCACATTATATTAATTTTAATCAATTTTTTAAGTTGGATTCGATGTCTTATCAATTTTGATATTATCTAATTTAATTTCAATCTCAATCCAAAACATGATCCTATAAGCTTATATTGATTTTGTTTCGTCAGTTTGCTAGGGTTTGACCCTCCTATATCCCAACTCTTTAGCAATTAACCTTAGAATTAAGAAAAGGGAGGGCAATTTTGTCATTTAAGAAAGAATTCTCTTTCATGGAAGGAGACATCGTCTGTCGAAGTGGGACCACTTTGTTCAAGTTCATTGAGCTTATATTAACCAAACTCATTCTCAAGAGTTGATGGCTGAGGGTTTCTGATCGCCGAGTGTTCGCACCTCACTATCCTTTCTTCTTCTAGTTGTGAAGAAAGAAAGAGAAAGAAATTTCAATTTCTTTCCATATGGCTACGAACATCGCTTACAGATACAGCCCAGCATCTTCTTCGAGTTCAACTTCTTCGCAGACTCGGCGTAAGAGTAATTGCCGCAGGAAAACGAGCTTCAGGAAGAGATGTCTAACGATGGCGAAGCAACAAAAAACCAGAGTTTATATCCTCCGACGTTGCGTATGTATGCTCCTGTGTTGGCATGCTCATTCTGTCTCCGATGATTGATCATCACCAATCATCATCATCATCTATTTCTCTGTTACTCAGGACTCAATTATTTCTTCTCCAATCCATCTCAACGAACATCTCCCGATGAAGATCAGTACTCAAGTTATCAATCCATCAAGCGAGGAGCTTCGAATTCAAATAGATCAATCGAGAATTTTTCAATTCCATTCCGAAGACGAAATTATTGAGCTAAAAGCTTAATTTAAATTCTATCAAGTGGTATCAAAGCGTGAGATTGTTGCAAGGCCCGGCGTTGCAGGCCAAACCAAGTATTGAAATTTAACTGATCAATTCACATTACTACTCTCCAATAGACAGCTGGGCCCACACTCAACATGTGGCATCAATACCAAAGGCACTAAGTGGCAACGGTACGTGTGAAATTTGGTCAAGGTTTAGCTGCTGGCTCTACCAACCGGAACCCTGGACAAGAAGAAAGAAGTGGAAGAAGTGCTTAGAATTTGATCACGGAAGCGACTAAGCTTGATTAGTGTTCGAAATGTCTAGAGAGAGAGAGAGAATGGTTGTATTGAGTATTGGTCATTGTCTATTGATTAGGTTACAAACTATAAAGAAGAAGATAAGGTGGTCCATGTATATATCTCACCAAAACTTCCAATTGCACCATACATTCATCACCATATATTCTTTTTCTTATATCACTTTGTGGAAAGCAACTTAATCTATTCCCATGTGAAACGTGTGGGTGTCGGCCCCACACGCTTCCCTGCAACGACCGTCGCAGTCTGTCTCATCTGTGTGTCCAATAAATTAAAAGGACTAGCGTATGGGTTTTAGTCTTAACTGCTCCTCTAAAAAGAGCTGATCTAGTTGATTGACTTCTTCATCATCCGTAGGCAACCAATATCAGTGTTGCTAAACCATGCCTAGAGAGAGCTAACGGACCCACCTCCTTTAAGGGTTAAGATTTTGGTGAATGAGAACTGTGAAGGAAGTCGAAGAGGATCACTAATTCATTTTTTCTTCTTTCTTCTCTGTTCAAGTCGGTAAGGTAACAATTGGCAAATTAAATAGGTGTTGTGAACGTACGGCTGGGGCGCCGTCAAGTTTGAATGGGATTTGTCCGTTTGTGATTTGTAACACTGTACATGGACAACGGTTGATTATGGCTCAGCGGCAAATAGAGTCTTCTAAGTTTCAGTTCTTTTTCCCTACTCATGCTTTTCAACAACAAAAACGAAGATTGCTATGATGCAGATTCTCCTCTCAAATTCCACTCATGGAGTTCACGTTTTCTTTTCTCAATAAAACTTAGGTATTCCTATTTAATGATTTGATTTCTCACGTCTTCATTGGTGAAAAATTGCATTCTCACGTCATAATGATTCCTCTCCCAAAAATAAATGACATGAAATGGTAATGTTCCCTAGAAGGTAGTGTGGTCATGGCCATGTGGTCATGTGTTTGTCAATGTAGGGGCCAAATAGGAGTGTGAGCAAAAGCATCATTTTTGTCTTCCATAGAGGGATATCATTTTACCCCCTCTATATGTGGAGATAGTGGGAAAAACATCCTCTACAATGAAGTGCAATGAGACATTGTGTTGACGATATTGTGTTGTCAACACGTGGCCAAAAGATGATCAATGGCTGAGATGTAAAGCCCGAAATTGGGACTTCTTGACCCGTTTTGAAACGGGTTAATTTCTGATAATCTCCGGAAAACCAAGGTTTACTAATTTCCTTCCCCAATCGAAAGGAGAATCAGTTCAAAGTTGTGAGCGAACACAACAGTCGCTCCCTCATTCAGCCAGAAGCTGCAGCCACCCCTTCTCTCTCTCTCCATCTTCTTGTGTTGCCTCTCTCCTTCTTCTTGCTTCTTCCCTTTTCCATTTTCTTCCCGTATTAGTTTGAAGTTGCGACAGAACACAACAGCCACTCCCTCGTTCAGCCAGAAGCTTCGGCCACTCCTTCCTCTCTCCATCTTTCCCTCTCCATCTTCTTTTGTCGCCTCTCTCCATCTTCCTGCTCCTTTACTTTTCCCTTTTCTTCCTTCTACTTTCCGCAATCAACACTGATTTCGAGAAGGTAATGAGTTTTCTATCAGACGAGGTAGTGATCTCATTTGTTTTCAGTTTGAGATTTGGTTGAATAACTGCTTAAGGCTATGCACATAAATTGTGACTATGCATGTATTACAGTAAGTTATTTGATTTTGTATGATTCTAATTTTGAGGAAAACCTAATTCCTACTATATTACAGCAAGTTATTTGATTTTGTATGATTCAATTCTCCTGTCGATTTGAGAAGGAATCAGCAAACCTAGGTTTTCTGTTTGGGTTATCATAAATTAGCTCATTTCAAACTGGTCGAGATGTCCCAGGTTTTGTGCTTTACATCTTAGCTGTTAGTCGTCTTTTGGCGAGTGATGATTGTCTGTCGCAGGTGCGGTGAGCATCAGACGGCCAAAACGATATCGACATGTACCCCAATGTCGTTCTGGCCATCGGATGCTCGCCTCATCCGCGGAAGAGGATATTTTCACTCTTTTGGCCAAGTGTCGATAGTACACATCTCTCTTGGAATATCCAGGTAATAGGTAGAAGCATAAACTGAAACATTCTGAAGCTGCAAAGATTCACTGTAGAGGATGTTTTCACTCTTTTGGCCACGTGTTGATATTACACTCTCATTGCCCTTAACCACAAGTCCTCTTCGTTGTAGATGATGTTTTTTCAGATATGGGCAACACTATCTTTTAGGCTTTTTTTTTCATATAAAATTGGGGAGAAGGATTTCCATAATTAATTTTGTTTTGTAGATTCCTTGACACGTTTCTTCACAAACCATTGCGATACACCTTAAATGAAAAAAAAAAAAAAAAAAAAAAAAAAAAAGACCTCCATGCCCATTGGTGTGAAAATACACACGTAGGAAACCCTCTGATCCCCATAAAATAGTATAGGGGTCCATTTTCCTTCACAAACGTTGGAGAGAGAATCTTTTCAACAATGAGATTTTATACTTTAATTGAACTCAAGAATGATATGAGCGAGAGTTAATGATGAGATTCACTATTCTAAAAGTTTAATTATATTGTCAAATCATCGTAATTGAAATGATCCTCTTTCACCATGGGTGACAAAAAAAACTTTTGCCACAGGTATATTGTTAGGGTAAAATGAACACATTATATCATGTATTTACAAGTCTACCCCTATATAATCCTTTTTTTTTCCTTAATCTTAGCTGAGTAGGAAAAGAAACGAGCAAAGGCTCTTATAATTCATGGAAGCTAGTCATCAACTGCTTGATTGGTCTACTGAAACAGTGAGAATAAGATTTCAACAATATATAAATAAGGAGAAAGAATGTAGCCAGATTGCCTAGCATTTGTGAGCACCTATCTGTGTCTATTTCTCTTCTCCCTCATATGAAATGAAATTTATGCCCCTTGTTGTAGGCGGAGAGAGATAGATATAGGGAGACGCGGACGTATACCATGCAGTTGGATAAAGAACTCAATCCTCTAAAAATGTTACAAGTGTGAATATATATATTTTATGGAAGAGTGGATCATCTAACTGTGCATGCTCAAAATCAGGTACGTAGTAGAATAATAAGATGACGGTAAATTGATTGGAATGTACTTTGAGCTTCATCAATTAAAAAGTTAATATCAGAACAAGAGAAAACACCTTGTTAATCGAATAAGATTTCTATTTAGTCTATATATCCAAGGTCCCTATTCACATATCAAGTTTCAAGTCAAATAGAGTTAGGACAAATAGTGTTTAAAGTTATGAAAATCTTGGATTACGAATGAAAGGGTGTCAACACATGAATATGCCTAAAATATAAAAAGGAGGATGTCAATGGTTGGGCATATGATTGAATTTTTTTATTTTTTTATTTTTATGCAATACCACATTAGAGTTAGCAGAGAGGCCATTAAGCTACAGTTATTAGTTATTACTAACTACTAACCTACTGCTACTGTATTTCAAGAAAGTGGAGAGTAAGAAGATTGTACCAAGGTCCTTTCATAGAAGATTGTACCAAGATCCTTTCATGGACTTACGTTAGAGCCCAACTGGCTAGCTGCTTACCACTGAGTTAGAAGCATATCCCCAATCTGAGTTTAAAATTTGATATGTTCACAATCACCACATCACCCAACTGTGTGACATAAATAAATGAATTATCCAAAGTCTTTTAGATCACGTCCACCAAAACTTTTGCCAAAAGAGGGAGAAGGAAGGAAAATTATTTGACGCTCAATGGGGGAAAAAAAAAGGTTTTGTGGTTTCAAACATTGGGCCTTGTTAGCACATAATAGCCATCATATTTGTTGGACTCAATTAAGCAAGCAGAGCCAAGCTTAGCCCTAGACCATGATCGAGCTACTTGAGGTGAGAAGACGAATCCTAATTCCTAGATAGCCCACTATTGCATTCCTAATTCTTTTAATTATTATTTGGGAAAAAGGACTCTGTCTGGGAGGGGTTGTGCCCTAACACAGAAGGAGGTGTAAAATGATCACGCCTCCCCTCATGAAAGGTCGAAATGCTCACCATATTGATATTTTAAGTTGCACTCCCATTGGCTCTCATGCTGGTGCAGGAGCCATTCTTCCGGACATAGAACTCTTCCCCTATTCATTTGCCATGTAAACATTAATGATGTCTAGGCTGACCTAGTGATGGGCTACAAATCCGTCATAAAGGGATAGCACATATTGTGCATCACAACTATACTGGGCTAGAACAAGCCCATGCTAATATTAACTTTTTCAGGGCCCAATAACCGTCGTCCAAGGATTTTTTTTTTTTGAAAAATAGAAGACCATTTTGCTTACAATCAAATCTGATTCGGCTGAGATTTTAATAAGAAAGCTATGGTTACATCTCACCAGGCTACTATCACAATTTTTTCTTTAAACTATTGAAATCATACGAATTATTCTATCATAAGTTACTCTAATAGGATCAAATTACGATCAACTTGATCTCCTAAGATACTTCTTCCAAGTGCAGGATGCCAGGTAGTGGATTTTTCTTATCAATTGGAAAGTCCTCCCTTCACCACCCCGTGGGGATGGTTTATAGGGTTCATAACTACCCTTTTTACTACAGAAGGCTTGCCAAGCTGATCTCCTCAAAGACTTCATATCAACAGGAAGGTTGGCAGCTCAATGTCGGTTGGTCGCCACTTGGTTCAATTTTCATTCTTCACTCACAATCAATATGAACCAGAAGCTTCATTTTTAACTCCCCGAAATTCTTCATAGTCACTCTGTTATGCCTCACAACCCATCAATAGGCTGCTGCATGTAGTGTGTTTAAAGCTTATAAACTTATGTGAAAATATCTAGCTGTATTTCTTGATCCACAGTTAGTGTAATTCAACTGCACGATAGGGGAAGTGTCCCCATCGTGGAATGAGTCCCAGTCTAAGTGAATTAGGAGAAGTTAGTTTCCTAGTCTAAGTAAGTTCCTTTTTATGATCATCGTTAGCAAAAATGAGAATGGCAAAAAAAGGAAAACGGACGGTATGGGTTTTAAATAGTAAAATTTTTTGAACGATACGGTAAAAAAAAGGGTAAAAAAAACAGACGGTACGGGTTTTAAACGTGTAGATTTAAAAAAACGAGACAAAAAAAGGGTATTATACTCGTATAAATTAAGGACTTATTACATGTATACTTGCATCTAATGTTCAAAATAACTATAGTATTCAACACTGATATATATATATCATGTCTTAGTGTGTATGACATATAATTGAATATCACCCACTACCAATTCTAAATTCATACACCACAAATGTCCAAGTTTTATTGAGCAATGTGGCTTGGCTATGATGTTGTTCATTGTTTTCAACATAGTCAACACACTCTTGGAGTAATGTATGTTCAATTTGAGTTAATAGTTATCACTTTAGAAATATTTTTCAGCAAATGCATCAGTTTGTATCTTAATTTCGGGATCCATACATTGATATTGAGTTGAAGGTCATATCATCAGAAATATAGGCCATTGAGTCAGCTTCAAGTCGGCGAAAGAATCAGGTGGATCAGAGTTCGGGAGAGAGAGATATGGTTAATTAAGTAGACATTATGTTCAACAAGTTAAGTCTTAAGAAAAAACACCAAAAAAGGGGAATGTGTTTAAACGCGTTTTAAACGTGTTTATAACAGAAATGCTTGCCGTTTGATGTTTTTCTAAGTATCTTTGAGAAGCATACGGGAAAACGTGTTTTAAACGGTAAAAAACGAGAACGTATTTAAAATAGAGTTTTAAATGTGTTTTTGATAACAGTGGTTATGATTAGGCTTTAAAGTCCTACTCATATGTCTTTAGAGTCATACTCAAAGTATGTAATTATTTCATAATTAATATAAAGAAAGTGGCTAGCAGTAATCGAACAATCAATCGCACAAGCCTTACTCCCTAATTCCTCTGTCTTTCTCTTCTTTCCTCTTCTTTGATTCTGGTTCTCAAATCTCTACATGTTTCAATCACTTGCTACCCATTTGAGGAACCATGCCAGTAGGGATAGTACTATGAAGACTGAAGTAGGTTAATCACTCTACTTGATTATTATTTGAGTGTTCAACCCAAAAACTTAAGTTATTATGTGTAAAGGCCTAACTAGTATATGAAAATATCCAAGGCTTCCAAATTTTCCAACGTGATCATATTATTCCCACGACTTCACTAATGGGTTGCACGTATTACCCATTTTTGAGGGACGTATGAAGGTATATTATAAACACACAGTACGCCTTACAATTCTAATACCACATTACAATTTATCAACCCAAAAGCTTATGCTATTAGGTGACAAAACTCAACTGATATATGATGAAAATATCAAAAGTTTAAGATTAGTTTTCCAACCTAAAATTATTCCCGACAACTACATGCACACAGCAAATTAATAATAACATAGAAACTATATCTCAAAAATTGCATCTTACATGTGACATGTTGGATGAGGTTGAAATTTTGTAAACTATTGAGTCTAAAGATATCTCAAATATCAAATTTCAAATTTAATAGAGTTGGTTAATTCGCAAAATAAAGCATTGAAAAATCCAAAACTACTGAATGGCAAGAACAAAATTTTCTTTTGCTAATGCGTGGGATGATATATGTCATGGACAATTCAGATCATACCCTTGTGATCAAATGGTTAGAATTGCTATATCACCCTTCCATGTACCATAACTACTTGTGAAATTCATATATTCAATGGTGGATGAATTGTTGGAAAGTTATCCGAGAGAGAGAGAGAGAGTTGAGTCAACACACTTATAACCTGGGTACAAAGCATTGGACGATGAGGTTATTGAGATACTTGAAGGGCACAATGAGTTATGGCCTACACTATTATAGCAGCCTGGCTGTACTAGATGGGTGTTGTGATGTCAATTGGATTTTTTATACGAAAAAATCATCGGCTGCTAGTTTTTATGCATTCACAAAAGGCTGGTGGAGTAGTTTTTTAGAAATTGGTTGAACAAACCTGTGCTATAAGTTCGACCATGGAAGCATAGTTTGTGGCTTTAGAAATGCTGACACTTTAGACATGGATTTGTAGTGCTCTATTACCTCTCTTTTATCTCAGCAATTAAGGATAACTAAAGGTTACCCTTTAGAATGACTCCACTTGGCGTGATCTTCTCTGTTAGATTTTAATCTCCATTCTTAGCTCATCTATAAGACAAGCTATGGCTGAAACTATAATTGCACTACACTCAGCATAAGAGAAAGAGTTGATGAGAGAAAAAAAGAGTCTTTTATTTCTTCAGGCTTGGGATCCAACCATTGGAGTGGTTGCATTCAATAGAGATCATTTTTTTATCTTTTGGAATGTTTTTGGGGCAGATATTTGAGTTGTTTTCCTTTTGTTGGCCGAATGTGATGTACAAGATGGTCATATTATTAGTATTTTGTCTAGGTAATACAGGAATGTGATGGACAAATTACCAAATAGGATTTTTGGAATTTTGATTCGATGTGTTCACAATGGCCAAAGTTTAACAGAAATGAATCTACTAGTTAATGCATGGAGAGTTTACATACTGATATCAGTCCACCAACTCCAGATTTTGTTAACTCACTGTCCCTGATTCTGTTTGGATGCATATGTTATTCATTTAGTTTATCTTCTACTTTCCTTTATTGAATTGTTTGGGTCTTGATGAATTGGGAGAGAGTCAATTTTTCATGTAGAAAATGCATTGAGGTTAGGCTCTTTGTGGTGGATAGTGAAACCAATTCTGCTCAATTTTAAGTAATTTTAATTGAATCAAAATGAAGTGAGAATATACAATGGAAGCATTTTAATTAGCCAGTAAAAAACTTAGAATCACTTGATAATGAATTTCTAGTGTATAGTCCATATAGAGGTTTGTAGGATCAGCAGTATGTTTCTCATGTAATCCTTAGACAAATTCCCCATCTTGTGGCCAAATGGACAAATATTTGCACCATAACACCATAATCTTCTTTTCTTGTGGCCAAATAAACAGCCACAACATCATATTCTGCTTGGGTACTTATTTTCTCAAAACCAGTGTATCAAACATTCGAGTAAGTGCCTGAAGAAGTTATTTTCTTCCTTCTAACTTAGCCAAGTTGAATTTCCAAACCTTTGATTGTACTAGTGACTTTAACTTGATAAAACTCTTGGTGTACAAAGTCTTGTATTCTGTTACAGTTTAATCTAAAGAGTACTGGTGCAAGCCCCCAACACAACGACGGTCCCATTTACCAGTAAGCAGGCTGTGGAGGTTGCAAGGGGGTAAGAGGCCCCTACATAGCGCCCCTGCTCGAATTTTTATTTGGGATCGTTTACTGGGGGAAATTTTGTACTTTCTGGTATTAGGGTTTTTCATTATATATTTGTAGCGAAGTTTATTTTCTCTGTAAGCAATTTTGAGAGGTGTGAGGACAAGCGTTGTAACCCTATTCTCCATTGGTAGTGAAGTAGGATCTCATCTCACTAATGTAGGAAATCTTTTCAAACCTCATAAATCTATGTGCATTGCTTGTTCTTATTTCTCTATTACTTTTTACGTCGTTTTTAGGGTTGTGTTTCTACAAGAACCTCTAGCTAAGCAGTAGGTGAACAGTGTACTAATGTAGAGTCAG
Organism: Macadamia integrifolia; assembly: GCF_013358625.1. NCBI lineage: Eukaryota > Viridiplantae > Streptophyta > Magnoliopsida > Proteales > Proteaceae > Macadamia > Macadamia integrifolia. The sequence goes on from NC_056558.1 coordinate 32,146,586, forward strand.
TACCCAACTAGACTGTAGGCACCAACTCTACAGTAGGATCACTAGGAGACAATATCAGTAGGTTACAATAATGGAATAGGCAGCAGAACTTATAACCTAGTACACTCTCAATATGATGAGCACTTCCGTCTATATGAATTATTCAATTAGAACTACTGTATTTTATCTTGTTTTTACTCATTGTTTTCTCATTTTGTTACTGAATTGGGTGGAGAAAAACAAAAATGCTATTTGGGCTGACGGGTCAGTTCCTGTGAATTTTGTTAGTGACAACTCCATGTATCTCTTAATTATCTGAATTTTATTAATATTAAGGATCAAACAAGCTACTGTTCCAGAAAATGATCTATTTGTAAATATTCGAATTTTTTTTTATTTTATTATGCTTATTTCTACAGAATGCTTTCGATGTTACTGGTACGTAATCATGTATTATCTTAGCAGAGTTTTGCATGAACCTGGTTAATGTAAGATCAGAATGTTGTCTCTGGCAATGTTGCCAATGCAATCACTGTGTTTTTCTTGGTAATACTTCAATTACTTGTTGCTACTTTATGGCTCCATGTCAGGCTATGTGCCTCCTAGGAGAGTAAAAAAACTGAGTGCTATTAGAAGTTGTTCTCCAGTGGATGAATCTGTTGGTTGTTCCCTGCATTTTTGAAATTGAAAGAAGAAGAATTACATCCAAATAGCCAGAGGGTGAGTGCAATTGGATATATCCTCTGGGACTGAAAAAATGGAGTATGAAGAAGGATTAGTTTGTACTGTAATAGCGAAGCTGGATCTCTTTCGATGGAGAGAGTCTTGGAAGGGTTCTTCTACTTGGGTTTGCAGTAGTTCTTCATTTCTTGATTTGGCTAGGCCAAACTCAAAGGGCTCGGCTCGATGTTCTTTTGGTAATGTATGGTAGAGCCATTTGGAGAGGGGAAAGTTCTATCAGTAAATGCTGTTGTCCAATGCAAGGATCTGTGTATTTATCATCTTGTACCTGATGCAAGGAGACTAATGTTTTGCAGGACTGGTAAACCTATTCAAAATGTGATTGATAGATTCATGTTTTGAGTGCCACACTAGCATCAACACTCTTTTTTAGAGCTACTCTTTGACAGAGTTGACCATATTTTAATTCATGTACTTACATTTTCTGAACCTTTCTGTTATCATTGTTTTCTGTTTTCTTAGGACCTTTTAGATCATATTTTTTTTGGTGAAACCTTTTAGATCATATAACGATCATGCATAAGGGCTTATTTTATGATCCACATTTTAAAAAAAAAAAAAGCTTTTCTTTTTTCAGATTTTTGCTTTCCCAATATTCTTGCTTTTATTCTCAGTTTAAAAGTGGACAGTAGAGAAGTGACTAGGCCTCAATAGAAATTAATGATGTCTATAACTGTTACGATCCATACCACTCGTATGGGGTTGATCCCAGAATGGTTTTAAAAGAAAATTGATGTGGGTTGATATGGTCTTGGGTTCCCTCACCTTGTAAGCTGGTTAATGGGGTTGAGTTCTTTTAAGTCTCCGTATTAATAGCTAGACGTAAAAGGGGGGGGGGGGTGAAGTCCAATCTTTCAAGTAGGCATGGATGAGAGTAGCTACCTGATCTAATCAATGGACTCATTAAGGAGACTTGATTTATTGATAATATTCCCTGCCATGATCGCTGAGAAGATGAGTAATTAGTTTCAGCCTGTCAATAATTTTGCAATGCCAACCATTCTATGAGGAAGTAATGATGAATTCAGAGAGTAAGTTAATGATACAGAGAAACAAACATAGAGAACAAACCATGTTTTGGGTTTGAGCATTAGAGAATGCATAAACAGGGGAAATGGGTACTGTTTTAATCCCACATCGGCCAGAGAGACAGAGGGATGGCAAGAGAGCGCTTATAAAACGAAAACAGAGGCGTAGGACAAAGCATACCTTTCTCGGCCTTTTGGCTAAGATCAAGTGTAGTATCTGTTCTTATCAGTTTAATATCTGATACTTGGGTCATCGACCCACATGATATTAAATTAGTTTTTTTAGGGAGAGGGCCCACTACGGTGGCTTGCTGCCGGGGACTTCGAGCGTCGCCCATGCGTTGCACTACTGCACGGGCCTGGCGCGCCCCACCAATACAAGTTTTAAATTTCTCCAGTGGATGAGTTATCATTCACCTGCGAAGAGGATGGCTATTGGAGTTTAGTTTTGGGACCGATTGTTAAGTGGGACAGTATTGGTTGATTTCCCATCTAGTTCACAAACAAAAGCCCAATGAGAAGCCAACTCGAACCGGAACTGCTAGGGTTCATTTAACATGCTTATATAGAAAAAAATCATCCCGGTCATACGGCCCCTCTGCCCTCGTTAATCAAACAAAATGAAATTAATGAAACATAAAATTAAGTAAAAAAAAAAAAAGGTTGCATATTTAGATCTACCTTTGTATAACTTTTTCTCC
>NC_056558.1:32149188-32174848 GCF_013358625.1 Macadamia integrifolia
ATTTTTTCTATATGAGATAGATGGATAGAAAAAAGATCGATTGAATAGATGAAATAACTGGATATATATAAAAAAAGATTATCCCCAATCAAGTGGTTTTTCACTGGGACACCCATCCTTGTTGCTATCCCCGTGAAACTTAAAAAACCCATCCTTATTGATGTCTATAGGCACCTCAGCCGATCAAGGAATGTTTATTTCCCCATTACTTATATTAAGAGTTAGGGTTTTTCTGGTAAACATATCAAGGGTTAGTTAATGCATAGTCGTAATCCAAGGGGGTAACGCAGTTGGTGAGCAACGAACTTAGTACAAGTCGTAAACTCGGACGTTCTAAGTTCGACTCCTATTAGGCACACCTTGGGTCACTCACACAAGGATGTTTAATGTTCTTCACTACTTTCAGTGAAAGTTGAATGGTTCTCATTCAACCTCGGTATGCCGAAGGCCTGGATACCCGTCGTTAACTAAAAAAAAAAAAAAAAAGTTAATGCATAGTCGTTATTATAAAGGTTCTCGGCGATTGTAAGGGAAAACTAAGGGTTACCTTTGCTATTATAAGGAAAAATTAAGGGTCACTTGCTATTCGTTGGGCCAAATGTCTGGACACCCTCAGTTAGCTAAAATAATCCTATCATCACCTGTTGTTAGTAATACTAATGAGATTGTCACTATATTTTAATGTTTGTATATTTAAGTATTGATGTTTGATTATTTATATATTTAGGAGTACATAGACTATTATTTGTATGCTTGGGCATCTACATACTTAGAAATTGTGAACATGTTTGAGTGTTCGAGACTTTGATTGCCCATTGCCATTAAGAAACCAGAGCTAAACCCACCTAGACTGTCCCATCATTAAACGGGACCAGATCCTAGTTTTGGATCAATAAACGGGACAGTCTTGGGATTGGCCCCTTGGGACTTAAACCAGTAAGGAACTATCCTGAATCCTTATTATTTAGAACCGTTCCATTAGACACCCTTAGATCCGTATCAGATCTGAATCAATAGGAATCGATCATGAAACTTTATAATCAGCTCCTCACATCTGAAACTTAGCAATTCATTCCCTAAAACCCTAGAATCACCTGCTCCAAAATTGCCAAAATTTGGATCGATCATGGTCGATTTTAATCCAAAGAGGCCAATCAATCAGCTTCTAATTTTGGAAGCCATGGCGAAGAGGACCTAGTGGTTTAAAGACGATCCTCTTTCATTCACAGGTGCATATGTAATATAACCTATGGATAGCTTGTGGGCTGTAAGAAAAAAAGGTTAACAAGTGCAACAACTGTAATTTGAAGTTCCAAACTAATCCGTTGAGAATGGTGCAACTCATTTTCTTTTCTAGGTGGGAAGAATTCACTGATTTTTCCATTTTCTCCTTGTGATTTGACTGCTTCCCTTCCCTAAAAATAAATATCAATTATCATGCAATACGGCAATACGCCATCTGAAGTCTAAACTTTGTCTCTGACATGTTAAACTAGATTATTGTACCGTTTGTTTCTCTTCCTTCACTTTTTTTTTTCCCCCAACGCCAATGATATCAGAACGGAAGGGCCAGCTGTCTTTGAAATAAAACAAAAAACAAAAAACAAAATGAGAAGAAGACAAGAGAGGAGGAGTGGGGAACAAGTAACTGCCCCCCCCTCTCTCTCTCTCTCAGTCTTCTTCGCCTCGCCCTCTCTCGGGCTTAGCTCTCCGCCTCTCTCACTCTCTCGATCTCGGCTCTTCAATCTATCTTCTTTTTTCTCCGAGAAGAAAAGAAAACAGGTTGCAGAGAGCGTGTTTGGCTCTCTGTTTCTTCTCCTTTATTCTGGTTTGTGAAATCAAAAGGTGAGCCTTCTACGAGGAGATTGATAGCGGCATGGTAGTGTTCTTCGTATCCATGGAAGCAGGGAAGGTGATAGTTCTTCATGTATTTGTCATTGCCAGTTCAAGTGAGAGTGTTTTTGTTCATGTGATTCCACCTTGTTATTTTGGTGAGATATTTTGTTAGCTAGGAGTTCGATATTACTCTTGATGTTTATTGGTAGTCTCTAGTACATCTAGAGATAACTATGTAACCCCATTATTTACCTAGTGGAAGTTTGATCTAGACTAGGTTTTATAATTTTTACCTTTCTCATTGAGAGGGTTTTTCACGTTAAAAATTGGTGTCTTCTATTGTGGTGTGGCATAATCAATTTAATTTACATTATTGGTTCTTTGCACATAGTTGTTGGCTTTGTATCTCTATTGTTTGCACATAGGTGGTGGGAAACTGATCTGGTTTTTTCCTAACAAGTGGTATTCAGAACTTGGATTGTACGTGTGTGTAAACAATGGAAAGGAACACTAGAACAATGATGGTAAGTTTAAATGGAAGTGACTAAATGATTTGGAAAGCAAAAATGGAAGACTTATTGTATTGTAAGGATCTATATACACCTATAGAGGGTGACACAGCAAAGTCAGAAAAAATATCCGATGCAGATTGAAAAATGTTAGACCGAAAAGCCATTGACTTCATTCAGCAATGATTGGATGATACAGTTTTTCATCATGTATCCACAGAAACATCGGATCGTTCACTGTGGAAGAAATTAAAATGGTTGTACGAATGGAAAACTGCTGGCAACAAAGCTTTTCTAATTAAAAAGTTTGTAAACTTGAAGTATAGAGAAGGAAGCTCATTTACAGAACATTTGAACGAGGTGCAAAGTATTGTGAACAAACTCTCCACTATGAATATTGTACTAGATGATGAGTTACAAACCTTGTTACTTCTCAGTTCATTACCTAACAATTGGGAGACATTGGTGATGTCTCTGAGTAATTCTGCTTATGATGAAAAAACTTATAATGGGCCAAGTAACTGAAAGTTTGTTGAGTGAAGAAACAAGGATAAAATCCACAGGTTCATCACAACAAGAGACACTTGTCACAGATAATAAGAGGAGAAGTAAACATAGGAAACCTCAATACAGAGAAAAATCAAAAGGAAGATCCAAGTCAAGAAAAGAGATTACACGCTACTACTGCAAAAAGGAAGGACACATGAAAAAGGAGTGCAGGAAGCCTAAGAGAGATACAATCAAAGAAAAAGGGGAAGAGAAGAAAGAAGAAAATGATATTGTTGCTGTCAGTTCAGGTGGAGACATTATTGTTTTCTAGGGTTGTGAAAAATCTTGGCTTACTCTCTCAGGTCATGACACAAACTGGATTGTTGATAGCGGTGCTTCGTACCATGCTACTCCTTACAGAGATTTATTTACTTCTTACAAGACAGGCGATTTTGGTGTTGTAAGAATGGACAACAATGGTACTTCAAAAATTGTGGAGATAGGTGACATAAGTGTTGAGACAAATGTTGACTGCAAATTAGTTCTCAAAGATGTGAGACATATACCAGAACTTCATCTGAATTTCATCTCTGCAGGGAAGATAGATGAAGATGGTTATGATAACCACTTTGGTAATGGTCGATGGAAGCTTACCAAAGGATCCCTTATGATGGCCAGAGGAAGCAAATGTTGCACATTGTACTACACAAAAGCACAAGTGTGCAAGGTTGAGGTGAACATAACAGAGGAGGAATCAGCTACAGACTTGTGGCATTGGCGACTTAGTCACATGAGTGAGAAAGGAATGCAAATTCTCACCAAAAGAAATTTGCTTTGCAATATGAAAGGTATGCCTTTAAAGCGTTGTGTTCATTATTTGGTTGGTAAACAACATAGAGTTACTTTTCATAAAAAGCTTTGTCAAAGAAAGAGAAATATCTTAGAATTGGTATATTCTGATGTCTGTGGTCCTATGAAAACTCTTAGTGGTGCTTCTTATTTTGTTACTTTCATAAATGATGCTTCTAAAAAATTGTGGGCATATGCATTGAAAACTAAAGATCAGATTTTGGATGTGTTTAAAAATTTTCATGCTATGGTTGAAAGAGAAACAGGGAAATCTTTCAAATACATTCATACAGATAATGGTGATGAGTACAGTGGTCCATTTGAGAAGTATTGCAACGATTATAGTATTCGACATGAGCTGACAATTCTCAAGACCCCTCAGTATAATGGTGTTTCTGAAAGAATGAACTGCACAATTATTAAAAGAATCAGGCGTATGCTCTCACAGGAAAAGTTGGCACGGTGTTACTGGGGAGAAGCTATGCGTACTGCTGTTTACTTGATCAACTTATCCCCATCAGTCCCTCTGAATGGAGATGTTCCTGAATGAGTATAGAGCAGGAAAGATGTTCCCATGATCATTTGAAGGTATTTGGATGCAGGGTATTTGTGCATGTTCCAAAAGATGAGCGGTCCAAGCTCGATGACAAGGCGAAGCAGTGTATTTTATTGGGATATGCAAATGATAATTTGGTTACAGGTTATGGGATCCAGTTGAGAAGAAGCACATCAGAAGCAGAGATGTGGTATTTCTTGAGGACTAGACAATTGAAAATTTTGAGAAAATTAAAAAGCCTCAACGATTTGTTGATGATCTGATTGATCTTGATCCAGTTCCTCCACCCATGGTGCATGATGATGATGGGAGAGATGTGCAAGATGGTGATGGTGATGTTCCTATAGATGATACAGGTAATGATGATCAGAGGGAGCAGCCCCCTCAAGAGCCACTAGTTGAACCTCAGTTGAGAAGATCTACAAGAGAGCGTCAACCTTCAACTATGTATCCACCAGATCAGTATATCACAATAACAGATGCAAGTGAACCGAAATGCTTTGAAGAAGCAAAGGTCGACAAGCATAAAACTAAATGGTTAAAAGCTATGCAAGATGAAATAGATTCTTTGCATAAGAATCAAACTTATGTTTTGGTGAATATACCTAAGGGTAAGAAGGCACTCAAAAATAAATGGGTGTTCAGGTTGAAGACAGAGAAGAACAACTCAAAACCAAGGTACAAGGCAAGGCTGGTCGTGAAAGATTTTGGGCAAAAGAAAGGCATTGACTTTGAAGAGATTTCTTTCCGTAGTGAAGATGTCATCCATTCGAGTTGTGTTGGGTCTAGCTGCAAGTATGAACTTAGAAGTTCAACGACTTGATGTGAAAACTGCATTTCTCTATGGTGATTTGAAGGAAGAGATTTATATGGAACAACCAGAAGGTTTCAAAGTCAAGGACAAAGAACACATGGTTTGCAGGCTAAGGAATAGCTTGTATGGTTTGAAACAGGCACCAAGGCAGTGGTATAAGAAGTATTCATTCATGATGGATCATGGGTACAACAGAACAACAATCGATCATTGTGTATTTGTTAAGAAATTTTTAGAAGGTGTGATTTCATTATCCTTTTGCTCTATGTTGATGACATGTTGATTGTTGGAAAAGACATCAACAAAATTGACAGGTCGAAAAAAGAATTGAGCAAGTCCTTTGCCATGAAGGACTTGGGATTGTCACAACAAATCTTAGGCATGAAGATCTCTCGTAATATGAAAGCAGGCAAAATTTGGCTATCACAAGAAGGTACATACAGAAGGTACTTGAAAGGTTCAAGATGGATAAAGCAAAGTCAGTCAATTCCCTACTTGCAGGTCACTTCAAGTTGAGCAATGAGCAGAGCCTTTCAACTGAGCAAGGAAGAGCGAAGATGAAGAAAATCCCCTACGCATCAGCTATGATGTGTACAAGACTTGACATTGCACATGCAGTTGGAGTGGTGAGCATATTTCTTACCAATCCAAGCAAAGAGCATTCGAAAGCAATAAAATGGATCATGAGGTATCTCAGAGGTTTATTCAAGGGATGTTTGTGCTTTGGAGGTGACAAACCTATGTTACTGGGATACATAGATGCAGATATGGCAGGTGACATTAACTCGAGGAAGTCTACATCAGGGTACTTATTCACTTTTACAGGGGGAGCAGTGTCATGGCAGTCCAAGTTGCAAAAGTATGTGGCATTGTCAACTACAGAAATTCAGTATATTGCTGCTATGGAAGCCTGCAAAGAGATGTTGTGGATGAAGGAGTTTCTTCATGAACTAGGTTTGAAGCATGACAGATACATTGCTTACTGTGATAGTCAGAGTGCCATCCACTTGAGTAAGAATCCAAGTTTTCATTAGAAGTCCAAGCACGTTGATGTGAGGTATCACTGGATTAGGGATGTTCTGGAATAGAATCTTATGGAAATTGAGAAGATCCATACTGACAAGAATAGTGCGGATATGATGACAAAGGCATTACCCAAAATGAAGCATAACTTCTGTAGAAGCATGGCAGGTTTGGATGTGCCAGATCTCTCCTTGTGAGTCAGAGGGGGAGTTTTGTTGTGTCCTCCTCACAAATCAAAAGGGCCAGCTGTCTTTCAAAAAAAAAAATGAGAAGAAGACAAGAGAGGAGTGGGTAACAAGTAACTGCCCCCCTCTCACCCTCTCTCACTCTCTTTGTCTTATATCTCTCTCTCCCCCTCTCGGTTTGAGCCCTCTCTCACTCTCTCGGTCCTCTCTGCCTCTCCCTCTCTAGGCCTTAGCTCTCTGCCTCTCTCACTCTCTCGGTCTCGGCTCTTCAATCTATCTTCTTCTTTCTCTGAGAAGAAAAGAAAATAGGTTGCAGAGAGCGCGTTCGGCTCTCTGTTTCTTCTCCTTCATTATGGTTTGTGAAACCAGAAGGTGTGCCTTCTGCGAGGATATTGATAGCGGCGTGGCAATGTTCTTCGTGTCCAGAGAAGCAGGGAAGGTGATAGTTCTTCTTGTATTTGCCATTGCCAGTTGAGGTGAGAGTGTTTTTGTTCATATGATTCTATCTTGTTATTTTGGTGAGATATTTTGTTAGTTAGGAGTAGAGTATTACTCTTGATATTTATTGGTAGCCTCTAATACATCTAGAGAGAACTGTGTAAGCCCATTATTTACCTAGTGGAAGTTTGATCTAGAGTAGGTCCTGTGGTTTTAACTTTCTCATTGAGAGGGTTTTACACATTAAAAATTGGCGTCTTCTATTGTGGTGTGGCTTGATCGATTTAATTTGCATTATTGGTACTTTGCACATAGTTGTTGGCTTTGTATCTCTATTGTTTGCACACAGGTGGTGGGAAACCGATCTGGTTTTTTCCCAACATAAACTGCATTCGACAGTTGGCAACATTGGGCATGCATCTCAAGTGCGACCCAACCGTTGGATGTTGGAGAGGATCTGGACCAGATAAAACAACTAGCAATGTAAGAGAAGCTTACCATAGCTCATATGTGCAATCGACCAAAATATGATGCTTCAATTTATGGTTAATTGGAATAGGGGAGAGATTAGGGGTGAAATAGGGTTGACTTAGCCCAATCCTAAGTCCCCTTAGCTGAGCCCATGCCCATACTCAGGGCCAGAAAAATCCAACCCTAACCTACCCTCAGGGCCTGGCCGAGTTAACCTTGATTGGTCCTAACCATACCACAACACATCACTACCATAACACCATCCCCAACCTCCATGGCCACAACCATGCCTACAATTGATCCCCTTGTTTCACCTTCCATATCCCTTTTTGTTGGCCAACTTTCTAGGTCGAATATCCAATGTTCTCTCCATTAGATAAGAAATAAACAAAAAAATGAAGAAGAAATACTGAGAGGAAGAAGACAAGGTCGGGCTCAGTCGAGACCTCAGCCCTGGCTCTGGGCCAAAGTTCTTCAACCCTAAGTTGCCCTTAGGGCTAAAAATCTTGGCCCCAACCCTGTTCGGGCTTAGGGTAGGCATAAGGGTTTGGGCCATCAGGGCCAAACTTACACTCATAGGAGAGATCATGGAGGGAGGTAATATGGGTTGTCTTTTTTTTTTTAGTCCCATATTGGTTAAATACTAAAGGAGAAAAAAAGATTGCTATTAAATCGGAGACCATAGAGGGTGGTAACATGATTGTTGTCTCGTCATGAACGTTTAGACAATGGGTGATGGGATTCAAATCCTATGCTGGGGAGGGACTAATGAGATTTTTCTGTCACTTTCTCTTTCCCATTTTCTCTCTCCTATTTTGTGTGTCTCTCTCTCTCCTCATTGGTCCCTCTCCAACACACACTTGCACTAGAGAGGATTTGAATCCTAGATGATGTTGGAACCAAATCTTCTCTAGCGTAGCTACATGTCAAGTGCACACCTGACAGTTGGGAGCCCCCCTTAGATGCAAGCCCAAATGCTCCCAATCATCAAATGTGCGCTAGGATCCTAGCTACTTTGTAGAGGATTCGGATCCGATGATAGCCACTACTCTTTTTAAAAACCTGGGACTTAGGTTGGTGAATAAGTTGTGACTAATCCTAATTCTAACCTATTTGATAGGGCCTATTCATGAAAAAAACCCTAAAATCCCTAAGTTTTTTTAGATTGGAGGACTGATTCTAAAGTTCTTAGGATCGATTCTTGCTAATTCTACAAGGACCGATTCGATCTTTAATTCCATGTTTTAAAACACTGGTAATGGTTGTAGCAAGTTTTTCTTGAACATATACAATAACAACTCAGCCTTTTCCAAGTAAATGGGATTAGCTATATAGATCTTTGCCCTCTAAACAACTATACTCTGCATGCCTTTCATTACTGCTTCTCCTGTGGTCATTTTTTGCCTACCCCTACCTCTTTTAGCTCATTCTATTTGAATATGATCACTCCTCCTTACTGAGGCATCCTAAGGTCTCCGTTGACCATGACCATACACCTTATATGACTTTCTCAAAGTTTGTCCTGAATTGGGGCAATTCTCAAGTCACCTATAATCCGATCATTCCTTATTCTCTCTCTCCTAATTTTGCTACACATCCATCTTAACATCCTCATCTCTACTACACTCAACTTATCTATATTATGCTTTGACTGCCTAACATTCTGTCCCATACATCATAGCTAATCTTATAACTATCATGTATAATTTTTTTTTATCTTTAAGATTGTGGTTGGTAGCCAAGAGAAGAAAAGAAAAAAAAAAGTACAATTTTTGTACTTATTTTTCTTGGGTTAAGAATTTTTCTTTGCACTTGGTATGTCTTCACCCAAGAGAAGATTCCTATTTTCAAATTCAAAATTCCTTTTGGGAATTGTGATTTCTTTTGCTCCCCCAAAAACTTTATTGCCAAAAACACAAGAAAACATGAGAAAATATGAAAACATAATAAGACAAAAATGAATGATTACACAATGATTTCCTATGTGTCTATCTCTCTCCTAAAATTAAAAAATTTTTGAATTTTTTTTCTTTTATTTTATTTTCTATATTCTTTTTTCTTTTATTTTCTTCTCTTGGCTACCAAACATAGCCTAAGGAAATACGTTAGTCACACAACACTCCAGATGCACCTCCCATCTCACTTTAATTATTTGAGAAACATCCTTTATATCACCTTCCTTGTCTTGTTGAACAGATAAAATGTTGTGGCAAAATGTTCCACGCATGACGTTGTGCCTTCAATTGTTGAATGGGGGAGATTAGGGATGTGTAGTAATAGTTCTACCCTCATCCTCATCCAACGGTTTATAAGGCATGATGGTGTAAGAATACAGAATAATGGGTGCGTCCCTGTTCCTTGCCCCACATCCAAATCTTATTTTAGAATAATTTTTTTTTTCTTTTTGGCGCCATATAGTGTCAAGGGTATTTGAGTCGTTTTGATTCTACCCTCATTTCGCTCTCTTCAATTCTCTACTTCTCCCTGCTCCGAATCAAAATTCTATGCAGAGATCAAAGCAAGTAAGAAAGCATCCTTCTCGTTAGCTTTTCCTGCATTTGTCTATTCAAAACAAAGAGGTATTCACATAAAAATGCATTTTGGGTGCTAAACTTTTAGCTCATTCCATTTGAATTTGATCATTCATCCTTACCGGGACATCCCAATGTCCCCATTGAATATGACCATACATCTTGAATCGCTTTCTCATAGTTGTCTTGAATCAGGGCAACTCCCAAATCACCTCTCTAATCCAGTCATTCCTTATTCTCTCTCTCCTAATTTTTCCATACATCCATCTCCACATTCTCATCTCTAGTACACTTGACTTATCTATATTATGCTTCTTAATTGCCTAAGATTCTGTCCCATACATCATAGCCGATCATACAACTATCCTATAGAATATTTTTTGAGCTTTAAGAAAATACGTTGGGTACACAACACTCCAGATGCACCTCCCATCCCACTTCAATTATCTAAGAAACGTCCTCCATATCACCTTCCTTGTCTTGTTGAACAAATAGAATGTTATGACAAAATGTTTCATGCATGACTTTGTGCCTTCAATTGTTGGATGGGAGGAGATTGGGGATGTATAATTATACTTCTATCCTCATCCTCATCCTCATCCTCATCCAACGGTTATAAGGCATGATGGTGTAAGAATACGAGAGAAATGGGTGGGTCCCTACTCTCTGCCCCAACATCCAAATCTTATTTTAGAATAAAGTTTTCTTTTTGGCGCCACAAAATGTCAGGGTATTTGAGTCATTTCAGTTGTACCCTTATTTCGCTCAACTCAGTTCTAAAGTTCTTTCTGTTCCGAATCAAAATTCTTTGCGGAGACCGAAGCAAGCAAGCAAAGCATCATTGTCATCGGCTTTTCCTGCATCTGTCTGTTCAGAACAAAGAGGTATTTTCAGAAAACTGCATTTTGGGCGCTGGAATACCTAAAAGGTTGAACTCAAATGTGTCATCTCCGTGAAGGAAAAATTCGCTGATCAGTAACAAATATTTTATTTTCTCTTTTATTATTTTCTTGTTCGAAGTTTCAGACGGGATTCGATCAGAAAAGGTAAGTTATTACCGTTTCGAAGCTCAGAATCGTCATCCTCTTTTTCTTTTCCTTCACCCATAATCAATTCATGCTTCGTCTTCTTGTACACCTTTCTTCTAAAATCGATTTCAGACAGTTGAGTTTGAAACTTTGAAATCTGGAACTAGGAATCAGTTTAAATACATGATTATATCGTCCATATCCTCCATGTCTTACGCTTTCTCGAAATGAAGAGCATTGTAGTGGCATTTATTTTTACACTTTTAGAATTTATCCAGATTTCGTTCTTATTTTTACACCTTTCAGCATTTATTTCGCTGCATCTAGTGGCAATCCTTAAATATCTTTTCCTTTTTTGTGTCATAGCATCTTTGGTTCCTATTAGTAAACTGGAATTTTGGGAGACCAGTCGAATCATCGTGTCTTACTATTTTTTGTTTGTACCGTTAATCTATTGTATACTCTGGAAAACTTTCAAATGGATGTTTTTTTTTTTGTTGTTCTTTTTCTTCTTCTACTACTTTTTTTTCCCCTTGATTTTAGAAATGTTGGATGGGTATATTTTTAATTTAGTTGAAATATGGAACTTTGACGATGGAGTACTTTTCTGTGCTCTCATTGAACAGGATTTGAATGTTTGGGCACCCAGTGCTTTTCTGAAACTTTAGGGGACTGAGAGCTGGTTCTTGGTCCCTGGCAGATGTGTACAATCTGGAGGAAGCATACCACGGAAGATAATGAGCATTGAACATCTCCATAGCCCATTTATAGGCTTTCAATCCCGAAATGCCCCAAATATGAAAAGCAATGTCAGTTTCACTTTCGTGGATAGAAGAAGGTTGCAAACGAATACTTTCCCCAAGTTCTATTGTGCAAAGCAGAATCATGGTGGGTACCAAGGGATTTGGTTATCAGTTTTCAATGGGAGAGAAATCGAGCTTTTGTCGAGTAACATTTGGTCAAGAAGTAGGTTAAAGATGAACCGTACTTGGGAGCTCATCTCCCAAAGTAAGTCTATTGTTAGATCTTTGGATCCTTTGTGGAAGGAGGGATTGCTTTTCATCAGGTGCTCTATTTTCTTTGCTGTGATATCTGCATTAGGGATGTTGGTCTGGTATGGACAGGTGAAAGCCAGGAGTCTTGTTGAAGCCAGGTTTCTGCCGTCTGTTTGTTCAGTACTGAGCGAACATCTTCAGCGTGAGCTTGATTTTGGTAAGGTAAGAAGTATTTCACCATTCGGTATTACCTTGGAATCATGCTCAATTGGGCCTCAGCATGAAGAGTTCTCCTGTAGTGAGGTCTTCACTATGAGACTTCGTATCTGTCCTTTTGCTAGCTTGAGGAGGGGGAGGATTGTGATCGATGCAGTCTTATCTCAGCCAAGTGTGCTGATTGTGCAAAAAGAAGATTTCTCTTGGTTAGGAATCCCTTCATCTGAAGGTGCTTTGCAGAGGCACTCCTCAACTGAAGAAGGTATAGATAATCGTACAAAAACCAGGAGGGTTGCTAAAGAGGAAGCTGCAGCTCGCTGGTCCAGAGAAAGGGATGAAGCAGCAAGAAGAGCTTCAGAGACTGGCTACATTTTCCCTCAGCAATGTTCTAGTTCTTCAGAAGTTAATGTTCTCAAGGAGGATCCAGGTCATTCTAATGGGCTAGCTACTTCAGAATCCTTTTTTTGCGTGGATGAACAGATGCACTGGAGAGATCATCATTGCATGGACACAGGTATTGAGTATGGATTGAAGCATGCGGATCTAGAGAAATCATTTGGTGTGAAAAAACCTAGTACCAACCTAAAGTTCTGGTCTAAAATGATATCACCCATTAAACACAGATTTAAAAGAAAGACTCGTGATAGAGATATCTCTGAAGCTGATGCTGCTGCCAAAAGGAGAAATCTCGAGCGAAGTGCAGTAGCTGCACTTGCATATTTCCGAGGTGGGAAGTTCGGTGAGCCTTCACAATTTGTGCGGCCTTCAGCTGAAACTCTTGTTACGGAATCTGTTGATAATCATAATGCAACCAGGACTGGGGTTAATAATGCCAAATGTAGGGTATATGATGACCAGTATGTTGAAGCTGATTTCAAAGGGGTGAAGATTGCCTGGCATGAATCCTTGGAAAATGCTTCTGGATACTCCATAGACAATTTAAACAGTGAATTAGTAGACAGCATTACCAATGATTTTGGATATCAAGGTAATTCAGGATTTCAGCACCTGAAAGAGAACAAACATACCAGTGTCCAAAAGGATAATGGCTTCAGATTTTTGCAATTACCTTTTCTTACAATTGTTGGGAAACTTAAGAGATTAAATAAGTCTAATAGAGAAAAATTGGCACCGAGTGAGAAAGAGCAAACTGATGAGTACAATGTAAACATCGTGGGTTACGATAGAATTCATGTTCAGGATAGTACCAGGGTCAGTTCCAATAGTTTACCGGACCAGATAACGGAGTCATTTGAAGACAGATCCGAGGGCTGCAGGGGAGGTCATACATCTGAAGGTGCAAGTCCTACAAAGCTTGATACATCACCAGTAATAAACCATGCAATTCCCATTTGGTACGTGGGCCTGAAATCAGGTTTACCCTCTTTCTCTAGAGCTATTGGAGAGTTGTTATCCAATTATTTCGCTGGTAGCATTGAGAAACTGAAATCAAGCATGGGTCTAAAGGTTGAAGATCTTGTTGTTGAACTTACTGAAGGGGTCGATGAAGTACAAACAGAAGGTATTGAGAAGATTCTCCCGGTTACGTTGGATTCTGTGTATTTCACAGGTGGATCATTGATGCTACTAGCATACGGTGACCAGGAGCCTAGGTGAGGTTCTCTTATAACTACCTCATTTCGGTACATAATGTTGATTCCCTTTATGATTTTAAGATTGACTAATCTAGTTCTGCCTTTCTGGCAAGTCAAACTACTGTCTTTTTCAACTCAGTGAAGATTAGTGACACGGATTTGACAAAACATTGTTGATGGTGTATTTAGGGTTCTCACCTTTCCACAATATTAGACAATGTAAGTCAAGAATAAACATATATTGGAAGCTAGTTGAGCAGTGATAGACAAAAGGCTTAAAAATCATGATAGAGGAGTTTCAATAATTCACTGCTAGAAATTGGGCAGGACAAGGGGTTTGATCCAGTCAATCTGGTTTTCAGTGAGGTTTATTTATTTATTTATTTTTTATAAATGGTTTGAAAATGAATCTTGAACTTAGAGCCTAGGGGGCCACATGACCTGCTTCTCCAAAAAGATGGAACTCTCTCAAAATTTGGAAGAGGTAGTCCCTATTCTAGTTTATAGTTCCTTTAACTGAAAATAAAAGTGATAACTATTTGCCCTGTTGACCTTGAGAATACGAAAAATATATGGACACACACATACAGAAATAGTCCCTGGAGGAACCCTGGGTCCATTGTCCACTATTTTAAGCATTTGGGGGGGGGGGTTGGTCTGGTCAACCTTTGGATGGTAACACGTCCTTGGATTAGCCACATGTCAAATTTTGGTTCCCATTTCAATCATATGGCCCACCATATATTGAATTTTCATTTTATCATTTTTTTTCAATTTGGTCAATTTAAAATACCAAACCCAACTCATTGATGTATACCACAGTCTATACTATCCACTTAGACTAAGCAACTAAGAGTGTATTTTGACTTCTAAACTGACTAGATATCAACTTGGCTTACCTTTTATAAGTCCCTACCTAAACTAATTAAAGAACTAAAGCTATACCTAAAAGACTACTCTTTTATTAAAATAAAAGGAAAGTTACAAGGAAACCCCTTTTTATTTAAAACTGACCCGTGTTACGTAACCTACAATAATAGTTATTCTCGCTGGTAAAAAACTTCCCCAATTTGGATCTTTTGAAAGATCCCTTTTTTTTTCTTTGGGTGCAAGGATCTTTTGAAAGATCAAATGCTTAACAAATGGAGATGCTTCAGCTGCAGGGAGGTGTGAGATTCATAGTGATTACAGAATACTCTGAAGTTGACTTGCTAATCTGTGACTGATGTAGATCAAGCTTGCACAAGGAAGAGACTGCTGGCCCCATCGAATCAAGTCCAATGTTGGACCAGCCAGCCCTCCACCTTGGCCCCATCTAACCAGCCCAAAAGGAGAGCTGGAAAACACTGTTCCAATGAACAGTAACTTCTGCAGCTTTTGTTCAATGAAGATCTTCTAAAAGATCCATATAACTGTCCCTTATTCTTGAAAAAGAAGCTTCAAAAGAAGAGTTCCAGCAGCCATCGAATTGCCTAAGTTAGCCTAGGATTTAGCTTCAGTTGGGAATCGGAGATTAGGGAATGATTCGACTTATCAGTAATGACAGAGGTCTTTCTTATTTATAACAAGATTACAATAAATCAAACAAGGAAAGTAGGGTAACGCTGATTAAGCGTCTCTATCTACAAGACGACTAAGCGTCCCTATCTACAATACTTACTACGGTAAATAGTAAATAATAAAACTTAACCAAGGTAAAAATAAAACTAACTATGGTCATCTCAACACTTCCCCTCAAGTTGTTGCAAATATATCATGCATGCCCAACTTAGAGACAAGAGGATGAAATGCCTTACAGTGAACAACCTTGGTAAACACATTAGCTAACTGATTTGTAGTACTAACAAAGGGAATACAGACAATCCCTTGGTCAAGCTTCTCTTTGATGAAGTGTCTAATAATCTCAATATGCTTGGTCCTATCATGCTGAATAGGGTTGTGGGATGTTGATGGCTGCCTTGTTATCACAAAACAGACGCATAGGACCTTCTACATTAACTCGGATATCACTCAGTAGGCTCTTAAGCCAGACCAACTCACAAATCCCTTGGGCCATTGCCCGATATTTAGCTTCAGCACTAGACGAGATACCACGGATTGTTTCTTGCTACGCCAAGTAACAAGGTTCCCTCTAAGGAAAGTACAATACCCATAGGTAGATCGCCGATCATCAATAGATCCAGCCCAGTCAGTATCAGTAAAGGCGTCAATCTTCAAGTGCCCCTGATTAGAATACAAAATACCCTTTCCAGGAGAGGATTTCAAGTACCGTGGATCCGGTACACAACATCAAGGTGAGGTGTCCTGGGATCATTAAGAAAATGGCTAACAATAACCACAACATAAGCAATATCGAGTCTGGTGTGGGACAGGTAGATCAGACATCCAACAAGTCTCTAGTACTGCACTTTATCAACAGAGTCACCCATTGCACTGCTTAGCTGATGATTGACCTCCATAGGGGCATCTACAGGCTTGCACCCAAGCATACCTATCTCACTAAGGAGATCCAAAACAAACTTCCTTTGGGAAATGAAGATACCATTGTTAGATTTAGCCACTTCAATCCAAAGGAAATACCGATGGGGCCCTAGGTCCTTAGTCTCAACCTTTGCTGCTAGTAAGGCTTTAAGGTTGGAGATCTCATCATTGTTACCAGTAATCACAATATCGTCAACATAGACAATCAGAGCAGTGACCTATACCTTTCGCCTTTGTGAACAAGATGTGATCAACTTGACTCTGTCTATTTCCAAAGCTTATCATAGCTTTCGTGAACCGGCCAAACCATGCCCAAGGAGACTGCTTGAGGCCATACAACGACTTCTTCAACTTGTAGACACGTCTGGCACTGGAAGGAGTGGCATAGCTAGGAGGAACATCCATATAAATTTCCTCTTCAAGATCTCTATACAAGAAAGCATTCTTGACATCCAGTTGTTGTAGATTCCATCCCAGATTTGCAGCAATAGATAGCAATGCCCTGATAGAGTTCATCTTTGCAACTACGGCAAAGGTTTCCTGATAATCAATCCCATATGTTTGGGTAAAGCCCTTAGCCACCAAACGTGCCTTGTACCGCTCAATTGTCCTATCAGCTTTCTGCTTGACTGTAAACACCCACTTGCACTCAATTAATTTCTTTCCCTGAGGAGGAAGAACAAGTTCTGAGGTACCATTTTTATCTAATGCCAGCATTTCCTCAACCATTGCAGCTTTTCACTTTGGATCATTTATGGCTTCCCTCAACCATATGAAGACAACAAAGAAACAAAGGCCTTATAGGAAGGAGATAAAGATGCATAGGAAACAAAATTGGAGATGGGATGCTTGGTACAAGAACGAACTCCTTTTCTAACAGCGATAGAAAGATCGTCCACTGTAGGAGCAAAAGGTATAATATCAAGTATGGGAGGCTCTGAAGAAGTAATAGGTGCAACATTAAGTATGGGCGAAATATTACCTGATACTGGTGGATTCGATGGAGGTGCTTCAGAAGGGTATGGCTGGTTACCAGTGGTGTCTTGCTCCTTGGCGTTTTGCTCCTTGGACCTCCAAGTGTAAGTGATCACATCTCTTACAAGCTGATCTGGTGGCTCTCCCTGATCGGGAGGCATACCCTGAATAGGAGACGTATCAATAACAAAAGGAGGCTCTTCCTCAAGACTCTCCCCCTGAAGAGGTGACGTGAAATACACCTCAAACTCATGGAAAGTGACATCCATGGTGACATACAAGCAGCGAGTAGGAGGGTGATAATACTTATACCCCTTTTAAGAAGCCGAGTAACCAAGGAAAACACACTTTAGAGCCCGAGGATCAAGCTTGGACCTTGAAGGAGAGGAATTATGGGCAAAATAGACACACCTAAATACCCGAGGAAGACTACAAACAATTGTAGGATCAAGGAGAAAAGAAATAGGGGGCTTAAAGTTAAGTACATTAGAGGGCACCTGGTTAATAAGGTGGGCAGCAATAAGAACGGCATCGCCCCAAAGATATTTAGTAACACCAGTAGCAAACATTAGTGCTTGAGCAACGTCAAGGAGATGATGATTCTTGTGCTCCAGAATCCCATTTTGTTCAGGTGTCCTAACACAAGATGTTTGGGAGAGAATGCCCTGAGATTCAAGGTAGTTCTGAAACTCCCCATCTATATACTTAGTGCCATTGTCACTACGAGGGACTCGTATAGTAACATGAAACTGGGTACAAAGCATGGCATGGAAAGATTTAAAACAAGAGAAGGCATTAGGCTTATTATACAACAGATATGTACAATTATCAATAGAAGTAATAAACCGACAGAAGCCATCCCTATCAATTGTTCGAGAAGGACCCCACAAATCTGAATGAATAATAGAAAAAGGAATAACACTTTTATTTTCAGTAGGAAAGTAAGAGGTGCATGTATGTTTAGCCAACTCACATACATCAGACTTAAGTTGTTCCAAACCACAATGTTTAACTAAAGTAGGAAACATGCGACATCAAAGATGAAAAGAAGGAAATCCAGCTGTTGCCATAGGCTGCATAAGGTGGAATAATAAGCTGAGAGAGACAACCCTTTCTGAGTGGTGGAACGAACGGTACGACGAATCTCCTAGGCATGAGCATAGTTCCCCCCTGAGAATAAGTATGCTTTACTGCATCCCAGAGATCTTTAGCAGGAATTAAATAGGACAAAGCTTAGGCTGATAGCAGGCTCCATAGAGTTGATCAGAAAGGACATAACAATGGCATCAATGGCTAACCAGGTGTTAGCGGCGGCTGGATCAGTCAGTTAAGGTGTGTCTCCAATGAGAAAGCCGGAGAATTTCCCACGGATAGTAAGGAGGTAGGCACGAGACCACGTGAGGTAGTTCTGACCATTAAGTTTGATGGGGCCAGGATGATCAGTAGACTGATTGCTTGAATGGTGACCACTAGAGGTCTCAGAGGAGGCAGCAACAATCTTAGCATCATCAGTTACTGTAGTCATGGCTCAGTGAGCGGAACATGTGGACTGTGCAGGCAGGTGCAAAGGGGCGGAAGGTGTAGGCTGTGACAGGCGCAGATGCAGGTGCATACAGGTGCAGCCAGACGCAGGTGCAGGTAGGCCTAGGCAACAGGGGCACAGGTAGCAGGGGCACAGGTAGTAGGCAGCAGGCAGCGATAGGTGTAGGCGTAGGCAATGAGTAGATGTAGGAAACAACAGGTGCAGGAAGTGACATGCCCAGGAAGCAGAGGTAGCGACAGGTAGTGGCAAGAAGAGAGAAGGCGAGGCGTGGGTAGGGGTAGGTAGCGATGTCACGACGGAGGCGGAAGAGGGCGCTGAGAGAAAGCGCAGTGGGTTAGGGGTTAGGTTTGCATGGAACGGGGTTTAGTTTACTATGCTAGACTAGGAGGCGAGGGCCCCCAAGGGGGGAGAAGAAAACCAAAAAAGAAGAAAAAGATTTTAGGGTTTTTGGCTCTGATACCAAGTTGAGAATAAGAGATTAGGGAATGATTCGACTTGTCAGTAGTGACAGAGGTCTTTCTTATTTATAAGAATATTACAATAAATCAAACAAGGAATATAGGGTAACTCTGACTAAGCGTCCCTATCTACAAGACGACTAAGTGTCCCTATCTACAATACTTACCACAGTAAATAGTAAATAATAAACTTAACTAAGGTAAAAATAAAACTAACTACGGTCATCTCAACAGTTTCTATTTTGATTGTCCAAGTTAGTTTCCTATTTTGTTAGTGAAGTAGTTTCTATTTTGTAACTTGGGGTTGTTTCCTTATTGTCATTGGTTTGTTAGTTTCTAATTTGGTTAAAACTTGGTTAGCAAGTTAGGCACAAATTGGAAAGCCTTATTCCAGTCCATTAGTTTCATTTTCTGTTATTTCGTTATGTCCAAGTTTTGTAAGGCTATTAAAGCCCATTGATCATGATAAAAAGATGGATTGAAGTTTATGAATTTGAGTGTTTACTCATGGCTGAGATAGCTGTTACCTTGAGGGGCGTGAGACCCAAAACCTGAGGGGTGAGATGTCCATTCCCTAACTCTTCTTCTAACTTTTTCAACCCCCCATCGATTCTCTTTTTCCTTTCTTTTATTTCCTTATTTGTTTTCTGTGAGAGTGTGTGATTGATTATTGTTCGAAGATCTCAATATCTACTATTTTATTTTTTCAAACTAACTTCCCACAAACAAGACACCATATGAACCCTTAGATTAGGCTGTTGTTTTTGTTATAAATTATTCTTATTCCTTTTAATAGTGAAACAATATCAAAGTAGTAAAACCAGTAAATGAAAGAGGAAAGGATATGAGAAAGAGGGGACTGCTAAGAGAACAACGACCGATACTCTCTAGCCCCCAATCGGTAGTTATTTATAATAAAATAATATGTCAACTTAGGACTTCCTTCTTAGACTAGGAAAGGAATCTTGATTAGCCTAAAACTCTAGTACTTGCTTAAAATAGAAAATAACCATAGTATACTAAACTAAATAGGAAACAAGAGATAGACCCACAATAGGAAACAAATCAGCTATTGTGGGTACACACAAGAGATAAAACACACGACCTCTCTGACAAATAGGTTGCTTTTTTTGTTTTTTTTCTTTCTTTCTTCAGTATTGTGTTTTGTCTTGATCTAGTTAATTGTAAATTGGGTTATAACTTGTAATATGTGCTCATCAAGAATATATATATATACATATATATTGTTGGCGATGGTTGAAACTTAGGCGCGAGGTGGGGGGGTGGGGGAGGTGAATCAACAACTCAGCCTTAGCCCAACTACATGAGGTCAACTACGTGGATCCTTGTCCTCCAATCAGCTCTATTCAACGTCATGGTTGGTACAAGGCATAAGCTATGCATGTCTTTCCTCACCACTTCTTCTAAGGTCATTTTAAGTCTGCCCCTAGCTCTTTTAAATCCTTTAATCTAGATAAAAATCAATCTTGCATATTGGAGCATCCAAAGGCCTCTATTGAACATGGCCATGTTACCTTAAACGACATTCTCGTAGCTTATCATGTATCGGAGCTACTCCCGAACTAGCTCTAATATGATCATTCCTTGCTTTATCTTTTATAATTTTACCACTCATTCATCTTAACATCCTAATCTCTGCTACACTGAGTTTATCTACATGATGCTTCTTAACTGGCCACCATAGTTATCAAGGCCAGCAGTCAATTAACTGTATAAAATTTTTTTCTTTTTTAAAAATGATCTATAGTCAATTAAGTCCTGAGAATTTTGATTATATTTTTAAGGTGTTGATGCAACTGAATCGACAAATGGCACGAATGGATGAACAATTAGAATGCAACGACGTGTTGGTGTCTCAGAATCATTAATAGCACCTGTAGCACCTTTACAGGAAGTGAAGAGACCTCTATTCAAACCAAAAGAACATGAAGTTGAGGTTAATGTTGAAGAGAATCCAGAAAGTAGTGTTGAAGCTTCAAAGATGAAGGTCAAGAGATAGAAGATTCCACTGAAGAGTTCTACGTTGAAGATATCAGAGTAGACAAGACTGAAGCCGTGGAAGATGAGGTAGTGGTTGAGAACACTCCACAAGAAGTCTTCGAGATTCATGATGAAAAGGAAGAGCTTGTGCCTCCAACTCTCAATGAGAATGTTACCACCGTTGAGGACTCTATGCATACGATGTTTATGATTGATCTTGATTCAGAAATTGATCACGCAGAGTTTGTTATGGCATCATGGTTCTTTGAAGAGGAATCTCCACACCTTAAAAGACTATATTCTAAAAGTTTACAAGCAAGTTAAGCAACCAACATTTTGTTTGGAAATGGTCAAAACTGCTACTCACATGTTGTTTTCCCCTTATCATTGCAAAATTCGTGGACAGATTTTTTCAAGCTGGGGAGAGTTGATGTAGATTCGTCACAAACTAGGCTTGTTTTATTAGGTATAAGTCCAAGTTTGGGTTGCCCATTTGTTGGGCCTTGGTCCATGTGGTTTTGAGTGTAATAGGCCGCTTTTATGGGCCTATACTGGGGGTAGTATGGTTGCATACGAGATTAGTAGTTTGTTTTGTTTTATGTTGATTTGGTTTGGTTCATTAGTTGAACCTGGTTCATTAGTTGAACCAAGTTGGTCAATTTAAGTTATGTTAGTCTTTGTTTGGTTTCTTAGGAGTCAATTTATTAGTTGCTAGTTTCATTTTTGAAAGTTTCCTTTTTTAGTTTTAGAAACTAAACTACTATACTCAGTGAATCTTTTGAGCTTTCCTTTTCTGGAACCTGCTGTTAGGATGTAATTCCCCCTCCACCCATTATCACTGTAAATAACGAGGCAAGGCTTCACAGAAGTCCACGATTTGAAGAATTAAACAACGGATGCTGCTGCTGCTGCTTCTCCTTGCTGAGAATTATTTTGTGTTTGATCAAAGTTGATGAACTGGTGTTCGATCCTGTGACTCTCTGCCGTGTGAAGTCTGAGAGGTCATTTTTCTTATCTTATTATCTTCTTTACTGTTATACAAGCATTCAAGGAACTCCCATTCATCCCTCAGATCAACTTAGGTAACATAATGTGCTGTCCTTCCTTTATTTTCTATTTCCAGCCTGAGAATCCCTTGTTTCTTGTTCCCCAATCCAACCCTGCCCAGAACAAACTAGCCAACAGCTTTGGCCCATCTTTTGGTCGAATCTTCCCACCAATAGGACTGAACTCGATCCAAGTTTCAGCCCTATTAGACCACCCAATTGAGAGTTATAAGAAATCTCCATCTTTTTGTCTTGTAGTGGTTTTACTTCAAATTTCATATCTGTAACCTGAAATCGATAGAAAGGATTAACCTGTCCCTTCAATATCTGTTATTTACTGATGTTTTAAATCATGATTTAAGTCTGCTTTCATATCCTAGTCTGATCATGATTGCTGATTTCAGATCTGTCCTGCAACCCTAAGTATTGCAATCGATAGCTTCGATTCCCAGTTCTGTTTCCTTCTTTTTGTCTGATTTGATCTGTACTGTTGGTACCTTGAATGTTGGTTGTTCTTTATCCTGCAGCATTGGGATTAGGTTGACTTGTCAATCCTACTTCTACATTACATGATACTCCAAATATCCACACAAGCACTACACAACACAAATTACACGTGGTTCGGCAAGTTGCCTGCATCCACAGAGCAATCCCCTCTCTGAGCTTTGTATATTGCTCAATACTGTACTAATTTAGTCCATGGTTCTAGGTTTTCGCAAATTTCGACCGAAATTTCGCAAATTTTAATGGTTTCGACCCACCTCAAGATTTCAAAGTTCTGGAAATTTTGACCCTAATTTAGGAAAATTTCGACCCAAATTTCTGGAATTAGCCCAAAAAAAATTCATGGTTTCAACCAGGTTTCGGAAATGGTCGAAACCCTAAATTTTGAAGTTTGAACCTTGCTTTAGTCAGCTACAACTGACAAGGAGCTCCTACCTCCAGTTCACTCAGCATACAACCAGGAGGGCCCTACAACGCCAAAATATGGTAGCTACAACTCTCGTGTCCAGCACCCACTGAACACCCTAGATATAAAGTCAAATGGGCTTATAAATTTTCCATACAATGATGCTCAATCTAGACCAGGAATTCAACAATATTCAATTTAGCTAGCATACATGGATACAAGAATACAATGCAACTACCTAAAGGTAGAAACCCTTACAACCGTGCTTGGATTTGATTCTTGGTACCTGGAGGATATTTGAGTCACCACTTCAGCTTCATTGTCCATTGGAATCTTCAACTACCTCTTTTTGATGGAGAACTTGAATCTTCAAGTGTACCTTGCTAGTGGGACCCTTTCTTCTTCTTTCTCTTCTCTTTCTTGGAAAAATCCCCTTAGGAATGCCTTCAATGCTCAGCTACGATTCACAAGCCTTCAATGGAGCTTAATGGCCTTTAAGGATGGTTGTTGGAAAGGGTTAATGCCTACTCTTGTCCTCCTCCTCCTTCCCCTTTTATTTATTCTCTTTTAGGGCTTGGACCCTCTTTTTCCACCCACAATGAGTATATTCATGTTCTCGGGACAAAATGGGGCATGCTAAAAAAAAAGCGGGCCAATTTGGACCTAAAATGGCCTCACAATGGCCAATTGAATGTGGACCATTGGATTAGATCAAGGGGAAGGGTTAGGGATGCACCATAGGGCATCTAGTGGATCTGCTGCAGCCTGCAGTACCCGTACACATGTATGGTCGGTGGGAGGAATAGAAGCTGTCAAATTGAACTTCCAATTTGCGGGTCAATTATCGGCCGTTTGATTACGTGGATCAGCTTCATTCCGTCATGCAGAAGCGAGAGGCTTAGCGGCCTTTGAAATGGCGTCTGCGTGAAGCACAATACCACGCCTTTGAAAAGGCGAGACAAACAGAGGCTGTTAGATCTGCCTCGATTGCGGGGCTCACGAGGATGCGTAGATAGGAATCTTATACTATGGTACTCTGCATGTGCGATGCTTCAGTTTGAGGCGGTGATAGCATAAAATGTAGAGCACGAAGGGTCTATGATCTTGACCAATGATAGGAGCCGCGCTGAAATCTTCAGTACTTTCTCGAGCGCACTGTAGTCTTGGCCTTGCAATGAGAATCCCGACGACATGGTGGTTTGTTTGGCTTGCAATCGGCATCGATCGTTTGCAACGACAATCCGAATTGTCACGCAAAGCACTTGGAAGGCTTAATGCTCATTGTCGGGGTCCAAACTTACCCAGAGGACATGAAAATGCCCCTTCATTTGGGCAATACGTCGAACAAGTAATGGCCCATTCATGCCTTAGCCGGATTTTTGAATCAAGCCCATGTGGGCCCTAGGTCTGTGACCTGCCTCCATGCGCGCATGGAGTGGTGTGTGTGGCAAGCCAGCCGTGGCTGGCTGCTGCTGCCTCTGCCCCTTTTGATGTGTGCTGATCATACATGCAGCATGCGCACGGCACCAGTGCCTGCTGCACCTGTGGCCCATGAGCTGCCATGTGACAGATGCCACATCATCATCCACTGAATCATCATGCGGTCATCACCTTGCCATGTGCGTGTGTGCCCTCTTTGAGACGTTTCGTCGAACACTGGGATTCTGGAGTGACTACAGAAATGGCCATAACTCCCTCACCTGGACTCAGATTGACGTGATTCCAGTTGTGTTGGAAAGAAGACTCAACCCCTACACTTCTCCAGTACAACTCTCATTCCAATTCTGCCACTTGGCCTGCCTAAATTGGCTGCGAAGCTGACACATGGTGCCACTGCCATTCTCAGCCACATCTTGGCCCTTGTACACTGTACACAGCTCTAACTAACAGTATTGGCAACAATGACAACCATATATATATATGTATATATATATATATATGGAAACACTTCTTGTAACCAAAGTTGGTGAGAAAGAAGTTGTAGCCTTAATTAATTTTTTGCCCTTTAGTTTAAAAATTCTTTGAATGAGGGAAAAGTCCTGTCATTTCATGTGTACTTGAAAAACATGCAAGACTATGATAGTTCCAGCAACACTAAAGTGGACTAAATCTCAGAATTAGCCATTGACCATTCTGATGGTCCAGATCTTCCAGTTGAAGGTAGCCCCTGTTGAAGGGATTAACTTCTGAAAAATATCAGCCTAAACTGATGGCTGAATACAGGACCATGAAGGGAACTCAGAATTAGAAGGTTAGAAATAAAAAATAGTAACTCACAGTTACAACCACTCCAGCCATTAGATGAAGCTCAAAACACAATCGAAGGAAGGTCTATGGCAGGGTAGTATCATACTAAAACATGGGCTGCATCTGAAGAAAGGATCTGCAGTTCATTGAATTCGAAGATATCAGCAATAGGACTTAAAATAAAAGATGCCGTAGGGTATTTTCTTGATGTTTCCAGGCAGCACTTGATCTATCAGCAACAGCACTCTTCTAAGATCCAGACAATAATTCCAGCAGCAGCGTCAGGCCTTTGAATGATCTCAGATGTTGGGTATTTCACAGATCAGTAAAATAAAAGCCAAGGGAAATTGATAGAAAGAAAGAAAAAGAAGATGGGGATGGGATAGTTGGTTGTGCCTCCCACTCAACCTAGGCCTCTCACCTCACACAGACATTGTTAACAGCCACACTTTTTTTTTTTTTTT
>NC_056558.1:32174878-32176225 GCF_013358625.1 Macadamia integrifolia
TTTTTTTTTTTTTTTAAATTCATAAAAACATTGGAGATAGTCCCCTTTTCTTTTATTGGTAAAATAAATCAATTACAAAATTTGTAACCGCTAACATGCATGGGCTACTTGAAGGCTAAGAAACTGAATTCAACATTACAGGAAATAGAAAGAAGCAAAATAGAACTACCCAACTGGCTAGTGTCATTACAGTAAAAAGAAAATCTATTTGGAGATTCTGGTTTTGGTGCCCTTTAGAGGTAGGTAAGGCTCATAATCGAGACTGCTTTTGATTTACACTCAGTCCTGTTTCGCTTTTTGTCAAGGCGGGAATATGGCATGGTGGTAAAAGGTCCCTCCTTTCTCCTTTCCCTGTGGTGGAAAGTCTCTCTTCCCCCGCTGGGGGGGGGGATAGATCATTGCCATCTTCATCCGAAACCCCTATCACCTATACTCATAAAAAGCCTTTCCCCGCGCCTTTGCCCCAACACAGATTAAACATAGGCTGAAGATCCTGGGAAGGAGGTTTTTGGTTTTGATTAGAAACTAAATAATGACAGCAATAAAATCTGATCTTCCTCCACTTGATTTCTCCAATTGAAGCCTACAAGATCTTCTAGAAATTATCCCTATGCAAGGCAACAACTATTTCTGAAATATCTCCCACGCAAGCCATCCATATGGGTCCACACCACTGTTCATGTGAACAGTAACCTCCTTGAACTGCATCAAGTAAAATTTTCATCATTTGAATGCTTTTCCTATTTATAGCTTGAGAAGGATATTAAATTTGAAATTCTAAATATATTGATTGTGTTTGATTTGTTCTGATGGGAAGTGTACTACTAATGCATAATTGATGTGTTTTGTACTGGAGAATGAAATTTGACAGTGGGTATAGGTTTTTATTTTATTTTTACATGTTTATACACTCTTGTGACAGAGAGATGGACAATGTCTCTGGACATGTCAAATTTCAAAATCACTATGGCCGTGTGCACGTACAGCTAAGTGGAGCCTGTAAGACCTGGAGGTCAAATACAGCTCCTGAAGATGGTGGCTGGCTTTCAGCAGATGTGTTTGTTGACAGCATTGAGCAGAAATGGCATGCTAATTTAAAGATTGTAAACCTCTTTGTGCCGGTAGGTATTTAATAAATCTTTCTGGTATGCACTTAAAAAAACAAAAGTAGAATTAGCCATATTCTTCTTTCATCTAAAAGACAGTTGAACTTTATTTCATTTTCCTTGCAGCTTTTTGAAAGGATTTTAGAAATTCCTATCACGTGGACTCAAGGGAGAGCCAGTGGCGAGGTGCTTCTCTTAACTTCAGTCTGTTTCTTTTCCTTCTTCCTCCCACCCCACCAAA
>NC_056558.1:32176245-32212362 GCF_013358625.1 Macadamia integrifolia
AAAGAGAGAAAAAAAAAAAAAAAAAAAAAAAAAAAAAAAAAAAAAAAGAAAAAAGAAAGAAAGTATTAGGTATACTGGATCTCTAGGTGAATTCTACAGATAATTAACAGTGAAGGCTTTATTTATTTTTTAAGATTTTGTTTCCAACCTTTGTTTTTATTTTTATTTTTTGGGTGGGGGGTGGGGGTGGCTGTTATCACCTTTCTTCTTAAGCCCTTATATAAGTATAGTCAGCCATCTTTACTGAATCTTGAGACTTTTCAGAAAGAAGAAAAATTCTATAGAAACAAATAGAAGTACAAGTATCATTATTGAGGGGGACCATAGGTGAGGAATTTTTTGTAGAGGGATCACAGATTATATAGCAAAAGTGAGGGCTCAATCTTTCTTTCACATCTCTTCCTTTCCCCTTTTCTGTTTGGACTTTTTCTATTTTGTTGTGTATGAATCCATGTAGCCAACCCCATTAAGTTGGGATAAGGATGAGTTTGTTGTTGTTGTGTCTAGGGCTCAACCCCAACATGGCCATGGATAGAGCTGTTTGGAGGACAAACCCGTGTAGCCGACCCCTTTTAGGGGGTAGTTCCTGAGATGCCGCTCTCACTTTTGTGTTTACCTATTTTTACTTCGTTTACTTCTTCGTTTTTCTTTTATTACCTTTTACTGCCTTTTCTTCTCTTACTATTTATGCTCCTATTGGATTCATGTAGCCGACCCCATTTAGTTAGGATAAGGTTATGGTGGTGGTTGTTGTTGTTGTTATTGTTGGATCACATATTATATAGCATTTAGTATTTTTAGTTGTTATTGTAACTCTTTATGACTTACTGGAATAGAAATCTTTTTAAAATACCTTGTTTTTTTGCTCAAGGTTCTTAGGAGTTAGGGCGGAGGCAAGATCTTGGAAATCAGCTATTATTCAAGTACTATAGAAAATAAATGGAGTTTGTTCCATTTCACTTTTTACCAACGTTCAAAAACTTGTTTCGTTTTACCGTTTTGGTCAATCCTAAACTATTGAAATACCGGCAAAATTTCACCGAAAAGTGTATTTTTCCGTGTTTTTTGCTTGGCCATTTTTTGGGGCTAATGACCGAAATTTCGACGAAACAATGCATTTTTTGGACGAAGAAATAGTGAAATTTCGACCGAAATGAGCAAAATTAGCGATTTTTAGAAAAATATTGCATGTCTGAAATTTCACCTATTATTTTGTTTAGTACAAAAAAAGAAAAGGTGAAATAAGCGAGATTTCGCCAAAATTCGGCTAATTTTCGAACCATGTTTTCACTATTGAACATTAAAATGTAAATCTTTTCTTTTGTTTCTTTTTTAATGAAACCAGAGTTTATGGAGACCTTATTCTTCCATATGCGTCTAATCAATACTTCAACTAAAAAAGCAGACCTAAGTTCTTATAATTATTGATAAATTTCATCTTATTGAAAAAATTTCAAAATTGGCACGGATTTTCCAAAAATTAGGATCTTTGATGGATTTTATAATTTATAGTTAATGTGTCGAGACATCGTATATAATTTAATGAAGTGTAAATGCATTTGTTAACTTGGACTTTATGATAGTTTGGACTTTTCTCTCCCATTTTGGGTTTCAATTAGAAACTCAACGAACATGCATAAATCTAATTACTTTGAGGAAATATACAGGATCTAGTGGTAATCAATGTATCCATCATTGAACATGACTTATTCGAATTCATCAAAGTTTTGGGATGGATTTCTCAACTTTATAATTTTCTTTCTAATGCACAATGGAGAGTTTCAGGTCATAATAGCAGCATAGTGGTGGAACAATGTAGAGTATAGAACCAAATGAAGATATTTGTTCCGTCTAACCTAGCATATTTACATTAAGAAAATTGATATATTTAATACTCGATGGTGCACGTAAAAATTTGGATTATATGCATATACTATATGATGCATGTAAAAATTTGGATTAGATGCATATCCTAGATTGTCAGTTAACAACTATTTTGTTTTTGCTTGTACCCCATTTTATTTATGTTCTGCATTCCTATTAATCTTAACAATCTAATGACTTCTTTTGTCACTTTATATTCCTTACGAAATTAAGGTATCCATTATCTTTAATATGGTCGTAAGGCTATTAATCAAATTGGTTAAACGAAAAATATCTAATGAAGGATTAGCAAAGTGAACTATCTGATGAATATTAGGACCATGGTTTAAAGTATTGGACCGTATGACATCTTATCTGCCAATTGATGGTTATTGATACGATACAAATCGATGTGATAGAATTTTTTTAAGAAGTGAAGTTTATCCTTTCGTATCGATAAGTATCGGCCAGTATGCACTGATACACACTGATACATAAGATACATATGTATAGAACCCATTTCATTTTCGAAACAGAGCTTGTTCTTCTCGCGGGTGATACTTAAGTTTGCAAAATTTGAAGCACAACTGCACAATTGATCTCCCTTTCATTTCTTGGACTTGGGGCTTTGAATGATTCATATAAAACAATTCAAAATTTACAATCAAACTGATTTTTAGAGGATTGAAACATAAAAATCATCCATTGAAGCTAAACATAGCACAAGACATAAAGTTGAGTGAAAGATAGGTAAGTTGAGAAAACTCGATTTTTTTTTTCACAATCTTTGTTTTACTTCTTTATTGCTATACTTGAGTAGATTTAGGTAAAACTAACTAAAACATTGCATCAAACATGAATTATTGATCAATTTGTTAATATAATTTTGAAATTTCTCAGAAAGTTATAAAGTGTTCAAGCTGAAAAAGAAAGTGTTTTTCTTGTAAAAAACAATTGATATTAAGTTGGGAAATTTATATACATATATGTAAGATACCTCATCCTATATAACAATTTCAATTGAATGCACTTGTCTCATTATACATTGTTCTCCATTTTAGTGTATATATATGATACGTGTTATATATTACTGGTTTGTCATGTTTTTTGTTCCACAAGTGTATTTCCATGCTTATCTTAACCGTTTCCATGTCTATCTTGTGTATCTCCGATACAATATGACACGATATGGTACGATGCAATATGATACGTCTCTTAAAATCACCCCTCCGATACGATACCCAATACCGATACTTTAATCCTTGGTTAGGGCTCCTAATCATATTATTGTAGTCGTGAAGTTTCTCTTTGATTTGACCATTTTTTTTATTGTTTTTCTGATTATATTGATAATCTTTACTGGTTTTTGATTATGTTGATGATAGTATCACTTACAGAAAGAATATTTTCTGTATGGGACATATGTTGATCAAATTGGAATTATTTTACTGCGCTTTATTGACCTCCTCTATCACAGCTTCACATATGCATGTCAAGAGGAGAGACTTTTCCTAATCTTCATGGACAGATTGATGTGAAGGGTCTGACTTTCCAGATATTTGATGCTCCATCATGTTTTTCGGTATGACCTCTTTACATCTGCTGTTTTGAAATGCTTGATCCTTTCTGGTGATCTCTTTCTCTTTTTTTAATATATGTCAGATTATTGGCAACTATGAAATGAAATTATTGATATGGCAAAGAGAGATACAAGCAAAGTGTGGAGTTTCTAGGGATATTTTAATCTTATTAGTATTAGGTAAGGCTCCCATCATTGTCAACAAAGGGGGCTGCCTTCACTGTCTAAATAGGTGGCAGCCTCCTCCATTGTCAATGTTAGGTGAGAGCATTGTCAACAAAGGAAGACTGCCACGATTGCCAAAGATAGGTAGATAGGTGGCAGCCTCTTTCCATTAATGATATTAGGTGAGAGCTTGGTGGGTATTAATGATGGTAGATAAGATTTTGGTGGGAAGAAGACTTTATTCTTCTCCACATCTTCTATATAAGGTGTAAGGGCCTTACAGCTCAAAATAAGAAGAAGAACAAGAAACTCTATTCTTCTCAGCTCTCTTCCTCACAACTTTCTTCTTCTCTCCTCTCCTTCCTCTTTTCCAATATGGTTGCAGAATTCTAGACTTGTAACACAAAAAAAATAGAAAAAAGATTATTGATATGGCAAAGAGAGATACAAGCATATCCAAGCATGTCCAAAGAATGTCTAAAGAGAGATACAAGCCAAGATGCAACCGGCCCAACCTGGTTTTGTGTTCTAAAGGGGGCTGGTAGACCACATAGGATGCAATCTTTTAGTTTATTTTATTTAGTGGGTGAGCTTGTGGCACAAGAGTTAAGTTGCACTATTGGAACATGTTGGTCACAAGTTTGAAACTTGGATGTCACACCCCGTGGTTGAGAAATAAAGTAATACCACAAGCGCACATGTCGTGTGTAGATGTTGGTCGATCAGAGGGAGGTGAGCTCTATGGAAAATTCAGTTCTAACCTTGGCAGAATATACTAACTAATGGGGTTGTCACAAATTAATTTAAATTAGGCTAACAACTATGCAAAACTAATGGAATTGAAACTAAACAAATTAAACTAACAAGAGCAATAAACACACATGCAAATTAACAATGTAAACTAAGGCTAAACTAAAATCAAGTGATGTAAGAATTGGGAGAAATAACTCAGGAATCGGAATCCACCAAGAAATTAGAGATAACATGTCATTGAATCCCTAAATAGCATGCTTGAACTAGTTCAAGATATTCTGTGAGTAATTCAACACACATGGCATGAAAGGTTACAAGCAAGACTAGATTGAAAGTTAACAATTATGCATACGATTGAATTTCAATGACATGAATGATTTAGAACTTTGCAATTTAGTTTTGGTTGAATGGAAGTTAAATTAATGGGGATCAATTAACCAAAAATTACTCTTCTCTCATGGTTTCATTTAATCCCCAAGTTAGGTGATTTAGTTAACAATGATGAAGAGGGAATAACAATGAGATAAAAAGAAATTAAGCACGGAGTTCAATGAAAATAAAAGGAGAAAGATCAACTTTACTAGAGAAAATTGCATGAACAAATCCAAGCTCTTTGAATCCGCTCTTCAACTCGAAACTCCAAATAGATGCTCAAATCACCATGTAAATTCAAAGCTCCAATTTCAATTCAAAGTAAAATGGATCCTAAGCAATTTGTCTAATGCAGAAAAATAAACTAAGCTAAAAAAAATTCCAAATAAAGAGAAGAACAAAGAGAAAAGGAGAATGAGGAGGTGCTGAATTTGGGTTTCAATGCTGGGTTTTGGGGGAATTAGCATTCCGTGGTAGGGGCTGTGGGTTAGTATATATAGGAAAAAGGGGAGGAGGGCGGCAGGTTAGGAGAGAGAAAAGATAGGTGGTTGAGTTAGAAAAGGAAAGAGAAAATAGGGAGAGAATATATTTCCAACGTGAAAAGGGAGAGAGAATAGGGAGATAGGAAACGTGGGGGATATTTTTGAATTAAGCAAATTCTAACTTAGTCAGAATTATTTTTGGGTTATATCTTTCCATCTTGACCTCATGCTGATCCGACCCGAGAATTAAAGATGCATCATTTGAAGTTACGAAGGAAACGAGCCCAATATCCAATATGTTCTGGAGAACTCCTCAACTTTCAAAATTACTGTCATGCCCCTAAACTTCTCATCTCAAACTTACGCAAGTCGTCCCTTGGCCAATTCTCCTTTGTTGCTCAATCTCTTGGTTAAACTTCTAATTTGAGGTGAAAGTCCTCCTTTTCCCTTGATTGCTTTAGTGAAACATATTGACCTTGATCACATGTGAGTCGATCCATGGGTAGACTGGTGTTTAGATTGGATCAAATCCTTCTATTTAGCATCTTTTATGCGCATGACTCTATAACCTGCAATGTGAGAAAATCTCATTATGTTCACTTTTATCATCGATCTAGAATCAAAATACTTAATTAAACGGCAATGGATGTATAAAATACGGCCTAATCACCCCTCCTCCATTAATCCAAGGCTTTGTGACTTGTACACCATTCAGTGGCCAGCTAATCCTCCAGGATTACAAATGCAGTACTTTAACAAAACACAACATAACAATAGTCTAACGGAATCAAGTAGTTTACTAATGTCATACTGTAGTTACAGGCTGATGAGTTGTTAAATATTACTATAGTTAGTTACAAGCATTGTTCTTGAGATCACCACCTAATAATTGCAGTATCAGAGGAGAAGCATAATATTTACACGAAAAAGAATAAAAAATATGTGAGATGATATACATCATCCCAAAAGATGCCTAAAGGCACAACCCTCACAGCCACAGTCCTGATCGTGCTCCATGTACTCTTGTGTACAGGACTCTCCGACTATGCTGACTGGAGCCTCGCTCTGCTCGGGTTCTTGTGCACCTGAATCAATATCTAAAAATGGAAAACAATGTAGGATGAGCTTCGCAAGCCCAGTGAGGGGTGGGGAGATACAAGCACACACAACCTAATAATGCTATAACATGCTCAAACAAGTCCTTTAATGCAGCATGGGTCAATTTTTAATATCATCTCTGGACAAATCAATCTAAGTCTAACAGATTGGTTTAAATGCTACGCAACATAGGCGGTATCCCTCTTCACCAGTAACCATCGGTGCCTAGGGGATACAAGCTAGTTGCAAGCAGGAGCATACCGGGTCCTACATTTATACTTCGGTACCCGGTAACCCCTAGGAGTAATCCCCCTAATTGCATCGGTCAGACCGTGCAGCACTCATGTACAACATTCACACATCGTACATCGGACTTGACATTCCAGAATGAACCTCTAACCTGCCCGTTGGGATTAGCCAATACCTTATTCCCTATTGGCAAGGGATTGTAGCATCAGTGATGGGATTCCTAGACATGCATACTATTTATGAATGCAAACACATCAAATCAATACTCACGCACCCAGGGCACACGGTACCGGAATTCCCCCTTTGACCTCACTGTGCCCCTCACAATCCACATCTACATCTCATTGACATTCTCACATTTCCACATACTCACACACACATGCTCCAATTCACATAACACATGCATAAATAGGAGATCAATGCAAAACATGTGCGACAACAATTTATGAGCATGCGATAGTGAAATTAAAACCAGAAACACTCCACAAATTAAGTCAAAACACCCACTCACCTAATTGTACTTGAATTTAGGTAATTTTTAGTAAGTTCCTGCGAAACCACGTATCTCCCGCTTAAGGTTTGGTTAACCTATCCAAAGTACACAGAACAATCATGTTTTAATCCCTTAAAGGTTCTTGCACAATCCCTATAAGAATCCCCAACAAATTCCAAAAGCATAGGCCAAACCTATTGTTATTGGTGGATGGGTCCGGTGGATGAACTTAACCGGCTGGTGTCAACCGGAGAATGAATCTGAAGGTTTACAGGCCTTAGCAAAATCAATCGGTTGATGCAACCGGTTAATGGGTTCTGGTCGACCGGTTGGTTAACCGGTAGGCCCAGAATTGGGATTTTCTCCTCATTCGATTTCCCACTTGAGGTTGAGGGTCTTCACTCCCATTGCTTTTCTACACATCCTACGGCATAAAAATACTAAATTCAGGAGATTCGATCCCCTCACATCCTTGGTTCAATTTGGTGCACCCTCCCACCTAGGGCACCCATTTTCATAGTTTCCTCATACCTGCTAGGATATCCTTAGTTGGATCATGTAGGTAGGAGTTCCCTCTAACCAAGGCTCCCATTTAGTGTACCACATATATTTGTGGAGTCCCCCTCTTTAGCTTAAGTCATTATCTTGTAGAGGGGAGAGAGAATGTAACTTGTACAAGAGAGGGGGAGAGGACCTACCTTGGCAAAGAGAGGGAGAGACCTTCACAAGGGAGGCTTGGAGGTGAAGCTCCTTCCTCAACTCCTCTTTCCTTCTTCTTCCTCTCATTCTTTTCTTTCCTTCTTCATTTGCAACAAAAGTAAATGAGCAAATGAAGTAGTTGGGCTTTATATAGGCTCATTTGTGACTAAAGCCTGTTTGGCTGGAAAATGGGTTTTGGTCAAACGGGGTTAATCTCTTGTTTGACGAATGACGATGTGGGTCCACCTCCACGGGACATATGTCCATTAATACATCACTAGTAGGGGGTAAGGCTATGTACACTTGCCCCTCCTAGACCCTGCAGTAGCGGGAGCCTTGTGCATTGGGTTGCTTTAGGTCGGTATGGACACCCATTAGAGGGGTTCTGGGGCATAACGGGCAGGTGGCCATGGGCCCCATGACCAATTAACTTCATTTGGGCAGCTTTTATTGTCTCCGGGGTGTACAACCGGTCAATTGGTCGTATCACCCAGTTCCCCCAAAATGGCTTCTTCTTGCTGGGCTGCTCTCCCACTCTTAGCCTCACTTGCCTTGGGACTCACGTGAGAGTTCCTTAGCCACAATATGAGCTTGCTCATCATGTTGAAATAGAGAGGTGGTCTTTAATGTTAGTAGGATTACCCGAGTTTCA
Source organism: Macadamia integrifolia (assembly GCF_013358625.1). NCBI lineage: Eukaryota > Viridiplantae > Streptophyta > Magnoliopsida > Proteales > Proteaceae > Macadamia > Macadamia integrifolia. Next base: position 32,184,651 of record NC_056558.1, read on the forward strand.
TGGGAGTGTTGAACCCTTTCCATTTCTGTTGGCAAGACCCACAGTGGCACAAAGGCTCATCCTTGCCTTCTTGACAGTAAACTGCTGCTATCCAGAGGTCATTGGTACTGATTAGCTTGGAATGGATAGTTAGGTTTGGGCCCGGGTGTAACAAATACACTCCAGTGAAGAAGGGGGTAAGGCTGTGTGCATTTGCCCCTCCCAGACGCCGCAGTAGCAGGAGCCTTGTGCACTGGGTTGCTATTTTTTTTTTATATAGATTACACAGTAATTCTGTTGGTAGTTATTTTGAGTTATTGACTAGATTATTTATTTTCCATTTTAGTTGGGTTTCTTTTTACATGTAAGGGACTTTTTCTTTATATTGGCTATGTGATATGATGGAAGATTAGAATGAAATTGAATGAGAATGAATTGTTTGAGTGCCTGTGTGATTGTGTTGTGCAAGTTTCTTCCTTTTCCCCTCTGTTCTCTCTCATCTTCCTTCTTTCTCCCCATCTCAGCAAATCCCTTCTTCTTCTTTAGACTGTTATTCTGTTGGGCCCTGTTCTGGGCAACAGTTGCAGCCCAAGAGAACCAAAGTGTCTGCTCTCATCTCTAGTCCTCTTTATTTCAGATTTGGTATGCTGCTACTTACCATAAGGGTGATCCATCCTGTGGAGTCTCGTGATCAGTACCCGTGTGGAGTGTGAGAACTACATCAATTATCAGATGTGGTATCTTTTACTCCACCACAACCTGTTTCTGAATTTTACTAAACAAATCTTCAGCTGCTGGTTCTTAAAAATTGTGGGTTGGAATCGATAGAGCAGCCTATTTGGTATAGATTGAACACCCTGTCATATGCTTGTTTACCGCTTTCTCTTCCTATCACAAGGATGAAGACGATATTTCCTTTCTCCATTCGATTTTGTTTATTTCCTTACCCCACTTTCCATATTGCCCTTTCCTCTGGTCTTATTACATCTTGTCCTTATTTTGCTTTCAGTTCCAAGTTTACCCATCCTACTAATACATTACACTTCCTTTACTTGTGTCTTGAAGTTCCAGTAAATTATGGTTGTGCCATTATCCTTTACTTACCTTTATTAATTGCTGGATTGTTACAGGAACTACAGTTTTGCCACTAACTTGCTTGTTTGAGTTGATATTAGTTTGGCAGGGCCCATAAGCAATCCGAACTGGGTTCTGGATTGCACCAAAAGATTTTTCAAATACTAAACAATTTGTGTATCATAGCCAATTCTGGTTGTTGAATACTATTATTGTATAATAATTATTCTTGTTTGTATGCAGGAAATGGCAGCAAGTTTATGTTTTCGGGGTCAACGAATTTTCTTGTACAATGCATGTGGCTGGTTTGGTGATGCTTCTCTCGAAGCTTCTGGGGACTTTGGTATTAATCCTGAAGATGGGGAGTTCCATTTAATGTCCCAGGTGACATTCTTTGATTCTGTGCACTCTAGGGCTTAAGAGAATTGTTTTTGTACTTGGTATGAGAAGTTTGTTGACTGAGTTTGATGCAATCCTGGGTTCAATAACCCTGATTATAGGTCTTTATTGGCCCACCCAAGAGATAAACAACTCAAAATTCCAAGCTAACGGAAATTTTGTAATTAATTGAAAGTTTAGCATCCTTCAGGAAGGAGTAGACATAACTAGTGCAGGATGGTAATTAACTTCAAAGGGAAAGTTCCATTTGCAAAAGAAATATTAAGAGGAGGGTTTTCTGTCATGACCCAAAAGGCCAAAACCCAGATACAGGTAAGGGTACAGCCCTCACGGGCATTGATCAAATGATCCAAAACATTCACCAAAATCAAGCATATGACTATATGAGAACAAAATTAAAGTGTCAACAGAATAAAACAACTAATCATAGATGAAATATCCCAAATAATACCTACTAGTGGCAATCTAAGGTGCTTTCCCAAAATTTAAATTAAAAAACACTCTATCAGAGTTTGCATGAAACATCATCCTACTACAATCATCTACTAAAGTAAAATAAACTAATAGAAAGCTTCAGGTCGCCCTCGAACTTGCTGCATCTCATACCACCAATATATTCCTCTGAAATGTCATATTTAAAGGAATGAGCCCATAACACAGTAAGATAGAATGTAATAAGGGAACAACATAGAAACAACAACCAAACAACATACAATGATTAAGAATGGTTACTTTTACTTTTCAAAATTATCTTCATATTTAAACACAACCATTTGCAACAAAAAAAAAAAAATATCCCATTTTCTCACTTAGCCGGCATTGGGGGAAGTGAGTTGCTACCATTCCGGGATATGAGAGGGAAACTCGGCCCCCACAAATCACACAATCACACAGATGTCACCCCATTTGATGTAGATAAGTCACTTGGGCTTATTTTATTGCAAATAAGCCTTGGGTTGTGTTATATATGTGTTGGGCCTTTGATCCCATGGGTTTTCTTTGAAATGTGCCACTTTAATAGGCCTAAAATATGGGTAGAAGGTAGGAAAACGGGATTTTATTCATTAGTTTAATTAGTTGCTATTTAATTTAATAAAGGCCCATTAGGCTATTAGTTGGTTGTAAAGTCCTACATGGACTATTAGTTTGTTAGTCCTACTCCATGTTGGAGTCATAAAGTCAAGTCCTAGTCCTATTTTGAATTCCTAGTTGTAGTAGGAGTGTCTAGTCCTATTGGGAAACTAGCTCCTAGTTGTAGCAGAAGTGTCTAGTCCTATTGGGAAACTAGCTCCTAGTATTAATATGATTGTAAACTTCCCCTCTATAAATAGAGAGGCATATGTACCATTATTGGATAGATTTGAATGAATGAATTATTGAGTGATTACTCTTCAGCTAAAAAAATTGTTATTGAGAGGTGAGATGCCTAAACCTTTGAGGGGTGTGATACCCAAATCCTGAGGGGTGAGATACCCATTCTTTTATTCTCTTTCACCCTTCTCAACCCTCCATCGATTCTTCTTTTTCTATTTTTATTTTCTGTTTATTGTTATTAGAAGTTCAGACCTGTTAAAGCATACAAAATCAGAATCAGCTAGCCAAAGAGTTCTTGTTCTTGAAGCAAATTGACCCTCATTGCTGCCCAAGTTTGAGATCTGATCTACAAATCCTTTGGAGGACTGGTTCTATACTCTAAGAAGATCAATCGATCCTCTCTTGAAGGTTATCTGAAGAAGACAAGTTGATGTTCCTACAGAATTCTTCACATTCTCTCTCTTAGGTCTGAAAATCAAGAAAGTGCGTAACTCCATAACCAGCCGTCAGAAGCCCTTCATATTTGGGGGTTTTTGTGCCCTCCCTAGGGACTATCTACATCCAAAAGTATAGCTCAATCGGACTCCCACAGACCTGGCCGCACCTTTCTCTCTCCAGCTCTATAGAAGGTCTTTCTCTCTCCTATCGGGTTGGGTTTTGGGCTGATTTTGCTCCTATATGGGTATTGTATCCTTGGGGGTTTATTTGATGGTATTATTTCTTTGTTTCTTGCTCCTATTTGTATTGTTTGGGGTTATAAACTGCAGAGTTAGTTACTTGTAATCTAATCCTGCATTACCGTTGTGACTAAATATACTCCATTGTGCATAGTGGGTATAAATCCCGCGGCTCAACGGGACACCCTCTCTGGTCCGGTACGGAGCAGTCCACTTGCCCTCACGCACTTTCTCAGGTTCCGATTCTCATGAAACCACATTTTAGTCACAATAAAAAAAAAACACCAATCAAATTTTTATAAAGAATGCTTAAAACAACATCCACGTTTACTCAAAATCCCTTTTAGCATAATTTAATATCTAACACATAACACAAGTCACATATGAATATGACTCAATCCCTACATATAAGTGATTATAACGTCAATCATAAGGTTACAACATTCAACAGGCCATTATGGCCATCTCATGCAGGCATAAGTCAAACATAACACACGCTGTGGTGTACACTTACTACAATTCCGCTTGCCTCCTTTGCAAAAGTGTTATCTCCCCTTTGAGTCCCAAGTGTCCAGGAGGTCCTAATCTGGAATTAGTAATACCCTATATTAATTACTATCCCGTCCAAGATTTGGGTCCTATAATGGGTCTCAAGTAAAGAATAAAGGTCTTAAATTGATTTAGATTCCATATTGGGTCCCAAGAAAATATCCAATTAGTTTAATTTGGATCCCATATTGGGTCCCAAAAAGAATATTAGATTTGGTCCCTATGTAAAGAATCCTAGACCTTGATATGAGTCCGATATTGGGTTCTAGAAAGAATATTAGATTTGGGTCACATGGGTCTCAAGTAATAATCCCATATAAAGGATCTTTATACGATTTGGGTCCTATATTGGATCACAAGTCTAACTGGATCATACATGAATAAAATCAGATTTGATTTGGGTCCCAAAAGAAGAAACCAACAACTGAACTCAGGATAAGAGGAAGGTTCATTACTTGAAGTGAGCAGAATAAATTAGTGAAGTAAGCACAAATTTCCCCTTCCTCTCCCTCCCTTTCTTTCTCTCTTTCTTCCTCACGATCCTCCTTTCTTTCTTTTATAGCCCACACTCCCCTTCTCCTATTCCCCCTTGATCTCAACTCTCTCCCTCTTTTTCCCTCTATCTCTATCTCTCCTCCCTCACATCTCTTGCTTTCCATTCTATCTCTATCTCCCCTCTCTCACGTCTCTCTTTTTTCCCTCTTATCTCTTTTCCTCTCTCTCTCTCTCTCCTATCCCTTCTCCCCACTCCCACAGTTCTCTCTTCTCCCCCCTCCCAAGGTTTGTCTAAATGGGGTGGGGTCCACATAATTTAAAAGAAAAGAATATTTTAAAATAAAAGAAAAAATATTTCAATTAAATAAAAACCCCCTTACTACCAACAAGATTTGAACCGAGGACCTCTAGATAGACAAGGTACTAACCACTAAGCTAACTCATTAAGTCATTAAATAAATCCTAACTTTAAATATTTAAGCAAGTTTAGGAAATAACATAAAAGAGATATCTATTCTAAGTTCCAAAATTTGGGGCATTACATTTTTTGGCAATGTAAACTTAGGACCAATCTAGGTGCAGATTGTGGTTCTCACTGTAGGAGTGATTTGGAAGGACTATATTTTAGTTGTTGGGTTGCCCTAAGGTTGTGAGGTTAACCCCAAAGTTTCAGTTCAATCTGGAATGGGACGAAGGACCTGTAACCATGGTTTAAAGTATCACATTATATTGTATCGGCCAATACGTATTGGTATCGGTTGGTATTGATACAATATAGGACGACACACACACACACACACACACACACACACCCACACACACCCACATATATATATATATATATATATAGTTGGATGAATAAATAAGTCATTACCTAGAAGTGAAGAATATACAAGGGGAAAAGGGGGGGAGGGAAGGCTTAAGACAACAAGGAGAAGCCAACCCAAGGGGAATCAACAACTGAACAAAAGCAAAACATCACAATCCAGGGGATAACAATAGGGGTGGGGGATGATAGCCATTATGCCGTCAAGGGGAGGGGATGAGATCGACCTGCAGGTTCCAAAAAGCAATGATGTGGGTATTTCTGAGGGAGTTGGGGACAGGTTGAGCATGGAGGGCTTGGATTTTGGAGGTAACATCAAAGTAGATAGCTTTCCAAATCTTATCCGGAGAGCGAGATTTGGGGGGTATGAATATTTCGCTCCATCCAGAGATGATTAATGATTGCACAAAAAGCCAGTTTACCAACAGTGTCACATATTGAAGAACCAAAGAAGGTCATGTCTGTCCAGTTCCATTCCCTATCAAAGGGGAGAATACGTCTCCTAGTTGGCCAACACTTGGAGAGGGTAGAATTCCAAACAAATGAGAAGGGGCAGGAGAAGAAGAGATGGGTGATGTTCTCCATTCACTGAGGACAGAGGCAGCATGAAGGGTTGATGGGGATATGGCGATGGATGAGGAAGGATTGGGTAGGGAGACAGTTGGTCAAGCATTGCCATAGAGTGAAGCTATGGCGGGGAATATGGTCTTTAAACCAGACCAACTTATGCCACGGGACAACCGGGGAAGAGGTTCTAACAAAGGACCAAGCAGAGTTCCTAAACAGACTCGTTAATTTGGACCTTCCTCCCACATAGCTAACAAATGATAATGTCAAAATTGAAAGTTGACAAAAATAACCCTAACAATTAAATAAACTTCTTTGTATAATTGCATCAAAATTCCTCGCTTGGAAGGAAAAGCTCAATCTCTATGGTCCCCATGGCCAATGTTTCAGGTTACCGAAATATTTTTATTGAAACTGAAAATTTCGATCGAAACCTATACACTTTATTTCTGCAAGTTCGATGATTGGTTTTTAGGTCTTGAAACTTCTGGGAAACCCTATTTTAGGCCTTCTAAACATAGTGGAATCTATAGATTTCAAAAAATCACAACAAAAATGGTAGTTTGACTTCGGACCTTAGGTTGATGGTATGCTTATACATTCTCTAATGTGGTCTATTTCACACAATATTTAGTACTAGAACACAAACAATTCAAGTAAAACAACTTAAATATACATTAGGAATGATATACGTCAAATATAAACCATTTAATAAATCATACATGGTTTGTTACAATGAGTCAAATATATCAGAGTCAACAATACAAGCAACAAGTCAGTAAGTCACCCCTATGCCCATCCTAGAGTCGTAGACTCCTAGTACCACATCAAGGTTTGGGCATGATCTAAACCACTAGAATGCTGATGTTGAATGCAATATATAAAAATTGAATGCCAAACATTAAATATTTATCCCTTTTTTTTTTTTTTTCTTTTTTCAGGAAATGTAATATACCTCCAACTTTGAATCTTGCACAAATTTTCCAACCAGGGAGAAAATCGTTGCTTCCACTGGATTCCTCTACTGCCCAAGTACTTGTTCCAACCTTGTACTGAAACCTCAAAATTTCGGTCGAAATATGTACGTCTTTAAGTATCGCATATGGTTTCATTTCGTGCTTTTGCGAAACCGAAATATTTTTGCAAAGTTTTGTGAAATTTCGGTGAAACTTGGAACCATGATGTGAATAAGTCCAGCAGCAGCAGATTTCGCCTTACCTATTGAAGGAGGAAGAAGGGTTCAGCCCAAGGATCGAACCAGCCACCCAGCAGCACTCCAGATCTGGTCTGATCTGGATGGTTGGAACCAGCCTACTGATGGGCTGGTCCTCCTAGTTAGAGTTTGCTTTATTGTTTGCTTTGAGTCCCACTCCATGTTACTCTATGTTTATATCTATTAAGTCATGTTTAGCGTTTTAATTTGTTTTGGACAAAGACATTATTTAGTCGCTTTAGTCCTAATCTAAATAGGAGTCTATTATGTCTTGTCATAGTCTAAGTAGGTTTCCTATTCTAGACAGGAGTTATAAACCGCTATATAAGAGGCATTGCTAACTTTTTGGAATTAATGAATGAATGATATTGCAGCAAATTTGCTCAGAATTCCTCGACAGCTGAGATAGCTGTCGGTGAGAAACCCAAGGCTGAGATAGCCATCCCACCCACACCTATCCCATCTCCTTTCTCTTATCTTCTAATCTGATTTGAGATTTGAGAAACAGTGAAGATAGATGTCTCAGCCTTGGGTCTCTCACCCAAGACCACCATCCACATCTGATTGAAGAAACAGTGAAGATAGATCCCTGTTCAGAATTGAATTCAGCAGAAGAAGCTTGGGTTTAGAACAGTTTGAGTGCTACATCTTCCCATCCAAGAACCTGATCAGCCAACCCTTTTTGGGGTTTTTCTGGCCAGCCTAGGAGAGAGACTCAACCAGCAGCTGGTCCCCATCTGCTGGCTGGATCTTCTTCTACTGCCTCCTCTTCTGGTTACCTAATTTGGTTACTTGAAAGCCAAGCATTCTCTCATCTTTCAATCCAACCGTCCACTTTCATAGATATTTGGGGGTTTTATTCCCCATCACTGGACCTCCATTTGGTCCACATATCAGCCCCATCTGAGCTCTCCACCTCCATTCGCAGGTCACCCCTTCCACAACTGTTTTGGATTTTGATCTCAAAACTAATATCCAGATTCTTGTGCTATTTGATCTGGTTTCATTGGAGCTTTGAGGGACAACACTGGGGGTTATTGATTCTCAATTACCCTTATATTAAACCATGCCCATGGCCTATGGCCCTATCGGGATGGCAGATTGTGGGGAAGCATTGGCTAACATTTAAGGCCTAAAGTCACTTATTAGTGGCTGGAGAAACTATTATTAGAAAGAAGGTGTTGGAGGCCATCTTATACCATTTATAACATTGGTGATCCCATATTCAACATCAATGTATCATTTTTATGGGTGCCCATTGCCCATAACATTGACATGATCCGGGGACACGAACCAATGACTGGTTTCTTAGGGAGATGTTGGAAACTGATGTGGTGCTTCCTTTTGTTTTATTTTTTGGGGATATTCTTATACCTTGTGTTGTGTCTTGCTTGTCTCACTCAGTACATTTTGTCTGTTGTTATTGATAATGACATTTAACTAGCCAGGGATTCCAAGATTGCAATACTATTTGTTTGGAACCTTTAAAGTATGTGGTTTCATGCCATACCCATTGTAATTTTCTGTACTGTTGATATTTATTGTACAATTAAATGACCTCCTGATTTATCATTTTAGAAGCCCGGCTGTTATCCTTTGATTCATGGTGGGGAACTCTGAACATGCTACTTTGTCTTCTCATATTGTTAGTTGATTTTCTACCAGAAGTAAGCCCTATGCCCTTATCACCACTCACCAGGCATGCTGGTGGCTCTTTATACTTTTGCAGATCCTAATGCTTATGCTTTACTTTTGTCCCAAGCTTCTTAACCGTAATTATCTGCCGTCATCCACTTCAGTATCAGCCAATACGTATCCGTATCGTACCGTATCAGCCGATATGTATACGTATCCGTATCGTCCCATACGTATCCGTATCGTACCATATCGGCCGATATGTATATGTATCCGTATCGTCCCTTACCGATACGATACGGACCGATACGATACATGGAATTTTTTAAACCTTTGTATCGATACGTATCTTACGATACATACCGATACCCCACCAATACGCACTGATATTCACCGATACGTACCGATACTCTATGGAAAATTCAAAATCAAAGTGAAATATAAGTGTCGGTATGTATCGGTACGTATCGGTGTGTATCGGTATGTATCGAACGATACACACCGATACGTACCGATACGGTCATTAAATGGCCAAATGGGTAATTTTTTATAAAAACACAATTTTTGAGGTGGTTTTGTTCCAAAGTTGTTGCCAACCATTTTTCTCTCTAACTAAAGTGGAAATCAAGGTTGGGAACAAGGATTTTACATTTATGGGACAACTACAAACCTTGGATTCTTAGTGCGATACTCTCAATTTATTGTTTACGCATAATACATGTTATATATAGCTTTTTTAACTATTGTAAAAAAGTGTTTCCTATCCATTTATGTGCGCATTTTTAGAGTATCTTAATGTATCTCCAATACGATACGATACCCTCCAATACGTATCTTAATTTTGGCCGATTGATACGATGATCGATACCGATACCGATACCGATACCGATACCGATACTTTAATCCTTGGTTGCAGATGAGTTGCTTAGGAACGAAGGGCATGCATAATATACCATTTTCTAAAATCCCTAGCCACTGGATCACCACCTTTTTGAGTTAGAAGGCCTTGCCCTCAGGCTTGACCTGGCATTCTGAAGGGGTCACTGCTTCAGAAAAATATTGGACTAATGAAGCTTCTTTCTTCTCCTAGATGCCAATTTAACTTTCCTTTTATATTAACTCTTACTTTTATATTTTAATTCTTCTTTAGGTTCCTTGTGTTGAAGTAAATGCGCTTATGAAGACTTTCAATATGAAGCCTTTGTTGTTCCCGGTATGTGCATCTATTTTCTGTTTCTTGTTTCATCTGTACCTTATACTTAGCTTGTTTATGCTCTAAGCATTTGTATAGATTTTTATCTAATGCACTGCTAAATACAATTGTCTTTGCAATTTATATTTCACTTTTTCTTTCTTATTTTTTATATTTGAAGGAAAATGAATGACATGGGCCTGTTCTACAACCATGATCACTCATTCCAGCCTGAAAATAAAGAAGTTGTATCTTCCTGATGAGCTAGTATGAGCCGTAGCTATTTTGCTTTTTCTCATTTCAATTCTATGTTGACTGCAGTTGGCTGGATCAGTAAATGCCGTCTTCAACTGTCAAGGCCCCTTGGATGCCCCCATATTTGTTGGAAGTGGTATGGTTTCAAGGAAGACAGCTCATTCACTTTCTGAATTCCCTCCGTCCTCCGCATCTGAAGCCGTAATGAAGAATAAAGAGGCTGGGGCCGTGGCAGCATTTGACCGTGTTCCATTTTCGTATTTATCAGCCAATTTCACTTTCAACACTGATAACTGTGTAAGTTTTCTGTAGGTGTCTAGTCTTGCATATAGCTAAAATAATAGTTATCTGATCTCTCCACTGTCAGCATGATTCGGAACTTTTGTTATTTCTAGGTTGCTGATTTGTATGGAATCAGAGGAAGCCTCTTGGATGGTGGTGAAATTCGAGGGGCAGGAAATGCTTGGATCTGCCCAGAGGTACATTTATCTTGCTTACTAGTGAAAATCATAATTAAGTACTAGTTTTATGTTGAAGGTGCATGGTGTTGTACCATAAGTTCTATTTCTCTCTTGGTAGGTGGGCTACCCCTCGGTCACTTAATAGTCGATCTATTTTCAATTGAACATCTTTTTCAGCTCCATCTATTTTCACCTTATTCCTTTGATGGCCTGATTCCACCTCTCCTTAAAAGGCACCTACTATTTGTTAGGAATCCTATAGTTGGAAATCCTGTTTCAGGTTCCCTTGGTTTGGGCCCATCATCCCCCTTCTTTCTTTGATAAAGTATACTGATAGAGATAGTGTGGAACTGTTTATTATTATCTCCTTCATTATGAAACCAGATTTTTTGTGTTGAGGGTCTAAAATATTTCTGTTTTCTGATGATTAAAGAATATTTCTCTTCCACCTTATATTATGTTATGAACTGCATCGTGGTGATTCGGGGGAACTTTTAATGCTTTACTACCTGTTTGCTGCATTTGTTTTGTTACAAAATCTACAATTTAATCAATCCTGCTTCTTTCCTGCTCCAAAGTATAATAATTGCTTTTCTTCATCATCACAGAGAACCACCATTACTTATATTTATTTCACATTTCATGATAATTGACTAGTGAAAACAAAAATGAAAGCTTAGTGGTTCATAATGGTTGTACTTATGTAGAATGTCATCAGTCTTTGAATGTTACATTTCTTATCTGGCCATGATTTGGAATCTTCTTATATTGACTTCCTTTATGTCTTTTTTTTTTTTTTGGCTAAGTACATTCATTCCCCAACCTTCTATGCATTAACAGGGTGAGGTGGATGACACAGCAATGGATGTAAACTTTTCTGGCAATATGCCCTTTGACAAAATTTTGTATCGGTATATACCAGGTGAAATTCAATTAATACCATTCAAAATGGGGGAGCTGAATGGTGAAACCAAGCTTTCTGGATCCCTTTTGAGACCGTAAGGTTCTTAAGCTTATTATTTTAATATTTATCTGTCTTTCGGGGTTGGGCAGGAATGCCTCAGTGGATTCTATTATTTCGAATGGTGTCTCCCCTCCCCTCCCCTGCTTGCTGATATTTGGGCAGCCCTGACCCCTCTCCCCCTGGCCAACGCGGAAGAGATGACAAAATTTCTTGGGTCCCCTCTCCCTCCGGTTTGTTTAGCTCTTCCTCTGCTTGGGACCTTCTCAGATCTCAGTTCTAAAGGCCGCTTGACCCTTGCGCAAGATGGTCTGGTTTAAAGGCCATATCCCTCACCACAGTTTCATTGCTTAGCGTGCCCTCACTAACTGCCTCCCTACTCAGTTTTTTCTCATTTACCGGCATATTCAGATTCCCCCCTCTTGCTGTCTTTGCTAGAATGGTACTAAAGATTTTGATCATCTTTTTTTATTCTGCCTCTTCTCCACCATCTGGAAGAGGGTTTTTAGAAGCTGCTGGCCTGCTAGTAAAAGGGTTCTCCCCCTCAATAGGGAATTGTTATGGGTTGACAAGACTTTTATTGGTTACTCGATTTGTGACACCACCAGGAAGGTCACCTTCTGTGCAAGCATCGACCACATCTGGATGGAGCAGAACCTTCGTAGATGGACGTTCAATTCTGAATCCTATGATAAAATTTGGAATGCCATCTATTTTGATGTTCGCTCTAAACTTGCTTCTCCCCCTCCTCGCTCTGTTAGAGATTCCCCAAAGAACAGGTTCACTGTTGTTTCTTGGGGCCTCCTCCCTTCCATTCTGTTGTCCCCACCCCTTCTTGGTTGGATTGGTTCCTCTTTTGTAGGGTTTCCTTCTGCCTCCCCCCCTTTTTTCCCTCCCCTTTTTTCCCTTGTATATGAGGTTCTTCTCTTAGTAATGAATTTATTTATTTATTAAAAAAAAAAAAAATTCTATCCCTTGTTATTTACTTTACTGTCGCTCTACAGAACCGTACATGAGATTTTCACCTCATACGGCTCCTTGTTCAATTCTTTCAAAGTCATTGGATCTTTTTCCTCATTCAAGAATCTCCTGCCTTATTTCACTCCGTTCTGAGGAGCAATTCCTATTTGACTGATACAACATTAGATTTGTGATACAGGAGATTTGACATCAAATGGGTTGCACCAAAAGCTGAAGGGTCATTCAGTGATGCACGTGGGGATATTATTATTTCACATGATTATATTACAGTGAATTCTTCGTCAATTGCTTTTGACTTCTATACAAGAGTTCAGACATCTTATCCTGATGAGTATTGGTTAAACAGAAAAGTTAACGTTCTAGAGGATGCCATGCCCTTTATCATAGAGGGAGTTGACTTGGACTTCCGGATGCGTGGTTTTGAATTCTTCAGTTTGATGTCTTCTTACCCTTTTGATTCTCCAAGACCTGTCCATCTGAAAGCAACTGGAAGGATTAAGTTTCAAGGAAAGGTTTTGAAGGCAACTGGTGTAATTGATGAGGAAATCCATGGTGTTGAGGAAAATTTTCTAGGCAGGCATATGACTGACAATGAGAAGTCAACTAATCTTGTTGGGGAGGTTTCACTTTCGGGCATCAAGCTAAACCAGCTGACGTTGGCTCCTCAGTTGATTGGATCATTAAGCATGTCACGTAAGAATATCAAGGTACTATCATAAAGCTTGTCTTTCTACAAATGATATTTGCATAGCTGTACTTCTTGATGGAATAAAATTTTGCTCTCCTTTCTTTTCAAAATGAAGGAGAGGTGGGGTGCCCCGAAAAAAAAGAAAGAGTAGGAATTCAATCCAAGACACTCAGTAATTTGACTCATTTCTAGACAAATGAGTGATACAAAGAGAATAGGCTTAAAGAAAAAAAAAAGGAAAAAAAAAGATAACTAATCAAGAGAAGAAAAATAATACAAAAGAATCACTGCTGGCCCAAAATCTTCCAAGGGATCAAACAACTTTGGTCCGTTCTACTTCCATTTTAATATGAAAATATGCTAAAAATATACCCTTCAACTCCTTAAGAGCAAAGGCACCCCAAAGAAAAAGATCTTGGATTCTTTTTACACCTTTCACCAAAGTGATATAAACATTTTGGATAGAGTGAGTTTCCTCTCTTTGCACAATAGTGAAGCATCTTATTACTGGTTAAGTATTTTGTTCCCTCTCAAATTTGTTGCACTTGCTGCCAATGCAGTTGGATGCTACAGGTCGGCCAGATGAGAGTTTGGGAGTTGAGGTTATTGGGCCATTGTGGCCTAGTACTGAAGAAAACTTGCAAAGTGAAACACATGTGTCCTTTTCTCTTCAAAAGGGGCAACTTAGAACTAATGTTTGTTACAGTCCACGACATTCAGCTAGCTTGGAGGTACTTACTTATTCCCTTGTTTGCCATATATGAATGCTTGTTTTTCAGACCAAAGCTACTGTGCCTTCTCTGTATCATTGAAATCTTATTCTCTAATTCTTGTGTGAACTGTAATGTACTTTAATCATCGATTAACTTTTTTCTACATTTTGTGAGTAGGTACGCCATTTACCGCTTGATGAACTGGAGCTAGCTTCACTTAGGGGACTGATACAAAGGGTGAGACATCATTTAGACCCTGACTGTCTTTGATATGAACCTGCTGTTTGAAAACTCTCCTCAATCCATTTCCTGTTTGTTTCATTCACATACATATGCTTACAACATCCATAGAGAGTTGGTTGGGGAAAAAGTAAAAAGCCTATTGATCTGGGCTAAGCGTCAGCAGTCATTTGAGTGGCTTTCCTGTCTTTTGGAGTTCGATCCTTCAGCCAGATTTTGTTATTCTCTCCTGATTGTGCATATTGTTAATCTTACAAATGTGAAACTGCACTGTTGCACCCTTCACAATCCTGGTCATTTTAACCTATTGGACAGTGGTTGAAAAATGGCGGTTTAGTGTTTGGTAACATTTTCATCAGTATGCAGATTTTGGATATGAATGTATTAGTAATTCCTTGAACTAAAGAGATGAAGCATTTGTCTTTCAAGCAACATACAGAATGCTGTTTTCATGAGTTTCTTAATAATTTATTTTTTAGTAATTTGTGCTTGTTCATCTCAGTTTAAGACTTTGAATTGTGGCGCAAGCATTTAACTACTTGCTTATTTTCAGGCAGAGGTCCAACTTAATTTTCAGAAAAGGAGGGGTCATGGAATGTTATCTGTGCTCCATCCCAAATTCAGCGGTGTGCTAGGTGAAGCCCTGGATGTGGCCGCTCGATGGAGTGGGGATGTGGTGAGTATTTATGCACCAGACATACTAATATAACATTTTTCCTCCTGCAGATATTTTTGCATTAGCTCATTACTATGAAGTTGGTTTCTTCTGTTGATCCATTTTCTAATTGAGGGGATCTACCAATTGGAAAAATCAATGAAACTAATATTCATTGATTAGTGTCTTCAGTTGATTGGTTTTCTTTTTGAGGGGATGAAACGATAAATTTATAAAACCAAGTGTTCATTGCTGTCCAAGGTTTAAAAACTCAGAATCGGTTATGGGATTGGTCTCCATTGGTTCCAATTCGAGTCGTCCTGGAATCAGTACGATTCAGCTGGAATTTGGTCAGAATCAACCTGACTCAGCTTAATTCAGTCGGACTTTGAAAGAAAAGAATCGGGTTAATCATGATCAATGTCAGTCAATTCTGAGTCAAATCAGTCAATTCTGCCGAGTCCAATCTGATTTTCAAAACCGTGTTATTCTCATGTCTGACTCTGACAAGCCCAGTTATTCTCATTTAAATGATATACAGTTGGATCATGATATTGAAGCCTTAGGCATAAATTTTCATAGTCAAGTTCCTGTACTTAGATTTGTTTGTCATTAAGAGTAACCTTAGATGCAATAGGGTACTGTACTTTTTTTTTTTTTTTTTTGGGGACGAAGAGTACTGCACTTGAGTAGCAAGCAGTTAGCAGATATGGTATCCTGGGCTGGATCTATCCTCAGGGCTTTGTTTGGATATGGGATGATCTCTGGTCAGTGTTATGCAGTTTTGAAGGACTAAAGAGTTTGAGCTAGGAAGCTTTTGAGAAGAGCTGGCATTGCTTAACTTTCTGACTGTTTGTAACCAATTTCTATGCTTATTGTTCTGTTATATTTTATCTTTAGTGGAATTCTCCACCCCTGGATCATGCATGTTTTTCTTTTAATTCAACCATTATGTTACTTATAAAGAAAAGGAAAGGAAAGGAAAAGGTTGCTAAAAAATTTACATTTAGATTAGTCATACCTAGGGAAACTTAATTAAAATATCTAAATCTATCCATTTTGGAAATTTCAGTCGTAGTTTCTGTTTTGTCTGCATTCTAAATAATAACCTGATTTATTGCTGATATGCTTGCTGGATCTCATATTGAATTCTTTCTAGGATTATTCCACATTGAGAAAAGAATTCCTAGGTTGAGTTTTTGATTCTTTTTCTGGCTAAAGAAAAAAAGGGGGCGGGATCAATCCATTAAATCTTGAAACAGAAGCATACAAGTTCTCCTTGATGTTCTGTTATTACTTTGGATATAGTTGAGGGAGGCTAATTTTCTTTTGCCTTTTTTTAGTGAAGGCCTGCCTGAGAAACTTAAATGTTCGTGTCCTTCTGGCCCATGTTACTATTTTAGTTTTTTTTGTTTTTGGGTAGATATACGGAATGCTTCTGAAAGTCTATTTCATATTTTCTTGTCCATTACTTTGGATTTATATCATGCAATTTTTGTTTCTGATGTTGGTATTTGAGAATTTTATTCTTGTTAGTTGGGATGTAATACTGAACAGATTGGTTTATTCTTGTCCCAGTTAACTGTTGAAAAAACGGTTCTGGAACAGACTCGTAGCCGATATGAGCTTCAAGGTGAATATGTACTGCCTGGCACACGTGACCGACACCCTGCATGTACAGAGAGGAGTGGCTTGTTGAAAATGGCAATGGCTGGGCATCTAGGTAGTGTGATATCTTCCATGGGTAGGTGGCGAATGAGGCTAGAAGTTCCTAGAGCTGAAGTTGCTGAAATGCTTCCACTTGCACGACTTCTTTCACGAAGTACTGATCCTGCTGTCCTCTCTCGTTCAAAGGTTGTATTTACCTTCGCATGGATACATTGCAATTAAAACTCTAGCGTTTACATATGAATTAAGTATAAAGTAGAGTGGTGCAGGGGTGTTTTAGTCATTAATATTTTCTGTTTTGGGCTTGTGTGTGAATACGCATCAACTGAGGGCACTTAAGTAATTTCCGGAGTTTATTAGTTATAAATATTATTGTGTAGCTACTGATTGGAGATATGACTCTTTCATAGTTGTCACGGTGTCTTGGCAACCCAAGGCATTGAAGGGCCCTGTACGCAAAGTGACCAAGGTGCCTGCTTAGGGCAACCAAGGCACCTCAACGCTGTCACAAGTGACTCTTTTCTATTAATCAATAGCTCTTCTCGCCATCTCCTCTTCTTCTCGTCCATTGTCTTCTTCTTTGCTGTTTCTTATTGTTTGCTTTGTTACATGGTACCAGAACAATAAACAAAATCAACTCCTTCTATCCTTCCTCTTGTTTTGGGAGTCCCTAAAGTAGAATCAATCTTGAACTGGGGAAGAACCAGTGGGAGATAAATTAATTGCAACTGGATCAATGAAAAAGGGAAAACATAATTAAATAACCGAATTTTTTTTTTTTCTCTTTTTCTTTTACATATGAAAGAACTCAAGAAGAAAATAAAGAGAAATGATAGATGGTTGAGCCTGGGTGAGTTTGTGGCACAACGGTTAAGTTGCACTATTGCAACATGTTGGTCACAGCCACAGGTTCGAAACTTGGAAACAGCCTCTCCTGCGAATCAGGGGGTAAGGCTGCATACATTTGCCCCTCCCGGACCTTGCAATAGCGGGAGCCTTGTGCACTGGGTTGCTCTTTTTTCTGATAGATGGTTGAGCCTCCCACTCAACCTAGGCCTCTCACCTCACATAGGACTCTCTCCTACTCTACTGCCTCTCACAACACTCACGGTTAACAAACCAGTTTTTTTTTTCATTCAAATGATTTCGTTTTATAAACTCCCTTTCCCTCTTCTTATAATATGTAAGAGAACAAAGAAATAGAAACTTCCTAATTCCAACTCAAGTTTTATACAGTAACCTGATTGCAATAAATATTGAAATGACAACTTAAATTAAGACAATATTAACAATTTGATGAGATCCTAAATATTAGAAGTAATCCACAAACATCCCCAAGCTGGTCAACCATAAATCTTGCACGCAAAGAACATATTGGGTTGAAGCTTAGCCTCATTAAATCTAGCCAAATCTGTTTCAACTGGGCCCACAAGTGTTGTCTCGTATAATAAAATATCCTTATGATAATTCCTTTAAACAGCTTCCACGGCTATGACAGATCCTATCTTTTAGGATTTGTGTAACTTCCATATCATAAAGCCATATCTTATCCATATAGGGCGGGGCCCACAAGAGCTGGTTTTAAGGAGTTCTAATTCCTCCATACATGGGTTATAAAGATGGCAGTTTTAGTTTCCTAATATATAGGAAACTTGTTGCTGGAGATAGAATTCCTGGACAAGAAGCTGTAAAATACCAATTGGCCCAAAAATCCTGATTTTTAGGAATCCCAAAATCTGCATCACTCATAGTTTCAGTTTGAGTCAAAGAACTCGTTCAATAATGAATCAAACCCACCCAAATCAAAACAACTAAGTCGCAAGAAAACTGCATCAATCCCATTAGGGGTTTTCTCTACTGGTGCATAGCAACCTAATTTATTTTTTATTCTATGTGAAACCCTAGTTGATAGAATATGAAAAACCAGGGTTTCTTTTATTTTGATGAAGATTATTATCTGTCTGCATGGAGCACATTGGCATTTCTTGCACATAAATATATATCCTCTGCTGAGCCTTTTTTTCTCTCTCAGTTTGATGAGATACATCCTACCTTGCGGCTGGTACTTTCCATGGTTTTACCCTGTGGTGTGTCATATTGATGCTATATTGCTGGTTTCAGAGGTATTTGGGAACTTACCTTTCCGGAATAAGTTGATCAAGTACTGGTGTTATATCTTAGTTGCTGGAATTGATGTGCAACTTCTCTGTTTGTGGGTTTCTTTTACACCCTGCGGTTGCCCTGTTTTGGGGTTTTCTGGACCAGAATTAGGTGCTACTGAATATTGCGGTATATTTTGGAGTATATTCTATACTTCTGATGCCCTACCTTTGATCAAATTTGTGCCATCATCTGATCTTCTGATTGGTGTTTCTTCGAACCTTCTGAATTCTGGTTTACTGGTTTCTATTTCTCATAGTACCTCCAGTTCAGAATCTAACCGTTGGATTACCTCTAGATGTTTAGCAATTGTTCCCCCATCCAAAGTATACATTCGATCAAGGTTTGGAGTAAGTCAAATATGTGGATTTTTTTTTTTTTTTGAATAAATAATTCATTACCAAGAGGAGAAGAAGGATATACAAGGGAAAAAGGGGGGGGGGGAAGGCTTAAGCCAACAAGGAGAAGCCAGCATTGGCCAAAATACAAGAAGAAAAGCTAAAAAACATCAACATTGGACAACACAAGGGGGGGGGGGAGGAAGCCAAAATCCAAAATGCCTTCAAGCGGGATGAATGAGGTCAACCTGGAGGTTCCAAGAAGTAATGATGTGGGAGTTTTTGATGGTGTTAGGGACAGGGCGAGTCTAGAGGGTTTTAGCTTTGGAAATGACATCAAAGTAGATAGCTTTCCAAATCTTATCTGGAGATCGGGATTTGGAAGTCCATCTATGGATGTTACGCTCCATCCAGAGGTGATTCACAGTAGCACAAAAAGCGGGTTTGCCCACAGAGTCGTAGATGGTAGCACCAGAGAAGGTCATGTCAATCCAGATCCATTCCCTATCAAAGGGCAGAATGGATCTTCTGGTCGGCCAGCATTTGGAGAGGACAGATTTCCAGATGAGGTAAGAGAAGGGGCAAGAGAAGAAGAAATGGTGGATATCCTCTGTACCCAGGGGGTAGAGGCAACAAGAAGGGTTGGCAGGGATATGACGGTGAATGAGAAAAGATTGGGTGGAGAGGCAGTTGGTCAGGCATCTCCATAGAGTGAAACTATAGCGGCCTTTGAACCAAACAATCTTATGCCACTGAACAACTGAGGAAGGGGTTCTGATAAAAGACCAAGTGGAGGCGGAGGAAAAGATTCCATTAGAGGAGGGAAGCCAGGTACACTTGTCATCTCTTCCTCTATAGCCAGGAGGAAGAGGTGGGAGAGAGGACTAAAGATGTGGATTTTATGTTCCTGCACTTCTTCAATTCTGGTCTATACTTGTGTCCTGCTATTTTGATTGTTTGGTATTACAGTTATATTTTCAATATATTGATGTTGTTTCGGACGTGATTTTTTTTTTTCTTTTCTTTTACATGATGTTAATGTCCAAATCACCGCTTTAAAACTGAGTGGTGCTTCTAACTATCTCTTGTGAGCA
This sequence comes from Macadamia integrifolia, assembly GCF_013358625.1. Classification (NCBI taxonomy): domain Eukaryota; kingdom Viridiplantae; phylum Streptophyta; class Magnoliopsida; order Proteales; family Proteaceae; genus Macadamia; species Macadamia integrifolia. The sequence continues at coordinate 32,204,785 of NC_056558.1, forward strand.
CAAGATGTCAAGGTTTATATCAATGCAAAGGGTAAGCTAAAATATTTAACTTCATCGCCTCCTCTTGCTGATTCTAAGGAGTATGCTGAATGGTTGCGTGAGAACGATATTCTATCTGGTTATGTAATAGTATGGATTCTTTTTCCGAGTGGTTTAGAAGGTGAATCCTGATCTACGGTCCCTTGGAGCAAAGGGTTATGAAATTAGTTCCGGCCCTCTGACTTCCTACTAAAGTTGTTGTATTGGTTATCTATGTTGATGATATAATTGTCTCTGTTAATGACTTTTCTGGTCTTAAAGATATCAAGAGTGATTAGCTTCTTTGTAGCAAGAAAGGAATTAGCTTGTCCAAAAGGAAATATGTTAATTGACACTCACTATGATGACAAGGATTTTGCAGACACACATAGCCACAGAAGATTGGTTGGTAAGCTTATTTATCTTATTGTTACCAAGCTTCATCTCTATTGTTAGTATTATTAGTCAGTATATAGAGAAGTACAAGCAGATGCACTAGGAGTTAGAGTGTTGTATTTTGAGGTATCTTAAGGGTGCTCCAGGAAAGGGTCTTGTTATAGGCGTTCTAACATATTAATATTGTTGGTTTAGGGTTTAGGGGCCTCTTCCATGCAAGATTTTAGACCCGTATCGCTCTGTAATCTGGTTTACAAGTTCATTGCCAAAATCCTCTCTCTCCGCATCCAAAAGGTCATTAACTTCCTTGTCAGCCAGAACCAGTCTGCCTTCATCTCTAGAAGGAGTATTGTTGATAATATCATCCTGTGTCACGAAATTGTTCGTGGCTTTGAGCGCAAATCTCATGGTACGGCGGCTCTCCTCAAAATTGATATTTGCAAATGTCATGACCCAAACCCAGATACAGGTAAGGGTACAGCCCTCGCCAATGATTAAACGATAAAAAACATTCACCAAAACAAACAGGCATATGAGAACTCATAATATTCAAATGTCAACAAAATAAAACAACTACTCATAGATAAAATGTCCCAAACCTTAACTACTGGTGGCAATCTAAGGTGCATTCTCAAATTTAAATAAAACACTCTGTCAGAGTTTACATAAATCCACATCCTACCACAATCATCTAACAAAATAAAATAAATTGATAATAGCTTCAGGTGCTCTCGAACTCCTGCTCCACGCATAACTTCCTCTCAATCATCTGTGATGTTCAAATAATGGGTTAAGCTCAACAGCTCAGTAAGGAAAAATAAGTAAAAGCTCATCACAGGGCAAACAATCAGACAAAAACAACGTTAAAACAAACAGTTTTAGTTTCTCGAACCACACTTTTGATAAAACGCAATCATTTAAAAATATCCCTTTTTTATCACACTTTAGCCGACACTGAGGGAAATAAGCTACCACCCCCCATAATACGAGAGGGAAACAAGGCCCCCCCACAATCACACGATCACACAATCACACTGTCGTCACCACTTTGTGACTAAATATACACCACTGTGCACAGTGGGTATAAGGCCCGTGGCTCAACGGGACACCCCTCTCTAGTCTGGTACGGAGTAATCTATTTACCCTCACACACTCTCTTTTCACACTTTCACAAAAATCACTTTCTTTAAAAACACATAGGTAAAATCTTCACATAAAAATCACATCATTATACATTACAGTAACACAATTCAGAATAAGTATAAAATACAAGCATACAAAACATCTCGTCATACAATCAGACAACACATAAGTAGTGTAACCCCACTATAACCCACTTACCTCAGCCTACAAGTCTTCTACTTCCACCTTCCGAGCTCTGATTGCTCAAGTTAAACACAACATGCAATTAATTACATCTCCCATTATCTCCCAGTTCAAAACTAATTCAAATACCTCACTTTCTCCTCAAAAGTAAACCTAAAAAGTCAACCCTCCCAGACATAGTTCAAACTCTAGGAAACATTTCCCCTCAACACGTATTATCACCCTTCCGAAGATGAGAATGATCATCTGAGTGATCAAGGAGTAATTAGAAAAATTACAATCACAAAGTGTAACTTTCAGATTTCAATAAATCTGAAATTACTCTCAATCCGTTGGACAAATGGTCTCCATATTCGGATTAAAACCTTCCCTAGGAAGGCTCTACTAACCCCCAAAGTATGCCCAAAAGTTAACGGTTGGATTTTAAACAATTAGGGAAATACAAGTTCAGGTCTCCAAATTTTCCTCAATTTCATGGGTTTATAAGTAACTTGCAAATCGAGAATCAGATTTTCTCCCTGAGTGGATTGATTCTCTCTCTATGGTAGGGGGAACAATGGTAACAAAACATGGGTCTCTATATAGCTAGATTTGAAGAAAAATCAAAGATCAAGATTTGGACAAGAATAGGCACTTCTATAGATCCAACCAAGAATTAATGTTAGGGACCTTTGATAGGCCCCAAATTAGAATCGATTACCCCTCTTAGGCAGCCCAGAGAATCCTAAAAATCTTTGCCATATCTAACCAGCACAAGGTCCCAATAATTGGGTCTCAAAATAACCGATTAATTTAATTTGGGTAAAAAAAAAAAAAAAAAAAAAAAAAAAAAAAAAAAAAAAAAAGAAATACATATGGTCCCTATGAATTGAATCCCAAACTTTTATAAAGAATATTAGATTTGGGTCACGCTTTGGGTCCAACGGTCCCATATTGAGTCCCAAGAAAAACCCTATTGGGTCCCAAAAACCCTAAATAAGATCTCTATTGGGTCCCAAAAGAAAAACAGCAGAACCAAACTTAAACTAAGGATAAATAAGACCCCTATTGGGTCTCAAAAGAAAGACCAGCAGAATAAGAGGACGTCATTACCTGAAGAAGGCAGAAAAAACAGAAGGGTAGGCACCAAAATCCCTCTTCCTCTCCCTTTCTTTCTTTCTTTCTTTCTCACGTTTCTGCTTTCTTTCCTTTTTTTTTTTTTCCTTTCTTTCTTTCCACGATTCTGTTCTCTCTTTCTTCCTTTCTTCTTTTCTTTCTTTCTTTCTTTCTTTCCCTTTCCCACGATTTTGTTCTCTCTTTCTTCCTTTCTTCTTTTCTTTCCTCACGATTCTGTTTTCTTTCCTCTTTCTTTATTTTTTTTTCTTTCATAGCCCACGTGTTTCTCTCTCTTCCCACGATTTTCTTCCATTTCTCCCCTCTCTCTCTCTCTCTCTCTCTAACTTCACGTTTTGTCTAAATGGGGTGGGGTCCATTAAGAATGTTTTAAAAAAATAAAAGAAAGAATCTTAAAAATAAAAGGAAAGAATCTCTTTAAAAAAAATAAAAATAAAAGAAAAAGAATCCAATTAAATAAACTCTTATTTACTCTACTAACAAGATTTGAACCTAGGAACTCTAATTAATCAAGGTACTAACCACTGGGCTAACTTATTAAGTTATTAAAATAAAACCAAACTTTAAATATTTAACAAAGCTTAGAAAATGACAAAAAAAGATATATAATCTAAGGTTCCAAAATTTGGGGCATTACAGCAAGGGTTTTGACTCCATTCGTTGGGATTTCCTTTCCAACACCCTCCTCCAAATGTCCTTACCTCTGAATTTTGTCCAATGGATCTACGCCTGCATTTCCACCCCTTGGTTCTTTGTTCTTGTCAATGGTTGTCCTGCTGGCTATTTCTCCTCATCGGTGGGAATCCGCCAAGGCTGCCCCCTTTCCCTCTTCCTTTTCTCCCTTGGCCTGGAAGTCCTCTCTAGATCCATCCAATCCTCCACTGGCCTCCATCTCATCTTGTCCATTCCCAAATGCAAATCCATTTCCATTACCCATCTTGCTCTTGCAGATGATCCCATGATCTTTTCGAAAGCTGACCCCACTTGCATTTCCTCCATCATGTTCGCCTTTTCGAGAGCCTTTGGGGTGTCAGCATTAATCTTCTTAAATCCCGTATTTTCACCTCTGGGATCTCTGAGACTATGAAATCCCATCTCCTCAATGTCACGGGATTCTCCCTTTGCTTTCTCCCTGTCAAATACCTTGGCCTTCCTCTCATTCTTGCTAGGCTTTCAGCCCATCACTGCATCCCAATCCTTGATCTCTTGCGGAAGACACTCCAACTTTGGAAAAGCAAACTGTTGTCCTACACGGGTCGCCTTGAGCTCTCCAGATCCGTGCTGCAATCTATGGACCTTTACTGCTCTGGTATCTTTGTCCTCCCTCCCCCAACCATCAAAGCTATAGTCTCTCATTAGCTCATTTCTTTGTAAAGGATCCGACTCCACCAAATTCCTCTGCCCCTCCAGTTGGAGCTTTATCTGCCTCCCTAAAGTCGAAGGTGATTTTGGTCTTAAGCGTGTCAAAGATATGAACTCGGCAGGTATCCTCAAACTGATATGGAGAATTGCCTAAAAAAAGAACAACATTTGGGTCTCCTATGTTTATTCATATCTCCTAAAATCGAACTCCATTTGGTCTATTGTCCCGGGTCTAGACTCCTCTTGGGTCTGGTAAGGCATCCTCAGCTTAAGACCTCTAGCATTAGAGGCTATCACCTACTCCATTGGGAATGGTGCCTCTACTTCTCTTTGGTTGGATCCCTGGAATCCTTCGGGAGTCCTCCTCTATCTCCTCAATCCCAAATCTGTTTATTCCTCGAGATTGGGCAGGATGGCTTCTATCTCCTCTGTCCTCCTTAATGATGGATGGGCCCCCTCTCACCTTCCCTCTTCACTGGCTAGCATCTGGACCTTTCTTCCTCCCCTTCTCCCCAGCCATAGAGAGAGGGAGGATACCATTCTTTGGAATCCTTCTCCTTCCAAGATGTTCAGCTTCTCCTCTGCTTGGAACTTTGTTAGGTCTAAAGCCCATATTGTCCTTTGGCACAAAGTCCTCTAGTTCAAAGACCACATTCCCCACCATAGCTTCATAGCTTGGCATGCTTTCACCAACTACCTCCAAACGCAGTCTTTCCTCATCTATTGTCACATTCAGGTCTCCCCTGCCTACTGCCTTTGCTGGAGAGGAACTGAGGATGCTGAGCATCTTTTCTTCTCCTGTCCCTTCTTCTCCACCATTTGGAAGAAAGTTCTTTCTCGCTGTTGGTCCTCTAGTAGAAGAGTCTTCCCTCTTAGTAGGGAATGGCTTTGGGTTGATATAACTTTTCACAGACCCACCATTTGTGATACCGTTGGTAAGCTAGCTTTTTGTGCCACCATCAACCACATTTTGATGGAGAGGAACCTTTGTAGATGGACATCCAACTCTCGCTCGTTTGAAAGGATTTGGAATGCCATCTTCTTCAATGTCACCACCAAAATTGCTACTCTCCCGCACCGCATAGTCCCTGACTCTCCAAGGAACAGGCTTATTGTTGCTTCCTGGAATCTCCCTTCTTTCATTCTTCCTCCTCCGTGAGGGATTGTACCCATTAGCTGTAGCCCATCTTTTTTGATCGGGTTTTTTCCCTTGGTTGCTCAGTGCCTCTCCTCCCTCCCTCTTCCCCCTTGTATATTTTTCTCTCTTTGGGTTTATATATATTTATTCATCCAAAAAATATATATTGTTGGTTATTCCGATGCTGACTGGGAAATAGGCATAGTTGTGGACAAAAACCTAAAGAATGACGTGGTGGATGTGAAGAGAGTGGGAAATAGGATCACATCCATCAAGATGAATTTGGAGAAAGAGACTGTCAACATAATCAGCGCATACGCACCACAGATAGGGTTGGATGAAGGCAGTAAGATACAATTTTGGGAAGACATGAATGGATTAGTGCAAAGCTTTGGCCAGGATGAAAAGATTATTATAGGGGCTGACTTGACTGGACACGTTGGGAAGGATTGACAAAGATATGAGGATGTGCATGGAGGTTATGGTGTTGGGGAAAGGATTTAGGAGGGGATCTCTGTTTTGGACTTTGCAATTGCCTATGATCTACCTATTGTGAACAACTTCCTTAAAAACCTTTAGATGCAATAACAGTGTACACTGTAAATATTGCACCATTCGTTTTCTGAGTTTCCTAAGCTACCTCATTCATTTGAGATCTCTTCCAGTGTTATATGTTGAAAGAGAGTCAAAGATTGCTTTCATTGTATTCTGAAAATTTTTGTTCAAGTTATGAAGGTGTCAACTTATTAAATGTGTGGTTTTAATTCTCAACTGTTTCCTCATATTACTTTAATTTAGTGCCAACTGATAATTCACTTTATTGCAAACATGCATGCACAATGTTTTTAGTGAATTAATTAATTAATTATCTATTAATAATAATGGTAGAAAAATTATGAATTTTCACTCGTTCATTTTATTAAGTGTATTTTATATGTGAAAGCATTCAACTCAACTAAACCGTATCTAAAATCCGGGGTAAGACCTCAACCAATCATTTTAATTCCTTTACGAGGACATGCATATTTTTCTTGTCATCTATTAAAATATGCTACTTATTTGCAGGACCTATTTATGCAAAGCTTACAGTCTGTAGGATTATATTCTGAAAGTCTTCGAGACCTGCTTGAGGTACTCACTTGATGGAAGTGTCCATGCATGGTTCACATATGCTTCAGCAGTGTAGATTTATGACTCTTACTGTTCCTTTTAGTGGTAGATGACATTCTATGATCAATTTTCTCTTGAATTTCTGCTTTAAGTGTTGAAATAGCTCCATCAATTTACAGGAACTACGCAAGCATTGCACCATTTGCATGCCACTGGATGAAGTCATCCTTGAAGACATAACTCTTCCAGGTTTATCTGAACTTAAAGGTCGTTGGCGTGGCTCTCTTGATGCTAGTGGTGGTGGCAATGGGGACACAATGGTAGATTTTCCTGAAGCCATATTTAGGACAATAAATTTAGTGTATTAGGCATGCATTTGGTTCATGTAACTTTATCATCCTGCACAAAAGTATTACCACAGTAAGTTATACCAAAGTCAGTACTACTAGAGGCTGGCATGCAAAATATCTTTTCAATGAAGATATGAATACAATCTCAGAGCTAGAAATGGAAATACAATTGCTGATTAAAGTGTTTATAGTAATTTTTCGCATTTGAAATTCTCATGCCTTTATTAATTTTTTTATTTTTTATTTTATCATTAATGGAAGGTAATTGCAAATGTCATCCCTAATTCCCTACTCATCTAAGCATGGTTTGAGAACTTGATCCAAACTTGCGAAATTTCATAGGTTTCTACTGTATCCCCAGGGGTCGAAACGATGTCCTGTGACTTTTAAAAGTAAAAGTCACAGGTTTCAACCATGTTTCGACGAAATTTCGCATGTTGCGACCAAAACAACTGGGTCGAAAGGGTTGAACTAGGTCCTATATAAGTTAGTTTGAAAAGAAACCCAAGCCTTCTTTAGCAGAATTCGACCCTCTTTTTAGTTTTTCTCCTAGGAGTGGGAAACTTGGAGAAATAGTGGAGATTTCCATTTTTTGCCTAAAGTTGAATCTAAGGGTGCTTCTTGCTTCATCTACATAAGAAAGACAGCTTGGACAAAAAAGGTAAGTCCGAACTTTCCCAAAAATTATTTTTTTATAGAATATATTTGTAAAATAGAGTAGAATTATCTAAATTTTTTATATGTTACTTAGGGGGACCCGATCTA
>NC_056558.1:32212382-32245996 GCF_013358625.1 Macadamia integrifolia
TTTTTTTTTTTTTTGAAAATGCATTTACCTACAACATATTTCAGTCAACAACTCACCGTAATGATTATTGAACCTTTGGTTCACCACAAAAGTATGACTGTGTTTTTTTTTTTTATGAAGCTAATGATATGAATGTGTTAGAAATGTCTAAAATAGGATGTACACAAAAATAGGCAAAAAAAACACTATTTGGGGGTCGAAACCTAAGTTTCCACCAAATCGGGAAAAAATCCTTGGTTTCCTCGAAATTTCGGTCTCCCCAAGGGTCGAAACCCGATATCTTGAACCTTGCATCTAAGTCGATGAAAAATGCTACTAACTGGTGGGACCAACCTCTATGGTAGAGCTTGAAATGCTTTTGTTCACCCGGATCCTACTATAGCTCCGTGCTTAAGGCAAAGGACTCTTCTATTTTTAAAGAATGTATAGGAACCTAACATCACTTAAGTAGTAGACCCCTTTCTTTTTGAATCCTACCCTCTAGTCCGGTCTTCTTGTTAACTTCTTGTTCTTGAATAGAAGTCAACAGTTTGGGAAAAAGGTGACACAACAATTGAAGGATTTTATTAAGTGACCTACGGAAAGGAGGTTGGTAGCAAAGTTTGGAATGTTGAAATGGAGTCGAGCGATATTAAAGAAGTAACTTGTACACTACCCTTACCAGAGATGGTGGAAATTGAACCATCGACAATTCTAACTTTGTCCCTACCTGAGCAGACAGAATATGCATAATAGCACGGAGACATATCAGTCATCTGATCAGTAGCTCTGGAATCAATGGTCGAAGAGGAGGTAGTGGCAAAGGTAGAAGCCTGCAAGGCTGAGGCTGAAGACTCTGACAACATATTGTAGGAGGAGAGCCGTCAAACTGTGCCATAACCTATTAAAAAAACTGCAAGATCTTCCCTTTTGAGAGAGTAGCTATCCTCTTGTGGTCTAGAAGAATCCCCCATGGGCTTGGGTTCAGCCATCATTGTGTTAGTTCTAGCTCCCCCTCTCCTGTCACCATGTATACTAACAGGTTTAGGTCTAGGAGGATATCCATGAAGATCCTGGTAGGTTTCCCCAGTGCAAGGTTTAAGATCTCAATCTCGTCCCTAATCTCGCTAAACCAAAAAAGAGAGATCTGGAGAGATCTCGCCGAGATCTTGTATTTTTTCCTAGTCAACTCGATGGTTGGTCTCATTGGTCATATGGTCTTTGTAACCCTTGAAACTTGTGATTTATCCTATTTTAGGCCTTCTAAACACAGTGGGAACATCACTTTTTTTCTTTTTAAATCAAACCCAAAATGGTACTTTGACTTCGTAGCCTATGTAAGTAGTCTTCGAGCCCTTCACCCTAGGCTATTCCACAATAAAAACAAAAAACTATTGACCATGTTTCTATGAAAAAATGGTATTGAGAAGTTGTTTTTACTTAAAAGCTGCTTTTGAGAAGAAAAGGATCTCCAAAGGTTGATGATGAAGTGCTAATCTCTAACCTCCAAGTGTTGAAGTTGTTAATCTACACTGTAGAGGAGAAATTTGGCAAGAAAATCCATCAAAAGTTCACTTTTTCTTCAGAACAGGGTGAGATATGTTGAGGGTCAAAATTATGTATATACCCCATGTGATTTAGTCTCAAGACAAGTCGAGACCTAGATATTCACTGAGATCTTGGCGAGATCTTGAGATCTCGAACGAGATATTGCACTTTTTACATATTGCCTCTCATCTCATCTCGCCATTTTCAAATAGCGAGATAATAGCGAGATCTCGCTGAGTTCTTAAACCATGCTCTAGTGTGCCTGAGTTTGCCGTAATGGTCACACCTAAGTCGATCTCTGTCATCCTATGGCTTAGACCTTGGCCTCTTCCTCCACCACACCAACTCCTTTGTGAGCTAGAGGCAAGGGCAGATATCTCAAGCGATGGGGTAGTTTCCATGGCCACTCTTCATGCAAAGACTAAAGGGGTGCCTTACTGTTTTTTTGGGTGAATAAAAAATTTATTACCAAAGGATAAGAAAATACATACAAAAGCCCCCAAGGAGGGGGTGGAAAAGAGAAGAAAAGACAAAGGCATAGAAGGAGGAAGACCCCAGGACACAACAATGTGATTGTTCCTTGGGGAGGCAATACAATTAGGAGAGACAAGAAATCTTGGCTTTGACATCAAAGGAAATGGAATCCCAAATCAGCCGAATCGGGCGAGAGTTGGAGATCTAGTTCCTACGGTTGCACTCCATCCAGATTTGGTTTATGGTGGCACAGAAAGCAACCTTGCCCCCAATGTCGCAAATAGAATACCTGACAAAAGTCATATCCACCAAGATCCATTCCCTTTGAAAAGGGAGAATTCTTCTACTTTGGGGCCAGAATTTTGCAAGCACCCCTTTCCAAATAGAGGAAGATAAAGGGCACACAAAGAAAAGATGATCAATGTCTTCCGCCTGAGTCCCACAAAGGCAGCACGAGGAGACATGAATCCTCCGGTTGATAAGGAAGGATTACATAGGAAGGCAGTTACAGAGGGCTAGCCAAGCAGTAAGACTATGGTGGGGAGTTATGATGCTTGAGCCTAACAATCTTGGGCCAAGGAGAAGAAATACACTGAGTCCTTACAAAATCCTAACCCACTATGGAGGAGAAGATACCAGTCACGGAGGGAGTCCAGTGAATAGAGTCTCCTCTCCTCAATAGAGAACCAAAGATGGAGGGCAAAGAATTCTAGATATCAGCCAACTGAGGGGAGGAGGACACCGGAGGGGTGTAAATGCCCGAAGTCAATATAGCTTCAACTAACAATTACTTTGGTAGGCCGGAACTATAAATTGATCTTGCACTAGTGGAACTGAGAAGAGCACCCATCGAATGCCAAGGATCAAGCCAAAGAGAAGTGGATGAACCATCACCAATCTGAGTAGAGATAGCCCCGGTAATAGTGGGCCTAAGAGACAAGATCTTATGCCAGGCACAAGTGGCATCAGGCAGAATGGGAGTAATCCAAAGGGAATCCGAATGAATTAAGCCCGAGTATACCTAATCAACCTAGATACTTTTCTTCTTGGTAACTAACATCCAAATCAGCTTGATAATACCAGCGGAATTGACCTCCTTGATACGCCTCAGACCTAGACACCCTTCAGCTTTTTGAAGGCAAACTATTGCCCAGTTTAAAGGACGAAGGAATTTGGAATATCCAGTACATTTCCAAAGAAATGCAGAGAAAATAGATTCAAGCCTTGAGATAGTAAACATAGGCAACCCATAAATGTCGGACCAATAAATATATGAAGCTTGGAGAACATATCTAATAAGCTCCAAACAGCCTGCATAAGATAGGAGCTTTCCTTTCCATAACTGGAGTCGCTTTCTGATGAGGTTGAGCATAGGAGTGCAGTGATGGGTGGACAACCTGATTGGGATCAAAGGCAGCCCCAAATACTTAACCAGGAGATGGCCAAGAGAGAACCCAGTCTTCTTAAGCAAAGAGGCCTTTATAGACTCAAAAACCCCAAGTATTAAGATAAGGGATTTACCCAAGTTAATCCGGAGCCCAGACATAGATTCAAAGAGCTACAAGAAATACACAATCGTCTCCAAGGAAGTATTGTTGGCTTCAGAGAAAATCATCAGGTCATCTGCGAAAGCTAGATGAATAAGCTTGATGGCCTTACACTTAGGAATGGAAAATATGAGCTGCAGATCAGTAGAAGTTTGAATACTTTTATAAAGCACTTCAAGGCCAGGGAGAAGATATATGGTGATAGAAGGCATCCTGATGAATCCCCACTGAGGAAGAGAGGTACCCTGCTGGACTCCCATTAACAAAAACAGAGAAGCGAGGGGAAGAAATGAAGTGGTAGATCTAATTGATAGACATCGGGGGGGAAGCCCATCTTGGACATAACCGACACAATGAAGTCCCCCTTAGCAAATCGAAAGCTTTGTGAATGTCAATCTTCATAAGGGCAGGGCAGTGAGATTTCCTGTCAAAACCCCTCACAATCTCATTATAAAGGAGGATATTGTCACTAATACTTCTACCAGGAATGAAGTCCGATTGATAATCGCTGATTAGAACCAATCACAAGCTTGATCCTGTTGGCAAGAATCTTGGCAATGAACTTATATCGAAGATTGCATAAAGAGATTGGCTTGAAGTCTTTCATAAAATTCACTCCCTCTTTTTTAGGGATGAGGCAAAGGAAGGCGTGACTAATGCTAGGGTTAAAAAATAAGCTCTTGACTGCTTCGTCTTTGATGATATCCCACATGGAGGAGAAAAATCTCATACTGAACCCATCCGGACCAGGAGCTTTGTTGGACTTGTGAAAAAGGATAATAGGCCCAATTTCATCATTAGAGGGAATAGCTTGGATCATGCTGACCAAATTGCTAGGGATGAATTTGTTTAAATACCATCCTGGATGAGGGAAGCCAGCCTTGGTTCTAGCTTGAACAAATCCTTGAAATAATCATCAGCCACTGCTTTAATGTCTTCAACTTTGTGAACCTAGAAACCATCGAGAGCAATAAGCATAGGGATGGAATTAATGTTGGTTCTAGCCTTTAGAAAGCAATCGAAATAAGCCGAATTTGTATCTCCCAGCTCCAGACAATTGATTCTAGACTTTTAACTCAAAAAACTTTCCTCTTGGGAAAGGAGAGAGGAGAGAGTAGTCAAATCAATTTTTTCTTCCTCATCCAAGGAGGAGTTAAGAGGGACAGATTGAAGCATTACCTGAAGAGAAGTAAGCTTATGCCTGCAGTCAATAACTGAGAGGAAATATTCCCGAAGGAGTTAGTATTCCAAGCTTTAAGAGCCGCTTTCACATTCTGAAGCTTCCTTGCAAAGGCAATAAGGGGGGAGGAGAAAGCTGGGATGGCTTTATCCAAGCCTCCTTAATAATGGGAAGGAAATCTGCGTTAGAGGACCACATGTCAAATATGGGTATAAGCCTCCTTGATCTAAGCCTTACTGTTGTAATATGGGTATAAGGGTAGAATTGTCTATAAGGCATATTTGTCATTGTAATGTCTCAAATCCTTAACCCTACTATTATAAATAAAGGAGGGCTTGGTGTCAATTGGCACAAGTCACAATTCCCCAGAACAACATGGTATCACAAGAACTTAGCTCTCTCGCCTAGAGACCTTAGACCTACCTTGCAGACCATGGTATTGTTCATCAGACCAGTTGTGTTGATACACCTACTTAGAATGGAGTTGCAGAGAGAAGAAATAAGCACTTGCTAAAGGTTGCTGTGTCTCTTTATGTTTGAGATGCATGTGCCTGCCGCGTATTGCAGTGAGGCAGTTCATACTACAGCATAATCGGATGCCATCTCGTGTTCTTGGGTTTCGTTGCCCCATTTAGTTGCTTACTGGATCCAGATCTTTCGTGGTGCCTCCCAAGGTTTTTGGTTTTGTTTGTTTTTCCTGTAAGCATCACCTCTATGAAAAAAATGATCACAGGGGACTTCTATGTATCTCTGTGGGATATTCTGCCATGCAAAATGGATAAACAAGTGCTACCATCCCCCTTCTTGGCGTATGCTAGTTACCATAGATGTGGCATTCCATGAGACAAAGGCTTACTATTCATCATTGGCACCTCTTTAGGGGGAGTCAATTGGAAGGGAAGAGATTCCTTCGATTCCTCCATGTGATGGTCCACCACTTCGCCAAGTGAAAGATGAGACTGTGACTGAGAAGGGACATAAGAGGATTCTGTGGAAGGGGAGCCACTACCACTACCACTACCACTACTACCACTGCTCCTATCCAATCACAACTGCCCTCTGATCCAAAATCTGCTCTCCAATCAAGTAACTTTTTCCCTCGTGATCCATCTCTTGATATTCTATTTCGATTCATAGTTATTAAGGCGTCACCTTGGCCTTAAGGCGGTATAGGTAGGCCAAGGCAGTCATGTGTTTTATGGATTTCACGTAAGTGACATCTTATGACGCCTTACGACCAAGGCGGATTCCTTTTATGTTCTTGTTTGTTAATTATTATTTTTAATGTATTACCACAGATTCCATATCTTCTGTTGCGATTGGCAAGTATATGGGAATTCTGTACACTTGAGAACTATGAGATCAAGTCTATATAAAGTCAAAAACCACTTTGATTGAACAAATCACAAGAACCAAGCAACCGATGTTCCTTCCTCCATCGATTCCGGCTCCGGCGACTCTCCTCCGGTGATTTTTCCTCTGGTGAGTCTTCCTTAGGCCATTCCGGCTCCGGCATTTTTCTTCTCTTTTTTTTTTTTAGTTCTCCGTTACTAGACGGAGATCTCTTTCTCTTTTGTTTTTCCTTCTTCTTTCTTCTTTTATGTTTTTTCTATTCCTCTTCCCCTAATCCCTTCTTCTTCCCATTCTAGCGAGACTTCCCTTCTCTTCTTTCATTCTTCTTCTTATTTCCTGGTTTTCTATTCCCATTCCAACGATACTGACCTTAGTTGCAGCCCTAATCAGACTGACATGAGTAGAAATATAGTGGATAACCTTAGGCACTCATTTTGGCATCATAAAGGTAAGTATAATAAATATTTACATATTTTAACAATCTTTTTTTCTTTATATTTATAATTTTATGTCATAATTATCTATGATGAAGATAAATTTAGTTTATTCACTTTATTGATTTGTTTTTCTGATGAATATCTTGCATTGGTATGAATCTTTAATCTTTATTTAGAATATAAGTAGAATTATATAAATTTTAATATGCTATATATGCCAAACAAATTGGCTAAAAACAATACTAGAACGATTTATTCGATAAGGCGACACCTTATGTCCGCCCTATCGCCAATGCGCTTCAAAAGACCCTCAAACGCCTCGGTCGCCTTTTCGCCTTAATAACTATGTTGCTATTTGTGAAGGAAGTAGGACTTTTACTTAACATCCTATTTTCAATGTTGTCTTATAATTCCCGACCTCCTTCCTATTGTGCTTTTGTATCTTCTTTGTCCTCTGTTTCTATTCCTCAGACTTGGCAAGAGGCTCTTATACAATCATAGTGGCAAGATGCAATGGATGAGGCAAAGAGGGCACTTGGAAAGAATGGCACGTGGGACTTAGTGACTCTTCTATCCACAGAAGACTGGGATGTAAATGGGTGTTTATAGTCAAGCAAAATGTAGATGGAACTGTAGACAGATACAAAGTAAGATTGGTGGGTAAAGGTTTTAGTCAAACCTATGGGATTGACTACCAGGAGACGTTTGGCTCTATTGCTAAGATGAAAAAAGTTAAGAGTGATGATTATCTGTTGGGCAGTGAACTTTGGATGGGACCTATAGTAGTTGGATGTCAAGAATGTTTTCCTCCATGGTGAGCTGAATTAGGAAGTGTATATAGATGTCCCTCCAGGTTACTCCTATAACGAAACTCAAGGGAAAGTCTGCAAGCTAAAGCAGACACTATATGGGCTAAAGCAATCTACCATGGCATGGTTTGGTAGCTTCCACGAGGCCATGAATGCAATAGGATTTAAACAAAGTAATCCTTATTATTTATATGGATGATATAGTTGTCACTGAGAGTGATTTAACTGAAATCTCTAAACTCAAAGTTGGGTAAGGAGTTTGAAATCAAGGACGTTTGTAAGTTAAGGTACTTCCTTGTTATTGAGGTGGCACGGTCTACTAAAGGTGTAGATCTCTCCCAGCGAAAATACACCCTAAAAGATGCACCGGAGGCCACGAGGATCGAACTTCCTATAGGGATGATGGTCACGAGCATAACAAACATAGCCAAAGACTTTGGGAGGAACATGAAAAGTAGTTGAGCCCTGTAGAAGATCCAGAGGAGCATTGAAGGTAAAAACCCGAGAGGGCATCCGGTTGATCAGAAAGGCAACTGTAAGAACTGCAACGGTCTAGTATAGGGGGAACATGCATTCCAAACATGAGTGACCTTTCAACTTCCAAAGGGTGTCAATTCTTCCACTCAACAACACCATTTTGAGGTGGAGTATTGACACTGCTAGTCTAATGAACTATCTCATGATTAGCAAGATGAAACTGAAAGGAGCCCTCGAAGTATTCACAACTATTATCACAAGGAAGTACCTTAATAGTCGCATTGAACTGAGTCTGCACTATGCGATGGAAGTGTTTGAAACACTGAAAAGCCTCCCCCTTGGTGCGCATGATATAAACCCAAGTAGTCCGTGAGTGGCAATCAATAAAAGTAACAAACCATCGGAAGCCAATTACAGATATACAATAGGAGGGACCCTAAATATCATAAGTATTAATGAAAAAGGGTATCACTTTTATTATTGAAATAGAGTAACTTATTCATGTTTGTTGGCCAAAACACATGCCTCGCAAAAACTCACTCGAATTATAATGCTTGAAAGAAGGAAAAATCCTAGCTAAAGTCCCCATCAGAGGATGTCCCAAACAACAGTGCCACTGTAGTAACTCAAAAATTGAAGATGGCAAAGAGATGCCTGCCGAGCTTGACCAAAGACTATAGAAGATCCATCATCAAGCAGATATAAACCATTGTGAACTCTACCAGTGCCAATCGTTGCGCTTGTCACCTGATCCTAAAAAACATAATGAGAAGGAAAAAAAGTGACTTTGCAATTTTGTTTGGAAGTGAAACTACTTATGGATAATAAATTAGTGGAAAAAGATGGAACATGCAAAACAGAAGAAAGAGCTAAAGAGGGAGAACAACGAACAAAACTCTTTATAGAAATAATGGAATAAGTCCCATTAGCTAACCGAAACTTGCCATTACCAGAGCAAGGAGTATATTGAGAGCAAAGGTGGTAAGAACCTATCATGTGATCTGATCCCCTGAAGTCAATAATCCATAGGGAGGAAGTGTTGGAATTTATGTAATTGGGGTACTTTAGGAACAGTCTTTACATTAAGTTGTCCTAAGTTGTATTTTCCTTTTTTTTTCTCTTTTACCTCCCTAGGGACTATGTAATTTCCCTAAGTTATTAGTTTAAACCTAATATAGTTGGGAAGAGAAAAATGGTCTCCTATGAATTGCACTCTTCATTCTCTTTCTCCTCTCAACTCCTCTCCTTCTTCCAACTAGAAATACCATAAGCACAACAGGGGTACCTGAATTGGTAAGATTGGAATTGGAAATAGCAATAGTTGCGGAAAAAGTAGCAGATGCAAGTTGAGGAGACTCCATCTTGGTCAAAAGGTGCCGAAAGGAAAGTAGCCCATCTGATGAGAGTAGATCCAAAATCCGTTGGAGGTGTTTGGCTTGACTAGAGTTACCGCGACTATGACCACGGCCTTGACTAGAAGCATTAGCAGGATGACCATGGAGTTTCCAACATTGCTCCGTACCTCAATAGTCACACTTCACTGGCGCTTTGGTAGAGGACCCACCAGATCAGGAAGCTTCACTATGGGGCTGAGTGCTGGAAACGAGAGCTGATAGAGGATCTGAAGTAGTCTATGGTAACATAGTAATATGTCGATTGTCCTCAAGCTGAATCACAGAGTAGGACTGCTCTAAGGTATGAAAGGGTTCATGACTCAAAACATCATGGATCTGATCATATTCAACACTCAGCCCTCCCAAGAAGTCATAAACTCTAATCTTGTCTTCATGTTTTTTTAAGTTGACAACATCAATAGCTGTGGTAGGCTGACACTCCTCGTAAAAATCTAATTGCTGCCATAGAGAATGTAACTCAGAGTTGTATTGTGACAAAGTCATCTCCTTTTGCTTTAGCTTATAAACTTTCTAGGCGTTGGTTTGTGATTATAGGCGTTTTCGTCCATAAGTCTTCGCTCTACTATCCTGTGACACCTCTTTAAGGGGAGCATTCTTCTACAATGGAAGATGTGCCGTCTCTTGAACTTGACACAGCACCATCTATTTCAGCCAACATTCTTGTTCAAGGGGAGACAGCCGATGTACCTGTTTAGGGGGAGTTTGAATCTTCTTCTCCAATTCGACCACGACAAAAGATGCGTGTATGTTCTCAAAGAGTAGACCCAGACCACTAATACCACAGCTCCTACTCTACCACGCCAATCGCCATCTCTCGATCCTGATCTGGCTCCCTCAGACCCTGGTAATTCTCTTCCCTCTTTTGATATTGATATCGTTATTGGTTCTACTTTGGATTTTCCTATTGCTGTTCGCCAGGTGTTAGGTCATGTACTTTACATCCTATTGCTAAAACAATTTCCTATGAATCACTTTCTCCCTCCTACTATAGTTTTGTGTCATCTTAGTCCTCTACTTCTATTCCCCAGACTTGGTAAGAAACTATTATAGAACCATAATAGTGGGCCAGCTATAGTTGAGGAGATGCAGGCATTAAGAAATATTAACACATGGGAATTGGTTTGTCTTCCCTCACAGAAGAAGATGGTTGGTTATAAGTGGGTCTTCACAGTCAAGCAGAGAGTTAATGGTACAATGGATCGTTATAAAACCAGGCTTGTTGCAAAGGGCTTCACTCAAACTTATGGGATCGACTACCAAGAGATGTTTGCTTCATTGGCTAAGATGAACACTATCCATGTTATTTTGTCATGTGCAGTTAATTTGGGCTGGGGGGTCTTCAACAACTGGATGTGAAGAACGCTTTCCTTCATGGGGAACTTTGGGAGGAAGTGTATATGGATATTCCCCTAGGATTTGCATGCTTTAAAACTCAAGGAAAAGTGTACAAACTGAAGCATGCTCTATATGGGTTGAAGCAGTTGCCACGTGCTTGGTTTGGGCGGTTTCATAAAGCCATAGTTACCACAGGCTATTCTCAAAGCAATGCCGACCACATGTTCATCAAATGATCAAGTGGAAAGCTTGCTCTGTTGATTATTTATGTTAATGATTGTGACATAATGGATAATGACATTGAAGAAATTTCTTGGCTCGAGCAATATCGTGGCAAGGAATTCGAAATTAAGGATCTTGAACAACTTCATTATTTTCTAGGCATTGAAGTTGCTAGGTCCTCTAGTGGCATCTTTCTGTCTCAGTGAAAATATGTGCTTGACCTTCTTTCTGAAACGATATGTTGGGATGCAAGTTGGAAAATACTCCCGTTGATACTAATGCTTACCTGGTTAGTAAGAAGGTGATCTCGTGGATAAGAAAGAATATCAAAGATTGGTCAAGCGGTTGGTTTACCTTCTCATACTCGCTTTGACATTTCTTATGTCATTAGCTTAGTTAGCAAGTACATGCATGATCCTTACTCCACCCACATGGAAGTAGTGGTGTGCATTCTGGGTACTTGAAATCTGCCCCCAGGTTGTGGCCATTTTTCTCCTCATGATCATCTTCGGGTTGAGGCCTTCACGGATGCTGGTTGGCCAGGTTCACCTGATGATCGCAGATCTACTACTGGTTATGGCACCTTTGTTGGTGGTGACCTTGTTACTTGGAGGAGCAAGAAGCAAGCTATGATGGCTATGTCTAAGTTGAAGCAGAATTCTGTGCTATGGCTCATGGTATTTGTGACTTCTATGGCTTCAAGGTCTCCTCACCAATTAATTTGGTTGTTCCTATTGCACTCCCTATGCGGCATTGTTGTGACAGCAATAAAGCTGCAT
The DNA here is from genome assembly GCF_013358625.1 of Macadamia integrifolia. Lineage (NCBI taxonomy): Eukaryota > Viridiplantae > Streptophyta > Magnoliopsida > Proteales > Proteaceae > Macadamia > Macadamia integrifolia. The sequence goes on from NC_056558.1 coordinate 32,223,938, forward strand.
AAGGAGTGTTTTATCTATGCACCTTTTGTTTCTAGCAATGAACAATTGGCTGATGTTTTTATAAAAGATCTTAGTTGTAAGATGTTCCATTCTATTGTTTGCAAGTTGGGCATGTGTGATATCTATGCACCAACTTGAAGGGGAGTGTTGTAATATGGGTACAAAGGTAGAATTGTCTATAGGGGTATTTTGGTCTTGTATCAATTCTAGATTGTTCTCCATATTATAAATAAAGCTGGCATGTGTCCCACTAAACACTAGTCAATCATTCATTCTAACATTTACTTACTTGTGAAATAACATGTAAGATTACATCGGTACTCCTACACTTGTATAATAATACCTAGGGAGGTAAAATACAAGCTTACTTAACAAAGTACCCATAAAAGCTTACTTAACAAAGTACCCATCCTGATGCAGCCTCCCGCCTGATGCCCCCTTCCCCTCCGACGGCTCTTGCCGTCGTCACCTCCCCCTTCCCTGTTGTGAATCCTCATCCCCCTCCGGACCACCACCTCCTGCCTTGGCTAAACACGTCTCCCCCTCCCTCCTCCTCCCCCCCTCCAACCTACCCTTCTTCCCCCCTCCTTCGTACCTGGACCTCTATTGTTACCACTCCTTACCTCACTTCCCCCGCCTCCTCCTCCTCTCCTCCTTCCGTTGGACACACCCTTTACTTCCACCCTCCTGTTATTCGAAACTCCTCCCCTGTTGGCCTCTGTCCGCCTGGCTTTTTAGAGTCTGAGATTCTGAAATGGAAAAATTATGTGATCGGTTCCTTTCTAGGAAGTAGATGTGAAAGCTTCCCTCCTCAATCAATGGAACCCTGTCTGCTCCTTGAATGTGTCCATGCTCGAGAATGGCACCTTCATATTCAAATTTGACGCTGAATCTGATAAGCTACAGCCATTGATGGGCCTTGGTTCGTCGGAAAGAAGCCTTATCTTCCTAAGAAACTGGGACGAACATACCTCATTCAACAAATTTGAACCGAACTCCATCCCCTTGTGGGTTGTTCTTCCCAATCTCGCCCTCCAATTTTGGTGTGTTAAAGGGCTTAGCCTTATTGGATCTCTCATTGGAAAACCCCTCCATTCTGATAAAAGAACTAAGATGATGGATCGGTTGTCATTTGCAAGGATTTGTGTAGAAGTGCAAGCGTCCCAGGCTCTGCCTAGCAAGATCACAATCACAGATGGGGCAGATTACTCTTTCGACCAAGAAGTGTTGTATAATTGGGTGCCCCCATGCTGTGAACTCTCTAAGTGCTTTGGACACCTAACTGTGCATTGTGCGAAGAACTCCTCTGATCCTATTCCTCTGAGCGACAATGTGCTCACCGAGGGCCCTATTGACATTGTCGTTCTCGCATGACGCCTCCTCTAAAGATCCCTCATTCAAAAGACACATAAAAAAAAGAAATCGCAATGCTCAAGTCTCGGAACCTGCCTCTGCTCCTCTGCCGGCGATGGCTCTGACTGTTAGAACCTCTAGTCCGATGGTTTCATCTTCTAGGACCACTGGTCAGTTGATGAAGCCTTTGTCCGATGGACATAATACATTCTTGATCCTTGCATCGTCAGAATTGGAGGTTACTTCTTGTGGTTCCCTGCTTGAACGGATCGTCGAAGATGCTCCTCTGACTCTACCCATTTCGGTGTCTATTCCTCTGAATTGCTAGGACGGACCACCTTTACCCTCTGAACCCTCTGTCCCCTCCTTCAATTCCGGCCTTCCTCCTCTGGTCCCCCTTCCTTCGGCCTCGCCTTCCACGAATACCCTCCCCTTGTGCCCTACTCTCTCTAACCACTCTTTTATCACCACTTAAAACCAGACCATCCACGAACCGGCCTTTATTACATTGAACCAGTTTTGACCAGTCCAGCTCCTCAATAAATTCTCTAAATTCCCCCCCAGACCACCCATTGTACCCCAGAAATCTTTATAACCCGATACCCAAACCAAAATCATTTCTTACCCATCTCGACCCTGACCTCCACCTGACCCGTTTCCTCCTAACCCGCTAGCCTCTTCTCCCTCGCTCGTTGCTGATTCCTCTCGCCTGCTCTCTGGCGATAGCTGCATGCGCCCACTGCCTTTGGTGGCTCCTCTACCCTCGAGGTCTATCGTCACAACGCCTTTGTGCTTTGTTCCCTTATAGTTGCAACCCCCTGCTGGATGCTCCGCCACCTCTGCTTCCGCCACTGCCTCAATCATCTGCCCACCTGCCTCTGCATCTTCTCCTTTAATCACCGCCCTTTCAATTTCTGGTCCCTCGATGGCCTTGGAAGGCCTCTACGACCTCTCCATCCCCTCGTCGACCTTGGAAGGTCCCCTTGCAACCTCTGCCAACAATCTTTCATCAGTCTTTAGCTTGTCTGCTGCTGTCGTCTCCATTGATGCTCCCCTACCGGCCTTGGAAGGCCCCTTCATACTCTTCATCCCTCAACCCACCTTAGAAGGGCCATCAGACTCTTGTGCCAATCTTGAAGGCTTTTTTTTGAATTATGATGGCCTCCCTGCTAGCAACTCCTCTCTAGATGAATCCACTGTTCACTTAGATGCTGTCATATGCCAGCTGCACGCCTTGGCCTCGACAAGACCCCTGTCTCAAGACATAGAAGCTGCCACTGGAAGAATTTCCAATAACATAGCTCCTCTGGCAGTGTATGATACTGGGTTAGCTCCTCAAGCTGATCTATTGGATGGGGTTTCGGCTGCCTCCCAGCCAAATCTTATACCTGACACCTGCACCCCGGCCACCACCCTCAACCCTGCCCCACCACCCACCCATAAAAGGCAACTGAAAAAAACCTCTACCATCACCACCAAATCCTCAACCTCCCCTGTTATTGGTTATAGCCGCCGCCGCCTCCTTCCAAGACCCCCTGCTGCACCACTAAGCGTGCGATGCCCTCTACCCCTAATTCCCCATGATTTCTTGGACAATTTGGAATGTCCGAGGCCTCAATTCCTCATCAAAATAGGTTGAGATTCATTCCTTTATCCGCTCCTCCCAATCCAACCTTTGCTGTCTCTTGGAAAGTGGAAACCCGAGTTCTGGAGGCCAATCCCTCCCATATTGCTTCTTCTATTGCTCCCAATTGGTCCTTTGAATCCAATTACCTCTTCAGCCCCAATGGTCAGATTTGGATCCTTTGGGACCCATCCACCTTGTCCATCTCCTGCCTCTCCTCTTCTGCCCAAGTTATGCATATCTCCATCTCCCACCACTCCGGTCCCTTCATCTGCTCTCTTTCTATTGTTTATGCTCATAATAGAGCTTCCCTCAGACTTCCCCTATGGACTGACCTTCTCTCCCTTTCCCCTTCCTTTGGTCCCAGGCCTTAGGGGATAGTGAGAGACTTCAATGTTATCCTCTTCAGCCATGAAAAGCACGGGGATAACCACATTGACTCTCAGGCTGTTGACTTCTTCAATGACTGCATTGATGACCTCAATCTCACTAACCTCAGATGGTCGGGAGCCAAATTCACCTGGCACAACAGAAGAGCTGGTACCCAATAAGTGGCTTGTAAGCTTAACAGAGCCCTTGTTAATGAAGCATGGCTTGACTCTTTCCCTTCTTCCCATGCCTGCTTTAATCTCCCCAGGAGTTCTGATCATAGCCCCATTTCCCTCCATGTCCTTCCTTTCTGCTCATTCGGGCCAAGCCTTTTAAATTCTTTGACATGTGGATCTCTCAACCAGACTTCCACCAGTTAGTCCACAATGCCTGGAACACTCCTATCTCCTACTCTCTCTCCCCGCTCCATGCTTTTGCCAAAAACCTCAAGAATGTTAAAGCCACCCTCAAGATCTGGAATGCCTCAGTCTTTAGGAACATCTCCTCCAGGGTTGCTAATGGTCGGGAAAAAACTTTTCTCCATTTAATCTAGACTCCAACTTGATATCCTCTACCCTGTCCTGGCTGAGGAAGAAAAAACTGTTGCTTCTGACCTTTCCTTGCTTCTAGAGCAAGAGGAAAGCTTTCTCCGCCAAAAAGCCCATATCAAATGGCTTGACCTTGGAGACTCTAATTCACCTTATTTCCACCACTTCCTTAAAGCCAGGAATAATGCTAACACCATCCCCAAGCTCATTTCCTCCACTGGGATTGATCTCTACTCCCCCTGATCTCATCAAGTCCGAAGCTATTTCCCATTTTCAGAGGATATTCAGCCCCCCACCCCATACCCCCCAACCTCATAAACAAGTTTGTCCCTGAGGAGCTCCTTCCCTTCCTCCAATCAATCCCTAGTGAGGAAGAAATCATTTCGGCTATCCTCTGTCACAAGGCCAATAAAGCCCTGGGTCCTGATGGCTTCGACATGGGATTCTTCTCCTGTTGGAATACCATCCGTAATGACCTCATTCTGCCAGTGAGAAGCTTCTTTTTCAACCTTAACCAAATTGGTGGGATCAACAATACCTTCCTCTGTCTTATACCTAAAAAGGAAGGAGCGATCTCCATGAATGATTTCAAACCCATCTCTCTCTGCAATCTTCTCTATAAATTCATTGCCAAAATTCTTGCTAATAGGATTCAGAAAGTCATTGATTCTCTTGTTAGCCCGAACTAATCTGCCTTCATAGCGGGTAGGAGCATCGTCGATAACATTATCCTCTGTAATGAGATTGTTCAGGGTTTTGATTGCAAGACTCACTCCCCGGCTGCCCTCCTCAAGATCGATATTCACAAAGCTTTTGACACAATAAGTCAGGACTTCATTTCAAATGTTTTGATCCAAATGGCTTTCCCAACCTCCTTTGTCCGCTGGATACTTACTTGCATTTCCACCTCCCGTTTCTCTGACCATGTGAATTGTAGCTCGGCTGTCTACTTTCCCTCGAGTCGCGGCATTTGCCAAGGATGTCCCCTTTCTCTTCTCTTCTCCCTTTCCTTAGAAATCCTTTCCCGCTCTATCCAATCTGCCATGGACATCCATCTCATCTCCCCTATTCCCAAGTGCAAAGCTCTTCTCCTCTCTCATTTGGCTTTTGTAGATGACATCATAATTTTCTCCAAGGCTGACCCTCTCTCCATCTCCACCATCATGTCTACCCTCCACAACTTTGAAACCCTTTCGGGTCTCAAAATCAACCTCCTCAAGTCCAACAGTTAGAATATGTGAATGGAGAGCAACAATGAGATGTGAGATGAGGAAGAAGAGGGAGAAGTAGAAGAGGGAGAAGAGAGGGAATCGATGGTACGTTGGAATAGTGTGTTGTGAGAGAAATCTCACATACACCAATATATCCTTTACTAATATATTTACAAGGTATTACACAAACCTCTCTAAGAAGGGAAATTACACATACCTCCCTAAGGAGGAAAAGAAAAATAAAACATAATGAGATAAATTATAAGACTGCCCTTAGAGTAACATAACTAATATTTCTAACACTCCCCCTCAAGCTGGAGAATAAATATCATGCATTCCCAGCTTGGGCAGCAGAGAACTGAACTGATGATGAATGAGACCTTTTGTGAAGATATCAGCCAGCTGATTTCTAGTCCTTCCAAAAGGTGTGCATATGTAACCAGTGTCAATCTTGTCCTTAATGAAGTGTCTGTCCACCTCTATGTGCTTCATCATGTCATGCTGCATAGGATTGTGGGCTATACTTATGGCAGCCTTGTTGTCACAAAAAAGCCTCATAGGTGCCTCAGTATCAAAACTCAATTCTTAGACAAGCCTTTTCAACCAGAGAAGCTCACACACTCCATGAGCTATGGCTCTAAATTCTACCTCTGCACTAGACCGAACCACCACATATTGCTTCTTACTCTGCCATGTAACTAGGTTTTCACCTACAAATGTGCAATAGCCTGATGTAGATCTCCTATCAGAGACTGAGTCAGCCCAATCTGCATCAGTGAAGCCTTCTATCCTCATGTGGTTATGCTTGGCAAAAAGTAGTCATTTTCCTGGAGAGGACTTCAAGTACCGGAGGATGTGGTAAACTACATCCAAGTGCCCACTCTTGGGAGCATGCATAAACTGACTCACCACCCCTACTGCATAAGTAATGTTTGGACGAGTTAAGGATAAATAAATAAGCTTCCCAACTAGCCTTTGATATTTCCCCACATCAAGAAGAGAAGGGCTAGCATCTTCCCCCAGATAAATAAATAAGCTTCCCAACTAGCCTTTGATATTTCCCCACATCAAGAAGAGAAGGGCCAGCATCTTCCCCCAGCTTATGATTCTGCTCAATAGGAGAACTTGCAAGCTTGCAGCCCAACATTCCTGTTTCTTTCAACAGGTCTAGAATAAACTTCTTTTGGCATATATTTATGCCCTTCTTGGATCTAGACACTTCAATCTCCAAGAAATACTTTAAGGATCCTAGATTCTTAATCTCAAATTGTTGGGCTAAGTAGTTCTTCAGATTGACTATCTCATTTCTGCCATCTTCAATTACCACAATGTCATCAACATAGACAATCAAAGCTATGATGGTGCCATTACCATGCTTAGTGAACAGAGTGTGGTTAGCCTGACTTTGGGAATAGCCATTCTTCAGGATGGCCTGTCGGAACCTTTCAAACCAGGCCTTCGGGGATTGTTTAAGACCACACAGAGCCTTCTTAAGAAGGCATACCTTTCCTGTAGCTGAAGGGAACTTGAAGCTAGGAGGAGTTTGCATATACATTTCCTCTTCTAAGTCACCATGTAGGAAGGCATTCTTCACATCTAATTGATACAATGGCCAATCCTTATTTGCTACCAGAGATAAAAGGACCCTTATGGTGTTATGCTTAACCACAGGAGCAAATGTCTCCTGATAGTGAATCCCATACACTTGACTGTGTCCTTTTCCTACCAGCCTTACTTTGTACCTCTCAATAGTACGATCTGACCGGTACTTGATTGTGTAGACCCACTTGCATCCAACTGGAGTTCTCCCCCTTGGAAGGTCAACCAATTTCCAGGTGCAATTTTTTTCAAGGGCCATCATTTCCTCAGTCATAGCTTGCTTCCACTTTGGGTCAGACATAGCTTCAGAAACATTCTTGGGAATAGAAGCTGATGAGAGAGCAATAGTAAATGCAACACCTGCAGGGGATAGAGAGTCATAGGAAACAAACTAGGCTATAGGATTAGTACAAACTCTCTTTCCCTTCCTAATAGCAATAGGAAGATCTAACTCTGATGTGGAAGGATGAATATTACCTGACTGAGGAGGGTGGATCTCAGGAGTTGGATTCAAAGAGGACTATTGGCAGATCTTCTTATTCCTCCTTGTGTACACAATAGTCTCCTTTTCATTACCTGAACCTGAACCACCTCTTGAATGATCACCAACATCAATAATATCCACCTCTTTATGTTTCCCAATGTCAAGTATAAAAGGAGGGATAGGTAATGGGGAAAGAAAAGGGATCTTATCAGTAACTTTTTCACCTCCATTATATTCCCCTTGAAAAGGATGCTGAGGAGAGGCAAAAAAAGGTGCAAACTCAAGGAAGGTGACATCTTTAAAGAGAAACCTTCGTCTGGAAGAAGGATGATAGCACTTCTATCCCTTAGTAGTGGAGGAGTAGCTAAGAAAGATACATTTAAGTGCCTTGGGGTCCAGTTTAATCCGAGAAGGCTTATTAACATGGACATAACAGATACACCTAAACACTTTGGGTGGAAAAGAGAGAAGAAGACTGAGGAGATAAGGTGTCCAAGGGAGTTTTGGAGCCAAGGAGTTGTGTTGGCATACGGTTGATCAAATAAGCAGTAATAAGAAGAGCATCAGACCAAAAAGTTTTAGGAACATGCATGCCAAAGAGAAGACTCCTATTGACCTCCAACAAATGGCGTTTTTTCCTCTCATCTACCCCATTTTGTTGGGATGTGTCAACACAAGCTAGTTGATGGATAATGCCATGGTCAGTAAAAAAGTCTTGAAGACCACCATATATATACTCCCCCCCTTTGTCAGAACGAACAATTTTAATTTTGGTGTCAAATTGTGTACAAACCATATGATAAAAATTTTTAAAGGCATCATACACATCACTCTTGTGCTTCATCAAAATAGTCCAAGTAGCACGAGAAAAATCAACAAAAGAAACAAAGTAACGAAAACTAAGTAAAGAAGTAATAGGAGAAGGCCCCCAAACATCAGAGTGCACAATATGAAAAGGAACAGTCGATCTATTACCATGACAAGAATAAGAGGAACGACAATGTTTAGCAAAACTACACGGTTCACAATGAAAAACATGGGAACTAGGAAAAGAAGTAAATAAATGAGGTAACTATTTCCTTATTGCAACAAAAGATGGATGCCCCAAACGTTGGTGCCACATCACAGAATCCACAGACCTGCTATCAGTACGTCCCCACACATAAGACTAGGCTGTAGTAAAAAAAGTGATTGAGGTTCAAGTAGGTGGAGTCCTTTCTCCTCACGCCCATTGCCAATAATCCTCTTCGTCACCAAGTCCTGAAAGAGAAAATGAGAAGGAAAAAAAAGTGACAACAGTTTAAGGATTTTGTCAGATGGCTCATAGATAAGAGATTAGGGGTAAGGTCAGGAACTTGAAAAACAGAATCAAGTGAAATGGAAAAAGTAACAGGAATGCTTCCTTTACCAAAAATGGAGGAAAGGGAGCCATCGGCAACCCTGACCTTATCTCTACCGGAACAAATAGAGTACGTATCATAATAATGGGACATACCAGTCATATGATCTGTAGCACCCGAATCAATAACCCAAGATAAAGCTGTGGAAGGGGCAAATGAGGAAACCTGCAAAGTTGAAGCTGAGGACTCTGGCACTGTAAGGGAAGAAGATAATGAGCCTCCCAGTTGAGACATGACCTTGCGGAATGCTGCAATATCCTCCCTAGTAAGAGAACTGTGCTTTGGCTGTGGGCTAGAAGCAGACCCTGTAGTAACATGCTCAGTCTCAACACTGTGGGCTCTAGCTCCCCCATTACGTCCACCACGAGCACCACTAGAACCACGCATGCCAGGAGGTCGACCATGAAGAACCCAACATCTCTCTTTGGTGTGCCCAGACTTCCCACAATTATCACATCGTCTGTCATCTCCACGAGGTGGGCCTTGGCCTCGGCCACCACCACACCAATCCTTCTGAGAGCTAGTAGTAAGAGCTGACCACTCAAGAGAAGGGGTATGTTCCATGGCCACATACCTGGTCTTCTCACTCTGTAAATAACTACACACTTCATCAAGGGATAGAAGAGGAGACTGACCCAAAATTTGGATCCAGATTGGCTCATACTCAGGGTTCAGCTCACTAAGAAAAATAAGAACCTGTTCCTTCTCTAGTGTCCAATAAACCTTAGCTTCATCCTTAGGATTGGACAGTTGAAGGTCCCTATTAGTGATCATACTCCTCCCAGAGACTAATAACATTGTTGTAGTACTCAGAAATGGTCCTAGTCCCTTGCTTCATGCCAATGACCTTCTGAAGTAGTTGATAAACCTTAACCGAGTCACCCACACGGTTAAAAGTCTTAGTAACACTGTATATCCTTGGCCGTTTCTTTCCTCATAAACCTTCCAATCTCAGGTTTCATGAAAAAAATCAGCCATGTCATAACAGTGGAGTTCTCAGTCTCCCACTTTGGATATGTCGGGTCTTCTGGGTTAGGAGCCTTAATGGTACTTGTAACGTAACATAGCTTTCCTCTACTCCGCAAGGAAAGCTTCATAGAATGAGCCCAATCCAAATGGTTGGTGTTGTCTAACTTCACAATAGAGATCTGGGTATGTGGGTTATCAAAAACAATAGGAGGAGCACCACTCGATACACTGGCTGAAACATCACCAAAGAGGGCTCCAAAGCCACTATATTTAGACATATTGCAGGTCACACACAAGGTGGGGAGTACAAACTCTACCCAAAAATTGCTTTCCCTCGACCAAAAAAAAAAAAAAAAAAAACCAGCCACCAATCCAAGCAGACACTTCAAAGGAATTCACAACATCTACCTCCTTCAAGGTGTAGGATCATAACATAAGAGCTAAATACCCCTAAACATTATACCTCACAAGCAAATAGCAGTCGGAAGCATCGTAGACAATTTTTTAGAAGTAAAAACACCAAAAACAGGGCAGGTAGTACCCTATATGGACTGATATTTTTGAGTTGTGGCTGCCCAACTCAAGGAGGCTTGTAGCGAGACCAAGAGGGTTAATACTACAACCTAGGGGGATCCAAGTGAGCTTGGTTTCAGCTCCAAAGCTGACCAGATGAGAGAGAAAAGGGAAAAATACTCCAAGGCTGGCGGTAACCTTATCTAAGCCTGGTTTTGGTTCTTGCAACCTGCAAATGTCCCTTTCTTCAAAGAAAAACTTCCCTTGGTGTCTCCATGGTCTCCTTGCATGCCTCCCTCAAGGTTTCTTCAATCTTCTTATATAAAAGTCCTTTTTCTTGGAACCCCTTTGTAACCTAAGGTTCCAAAGAGAAGAGAAGAAGGAAGAAGCCAATTAGTTCAACTCTCAAACCAACCTTACAAGAAACTGCTCTAATACCAAGTTAGAATATGTGAATGGAGAGGAACAATGAGATGTGAGATGAGGAAGAAGATGGAGAAGTAGAAGAGGGAGAAGAGAGGGAATCGATGGTATGTTGGAATAGTGTGTTATGAGAGAAATCTCACATACACCAATATATCCATTACTAATATATTTACAAGGTATTACACATACCTCCCTAAGGAGGAAAAGGAAAATAAAACATAATGAGATAAATTACAATACTGCCCTTAGAGTAACATAACTAATATCTCTAACACCAACATCTTCCTCTCAGGCATCTTTGTTGAGGCCAAAGAAACCCTCTGCGGCATCTCGTGCATCCCTCTAGGCTCCCTCCTCGTTAAATACTTGGGCCTCCCTCTTATCTCTTCTGGGCTTTTTGCCCATCACTATACCCCCTTACTTGACCACCTCAAGAAAAAGCTTCAACTTTGGAAAGGCAATTTCCTTTCTTATGCTGGTCGCCTTACCTTGATCAAATCGGTTCTCCAATCTATGTATCTTTATTGGTCCAGTACATTCATCCTCCCTGCTTTAGTGATAAAGACTTTTGAGGGTCTTCTTTGCTCCTTCCTCTGGAAAGGTTCAGAATCTTCCAGATTCCTTAGGCGTCTCAGCTGGAAGAAGGTATGTCTCCCCAAAGCTGAAGGTGGTCTTGGGATTAGGAAAATTAAGGATGCCAATTCGGTGGGTGTCCTTAAACTTATCTGGAAAATTGTGTCCAAGCACAAAAGCAGCTGGGTTGATTGGATTCGCTCTGGGCTTATCAAACACAATTCCCTTTGGACTGCCCCCTCCAGCTCAGATGCTTCCTGAATCTAGAGGAAGATTCTGGAGCATAGCCCCATTGCTCTCATTGCCATTTCCCACTCCATTGGAAATGGGAACTCCACCCCCCTTTGGAAAGACCCCTAGCATCCTTTAGGTATCTTTTCTCATCTTCTTACTCCCAGAGACATACTCCTCTGATCTCCCATTTAATGCTCTGGTCTCCTCTATCCTCTCTCCCACTGGTTGGTCACCCCCTTCCTCCTCTTGAATATATCTGGTCTTCTCTCCCCCCTCTTCCCCCTGGCCATCGAGGGAGGGAAGACAAATGCAATTGGCTTCCCTCCCCCAATGGCATTTTCTCTTCTGCCTCGGCCTGGGCCCACATTCGGACCTCTTCCCTAACTGTACCGTGGCATAAATTGGTCTGGTTTAAGGGCCACATCCCCTGCATAGCTTCACCCTCTAGCGGTGCCTCTCCAACTGTCCTCCCACCCAATCCTTCCTCATCCACTGTCTCATCCCTGTTAACCCTTCCTGCTGTCTTTGCCCCTCGGGCATTGAAGATATCCCCCACCTTTTCTTCTCCTCCCTTGTTTGGAAATCTGTTCTCTCCAAATGTTGGCCAAATCCTAGAACCATCCTCCCCTTTAACCGCGAATGCATTTGGATTGACATGACATTCTCAAGCCCTTTCATTTGTGACACTGGGGGAAAATTGGCGTTTTGTGCTACTATCAATCATCTCTGGATGGAACGCAACATTCGTAGATGGACCCCCAAATCTAGATCTCTGGATATGATTTGGAAAGCTGTCTACTTTGATGTTACCTCTAATGCTCATGGCATTCATGCCCTTAACCCTTGCCCTGTCCCTATTTCCCCGAAAAACTCCCACATCATTACTTCTTGAAACCTGCAGGTTGACCCCATACACCCTGCTTAGGGAAGCTGGTCCCCCCCCCCCCCCACCCCAATTTTGTTCCAGCTTTAGTTTTGAGCTGTTCTTGTTAATATTTTAGCTCCCTTTGGGTTGGCTTCTCCTTGTTGGATTTTGCTTGCCCCCCCTCCCTTTTCCCCCCTGTATATTATTCTCCTCTTGGTAATGAATTATTTATTCATCAAAAAAAAAAAAAATCAAAGTGCCCTTAATACCCTTATACATGAACTCTAACATGTAATGCATTATATATATATATATATTTTTTCTCTTTTTCCTGTTTCTGTTTGTAATATGTATCTCTGAAGTTCTACTGGGGAAAATAAGGACCAGCTTGCAACCATCTTTATCCTTGTGAACTTCACCATGCCATTTATTTTTATGATCATATATCAGCTTTTCGGATAAAAATAGATACTTCATTGCTGCTCCTTCTCATATGTATGAACTTTCTTTTTATACCATAATATTTTACAGGCGGACTTTGACTTCCACGGGGAAGACTGGGAGTGGGGAACCTACAAAACTCAACGTGTTCAGGCAGTTGGTGCATACAGCAACAATGATGGTCTGCGTCTTGAGAAAATTTTCATCCAAAGAGATAATGCCACAATCCATGCTGATGGGACTTTATTAGGGCCAAAAACGAATCTTCATTTTGCTGTATTGAATTTCCCTGTTGGTTTGGTCCCAACACTGGTTCAAGTAATAGAATCTTCAGCCTCAGTGGCTGTGCACTCTTTGCGACAATTTTTGACACCCATGAAGGGTATTTTGCACATGGAAGGAGATCTTAGAGGAAGCCTTGCAAAGCCAGAGTGTGATGTACAAGTAAGGCTACTTGATGGTGCTATTGGGGGCATTGATCTTGGACGGGCTGAAATTGTTGCCTCCCTGACCTCTAGCAGTCGTTTTCTTTTTAAGGCAAACTTTGAACCCACTATTCAAAGCGGTCATGTTCACATTCAAGGAAGTGTTCCAGTAACTTCTATGCAAAATAGCATGATGGAAGAAGAAGATAAGGAAATGGATAAAGTTGGAGCAATTTCAATCCCTGGTTGGGCAAAGGAAAAGAATAGAGGCTTGTCTGAAGAAATCAGTGAAAAGAAAGTCTCTAGAGATAGAAATGAAGAAGGTTGGGATATTCAGTTGGCAGAAAGTCTCAAAGTTTTAAACTGGACCTTACTAGATGTTGGGGATGTTAGGGTTGATGCGGACATTAAAGATGGGGGCATGATGTTGATAACTGCCTTGTGCCCCTATGCCAACTGGCTTCATGGCAACGCCGACATTGTTCTCCAGGCAAGTGGAGAAAATTTCTCTGAAGTTCAGCCTTATTTCGATATTGGATGAAATTCACTTTCCTAACAGATATTATCTTTTTTTATTAAATAGGTTAGAGGCACAGTCGAGCAACCAGTGCTGGATGGATCTGCATCATTCCACCGGGCATCTATATCTTCACCAGTATTACGGGAGCCGATTACCAGCTTAGGCGGTACAGTTCATGTAAAATCTAACAGGTTATGTATCAGTTCCTTGGAAAGCAGAGTAAGCAGAAGAGGAAAGCTGTTTGTAAAGGGAAACCTGCCTCTCAAAACTAGTGAAGCATCTCCAGGCGACAAAATTGACTTGAAATGTGAGGTTTTGGAAGTCCGGGCAAAGAATATCTTAAGGTGTATTATTTTACTTTAATACGCTTCATTCTCACCAAAAAGGTCTTACATTCTCTTTTGTGGCAGCATTTATGATTTAAATGGCTAAATGCTTTTATTTAGGTCCATAATGCTTGTGACTCTGTGATTTAGTTTTATACTTTGTGGACTTTATTCTAATACCTACACAAGCCATACTAGTTTGACTGTTGTTAAATTTTGTCAGATCATGAAAAATGTTTTTCACTATCTTAAGAGTGTCTCTTTGAACACTTGATCCCGACACTGAAGTCATTCATTAGCTCTTGGTTCTATGGCATGATTTGCATTGTTAGCTGTTCCTTATTTATTTATTCTTTTCTTCTGCTCTGCTAACATGTCATCTTCAAAAAACAGTGGTCAGGTGGACAGCATGGTCCAAGTAACTGGTTCTATATTGCAGCCAAACATTTCTGGAATGATAAAATTGAGCGGTGGAGAAGCATATCTGCCTCATGATAAGGGTAATGGAGCCGCCAGCTTTAATAGATTGACATCAAATCGATCAAAGCTTCCAAGTAGCAGTTACAACCGAATGTCTGCTGCTGGGCACGTTTCATGTTTTTTCGATTCAGAACCTGCTGCTTCCAGTGCCAAATTCTCTCGACCATCAGGTACTGTAGTGTATTTATGGAGAAAGATTTTCTGAACATAGGGTCCAGGAGACCCCCATTCCAGCATTGGAGGGACATGAATATGTACCTAATCCTGATCATCCAGTGGGCCACCTTCCAAGTGGGTTTGTGCATATGTGTATCACAATATCCACAACAACCTCAAAGTTCTACTAGGTTTCCCCTGAAAAAACATCTGCAATGGAAATCTCTCTCTCTCTCTCTCTCTCTCTCTCTCTCTCTCTCTCTTTTTAGTTTCTTTCAAAATAGTCGAGTGCCACACTTTATTATCCCACTTGGTTGAGTTCTGTTGTCTAAAACTTGCGATAGAGGCGATAATGTGATGGAAAACATCGAGAACACTTTTTGGGCCATTATTTTGGCTTCAGTACATCAGGAGCCCGGACTCCTAGAAATGGCTGTTCTGATGGCCTGCTGGTTATATTATAACCTCTTTCATCTCCTTCAATGTGTGCTTGCAGTCGTTTCTCTACTAAGGGACAGTGTGCAATCATTTTCTCTATGCAGTGGGCTAGTAAAAATTTTCAAGATATCAGCTATCAAATTGAGATTCTTAGACTGTTTGGTAAGTAGCTTGATGTAAGAATAGCGAATGGGCAGAAATTTGACATAATTAAAGAAAAAAAAATCCAATGTATATCAAGGACAGCTCTGGGTTTCAGATATAGGTTGCAATTCAGAGTGTTTAAACTGTCTGAAAGCAACCAAAAACTGCATCTCTGCCTATACATCACACCCCAAACAATGCTGATACAGGATCCAAGGTGTTGTAAATCTGGGGGTTGTTTGCCTTGTAGCTTATGAGCTCTTAAACCTGGCTTCTAAAATTTTATTTTCGTCTATGTTTGGGGTATCTTGACAATTCTTGTTAAACTTGTTTTGATCTTCAGGAAAACAAGTTGAAGTTGAAAAGGAAATGGAGCAAACAAATAGTAAGCCAAAAGTTGATGTCCACCTCACAGACTTGAAGCTTGTTCTTGGACCAGAGTTAAGAATACTATATCCTTTGATTCTCAACTTTGCTGTCAGTGGAGAGCTTGAGCTAAATGGGTTGGCCCATCCTAAATGGATAAAACCTAAAGGAGTTTTAACATTTGAGAATGGTGATGTCAATCTCGTTGCCACTCAGGTGAATTTGATATTTCTACTTTCAGTTTGGGTAGTGTCCCCTTGTGCATGGTATGTAGTGTAATTTTTTGTGTTTAATCTCATAAAATTCAGGTGAGGCTTAAAAGAGAGCATCTCAACGTAGCAAAGTTTGAGCCTGATCTTGGGCTTGATCCGATACTAGACTTAGCTTTGGTTGGATCAGAATGGCAATTCAGGATCCAAAGTCGAGCGAGTAATTGGCAGGACAATTTGGTCGTGACCTCAACACGATCTGTGGAACAGGATGTCCTCTCACCTATGGAGGTACTTGTAACATCATGATAAATAGTACAGTTGAGCAGTCTTTATAACCAGTTTCCTCTTCAAAACATTTTTTTTTTTTGGTTTTACATGAACTTTACTTTCTATTAGTAAAATGCAACACTTTTTTCTAATCCCCTCCTCCACCCACCCTCCCCTTTATAATGAGTAAAACTATAACATTGTTCTGAATTAACGTCCCAAAAGTTTGTTGTTGCTTTTGCTTGAGATTTAAGTGTTGTGTATGCTCTACTCTACTGCCAGTTCATAGTCAAAGAACTGTGGAATTATATGTTTCTTCTCAAAGTACCCAAAGTTGTAATATGACAAGGATACTTTGTACAGGCGGCCCGAGTTGTTGAGAGTCAGTTGGCAGAGTCTATCCTGGAAGGTGATGGTCAGCTTGCATTCAAGAAGCTCGCTGCTGCAACACTAGAGACATTAATGCCAAGAATAGAAGGCAAGGGAGAAATTGGACAGGCTAGGTGGAGGCTCGTGCATGCACCCCAGATCCCTAGTTTGCTTTCTCTTGACCCAACTTTTGATCCTATCAGATCACTAGCAAATATTTCCTTTGGCACAGAAGTCGAAGTCCAGCTTGGGAAACGACTCCAGGTAAATTATCACTATTTCTTTTTGGTCTTTAAGTTTCACTTCTGCAGTTCCATGATATATAAAGTAATTTCTGAAAAACATGTAATTTGGTGACCAGAATCATCTCCCACATGTCACCGATCCAATCATAAACCATGAAAATTAGATATCACATCAATAGAACAACCCAGCTAGAAGATATTTATTTACCAAAATTCAAAGTTGGAAAGACATATTTCACTCAAAAAAGTTGAACTACAGGCATTCTCCTCATATAGGCCATTTTCCACCCAGGTCAGCCAGATACTCTTAATTTTGGCTTCGGCAATAGATCAATATAGAGGTGCCTCTATCTTGAGTAATGGAATTTGGTGCCCTCCCATCTCCCCCACCCCCCCTCCCCCTCTTGCTGCCATTTGGTCCGTCCGTCCTCCCTCCCCTTCCTCTTGAGCTCAACAGGAGTGAGGACAAAATCATTTGGCTCCCCTCACTCTTTGGCTCTTTCAGCTCCTCCACCTGGGAATTTTTCAGGTCCATGGGTCCCCTTGTTCCTTGGCGCAGTTCTATCTGGTTTAAAGGCCACATCCCCCATCACAACTTTACTGCTTGGTGTGCTCTCTCCAACTGCCTCCCTATGCAATCCTTCCTTATCCATCGGCATATTCTGGTTCCTCCCTCCTGTTGTCTCTGCAAATGGTAATGAAGATGCTGATCTCCTTTTCTTCTATCCCTTTTCTTCTATCATCTGGAAGAAAGTCCTTAAGCATTGTTGGCCATCTAATAGAAGAGTTCTTAATCTTGCTAGAGAATAGATCTGGGTCGATATGACTTTTGCCGGTTCCTCCATTTACGAAACTGCTGGGAAGCTTACCTTGTGCGTCACCATTAGCCACATTTGGATACAGAAGAATCTTCGTAGATGGACTTTCAACTCTTGATCCTTTGTTAAGATTTGAAAAGTCGTCCATTTCAACATCCGCACCAGACTTGGTTTTCTCCCCGTCTCCTAGGATTGGATTTATCAAGGAACAAGCTTATTGCTGTTTTCTGGGGTCTCATCCCCTCCATCTTGATCCCCCCCCCCTTCCTTGGAGATGGCCCCCCTTTTGCCTTTTTTTCTTCAGGTGAATATTTTAATTAAAACAAACCAAAGAAGAAAGGATATACAAGCCCCAAGAATGGGGAGGGGGAAGAAGAAAGAAGACAAAAAGGATCTCAAAGGGTATCCAGAGTCTTGATCACAGAGCTTGAAAGCTCCCAAGAAGCTACAATATAATCATTTCTAGGGGATGGGGAGCCAACGGAGGAGACTTTTGAGATCTTAGCTTTGACATCAAAAAATATGGAGCTCCAAATCTTTTCAAGAGGTCAAGAATTGGAGGTTCATTTTCTATGATTTCTCTCCATCCAGGTCTGACTGATGGTTGCATAGAAGGCAAGCTTGCCCACAAAGTTGCAGATGGTCTTTCCATGGAACGTCATGTCCATCCAGATCCATTCCCTGTGGAGGGGGAGAATTCTTCTTGAAGAGGGCCAGCATTTGGAGAGGATTAGACTCCAAATGGAATGAGAGACCAGGCAAGCAAAGAAAAGGTGCTCAATGTCTTCCGGCTCCAAACCGCAAAGGTAGCAAAGTGGGGATGTAGGGATACCTCTATGGATGAGGAAGGCCTGAGTGGGAAGGCACTTTGTGAATACTCTCCACGCTGTGAAGCTTTGCCTGGGAATATGATGCTTGAACCAAATAAGGTTGTGCCAAGGGGAGGGGGAGCTTCGAGATCGAGTGTAGTCCCAAGCAGCCTTAGCATCAAAGATTTCGGATGGGGAATGAGTCCATAAAAGAGTGTCACATCTCGAGTGGCCGAGAGAGGGGATCCCAGACAAAGCATTCCAAACATCTTCCAACTGAGGGGAGGAGCTGATAGGGGGGGACCAAGCTCCAGATGATATTATGTCAACAACCTTAGCAAGTCTTGGAAGACCCGAACTATAGATGCTCCTAGCACTAAGGACATATGCAAGGATCCCCATTGGGTGCCAAGGATCAAGCCATAGGTAGGTGGAGCAGCCATCACCTATCCGAGAGGAAATAGCTCTGTAGGCCAAGGATCGGAAAGAGATCATCTTTCGCCAAACCCAAGAAGCATCTGAGGGAGGGTGCACCGTCCAAAAGGAGTCATTCTTTAGCATATTAGGGTAGAGCCAGTCGACCCAGATGCTTTTCTTTTTAGAGACCACTTTCTATATCAACTTTAGACTTTCTATATCAACTTTAGAGTACCCGCGTAGTTGACATCTTTGATACGCCTTAAACCCAAACCCCCTTTCTTTTTGGGAAGACATTTCGCAGCTCAGCTTAGGGGCCTGAGGAATCTGGAAGTTTCACATCCTTTCCAAAGGAAGGCAGCAAAGATGGTTTCAAGCTTTGTAGTAATGGATTTGGGCAACCCATAGATACCAGACCAGTATATGTAGGAGGCTTGAAGAACAGATCTAATGAGCTCTAGCCGCCCAGCAAAGGAAAGAAGATTGCCTTTCCATAATTGAAGCCGTTTTCTGATGAGATCCAACATGGGAGTACAATGGTGAGCTGAGAGCCTTGCTGGAATTAGAGGTAACCCCAAATATCTAACTGGAAGAGACCCCAAATCGAAACCAGTTTTCTCAAGGAAGAGGACCTTTGAAGCATCTGAAATTTTAGAGAGAAATATGAGAGATTTCCTTGCGTTGATGCAACGACCAGATATCAAGGCAAAGAGATTGAGGCAGAGCATTATAGTATCAGTAGAGGGGCCATCTGCTTTGGAGAAAATCATCAAATCATCGGAAAAAACAAAATTTGTTTAGGCTTGTTTCCCTTTGATGTCTTGATGTCTTTGTTCTCTTTACCTTTTTTGCTTTGCGCTTGATTCCCTTTTGTTCTATTATATCCCCCCTTTTTCCCTTGGGCTCTGTTTGGTTGCAAGAGGAATTTAAAGGGAAGGGAAGTGAAATTTTCATACTTAAAAAAAAATTGTTTATAATCATTACCCCATATTATTGTATAAACTACTTAATTTTTTTAACCATATTTAGTAATGATATATAATTTTTATTTTACATACTATAGCATAGGGTTTTGGATGCAAAGTAAAGTGAAATTTTATAACCAAATATAGAATGATTTGAAGTTAATGTTAAAGTCACAATATTCTTATCAATGGGGCTGTTCGTGGTTCTATTAATCCATCCCATGGGATATGACAAGGAGATCCTCTATCCCCTGCTATCTTCATATTATGTGCACAAGCCTTATCCTCTGTCAACTCACAAGCAGAAGATCTTCACCTTGTTAGAAGCATCAAGGTCCATAATAGAGCACTTCCTATTTCACACTTAATGTTTGCAGATGATTGTCTTCTCTTTTCAGAAATGAAATTGCAAGAGGCGTGTAACCTCAAGGCTTGTTTGGATCTATACTGTCATGTAAGTGGGCAATGCATTAACTTGAAAAAATCTAGCTTGACATTTAACCATAATACTCCAAGCAAGTTTAAGAGGTGGTTCTCTAGAGTTCTTAAAGTGCCATATGGTGAAGAACCCTCCAAATATCTTGGTCTACCAATAGAGTTTGGAACATCCCAAGCCCAAGTATTCAAGGAAATCGATGACAAAGTTTCCAATAAATTTCAAAATTGGA
Organism: Macadamia integrifolia; assembly: GCF_013358625.1. Taxonomy (NCBI): domain Eukaryota; kingdom Viridiplantae; phylum Streptophyta; class Magnoliopsida; order Proteales; family Proteaceae; genus Macadamia; species Macadamia integrifolia. The sequence continues at coordinate 32,244,172 of NC_056558.1, forward strand.
AGCTTCATCTTCTCTCACATGCGGGTCGTGAAGTGATGCTCAAAGCAATGTCCTTTGCCATGCCCAACTATGCAAGCTCACATTTTAAACTTCCTAAGGCGATCCATAACGATTTCACGAAGATGGCGGCAAACTTCTTTTGGGGCAAATCTGAAAACGAACCCAAGATGCAATGGATCTCATGGGCTAGGCTTTGCCGCTCAAAAGAAAAAGGGGGATTGGGATTTAGAGGCTCGGCCATTCATAACTCTGCCCTTCTCTCCAAAATGGCTTGGCGCTTATGGAGTCAACTGGAATCAATGTGGGCCCGTTTCATGAAGAGTATATATTTCCCACACTCCAATTTCTTGGATGCTCCATTGGGTCACCAACCATCATGGGCTTGGCGTAGTCTTATTGAAGGTAGAAAAGTTTTATTGGATGGGCTCCTTTAGAGGGTGGAAAGTGGAGAATCCATCAGCATATGGGATGACAAATGGGTTCCCAATTTAAAAGGCTATAAAATCCAATCACCTAAACCTGAAGGTTGTTCTCTCTCTAAAGTGGCAGAGCTGATCGATCAAGAAAATAGGGTCTGGAAGCGAGACCTCATCTACACAATCTTTCATCCCTTGGATGCTCAAGAAATTCTGAAAATCCAACTTAGTCTCTTCCCAAGAAATGACTTTCAGATATGAGGTGCAGCGAAGAATGGAGCCTTTTCGGTGAAATCAGCATACCATATGCTATCAAACCAATCTTTTGAGAAACACTTCCAATCAATCACACTGGAGCCATGTTCCTGAGGAGGTTTGGAAGCGCATTTGGACATGCCAAACTCTCCCAAAAATCAGAAATTTCTTGTGGAGGGTGTGTGGCCAAGGCTTGGCCTCGGGAGAAGCTCTCACTCACCGTAAAGTTCCAATTGATCCTTCATGCCAGCGTTGTGGCGCTCCCATAGAATCTATTGATCACATTCTTCTTAGTTGTCCATTTGCCCGTGGCGTTTGGTTAGGAAACTCGCTTTCATATGTTGTCCCGCAATCGGAGGACCCTATCTTTTATCAATGGATTATAGGTTGGGATGCTTTTAATACGGGTAGAAACCTGGCAACAAGGAAGCTATGGGTTTGGCATCTTTCGTAGCTTGGTTCATTTGGATCGCCTGCAACGATTTCATATTCAATCGGTAGAACTGGAGCCCTATTGAAGTTGCATTTGCAGCTCAAAATTCCCATACAGAATTTATTCAAGCTGCCAAGTCAAAAATCCCATCCAATTCATCAAGTACCTAGACCACTACCTACAATATGCTGCTCCTTGGTGTCCTCCCACTTTAGGCACATACAAAGTTAATTGTGATGCTTCAAAGCATCCAAACTCTCAAAAATGTGGTCGTGGCTTCTTGGTTCGTGATTATCAAGGCATATATTGGTTAGCGGTCTCCGAACCCACACAGTTTGGGACCATTCTTATTGGGGAAGCTATGTCGGTTCGTAATGCTCTCCTCCACTGTATTGGAGAATGCTATGACAAGGTTCAGGTGGAGACCGATAACATGGAGCTTGTTATTCTCATTAAAGAAACCACCAAACTAGCTCCCATAGAAGTTGCTCCCATTATCCAGGATATACATCACCTTATTACCTACTTTTTGGATGTAATGTTTCACATATATGTAGAGAGACTAACAGCATTGCTGACTCTCTAGCTAGGAGGGCCTTGTCATTTACGTGTCCGACAGTTATGGGCCACTTCCACTCCTTGGCTCCAAGAATCATGTAATCTGGAAGCCTCGGCTATGCCATGTTCCTTATCTCAATAAATTCATCTTTTACCAAAAAAA
>NC_056558.1:32246016-32247091 GCF_013358625.1 Macadamia integrifolia
AAAAAAACACATGGGTAATGATTACATATATTTCTTTTATAAATATGAAAATTTCACTTTCCTTCCCTTTAATTCCTCTTACAACCAAACATAGCCTTGTTGTAATATATTTTTTCATTCATCCAAAAAAAAAAAGCATAGAGATGCCTCAAACCCTTGCTAGATCCCTGGATTCTGTAATTGAAACAGCAAAAGCCACTAGTCAAAGTAATTGTACAAGGGCATTCGGCTTATCAGAGCAATGGCCTCAGGCCTATGTCGAAGAAACCCATTTGTTCTGTCTTCTTCTGGGATTGGGTGTCAACTCCCTCGATGATGAATATCATTTGAATTTGTCTCTATATCTTTGATCTATTTTAACTGACCGAGGAACAGTTAAAATTATTTAGATGTGATTAACATTTCCTGGCTTGGTTTGTATTCCTGCTACACTTCATGCTCTGTTTATTTGGCACTAAGTCAGTGTCGTCTCAGGTCTTGAAACAAAACCATGCCCTTAAACAAGTAGTGCAAGGGTTTGAGTTGGAACACTTCAGAACACAAAAAAATAGAGCAGAGCAGTATTGCCTGTATAGACCAGACATTGTTCTCATCTAAGAGATTTTTTCAATTATCATAAACTTTTCAAGTAATTTATTATTGAGCTTGGCATCTGAATGGTTAATAATTTCTCCTTCCTTTTTTTAGTGAAAAATCCAGTTGGCCTGGTTGCCTATTGAGATTTTTCTTATCTAGTATGTATCTGTTAAGCAACATTTGTGTGATGGCTTGATGCACTTTTTGTGATTTCAGGCTTCAATTTCCAGACAGATGAAGGACTCTGAGATGGCAATGCAATGGACATTAATTTACCAACTCACGAGTCGACTTCGTGTGCTATTGCATTCTACTCCATCCAAACGCCTCTTGTTTGAGTATTCTGCTACATCGCAGGATTGATCCATAGGTTGCCGTCCAAACAGCTGAATTCACTTGGGAGTAGAAAAATCCCAAACATTGGACTTTCGCCATTATGATCACCGAAATGTACCAGATGCCCATTTTTCTAATTTTTCTAATTTTTCTTTTTTTTTTT
>NC_056558.1:32247111-32297907 GCF_013358625.1 Macadamia integrifolia
TGGGGGGTTCATTTTCAGTTTGTTAAAAGAAATTGTATATATGTATTGTTTTGGGGCAGTGAAATAGTTGTACTGAATATTGTAAATGTGTATTCCTAGTTAACATTCTTTAACCCAAAAATGAAAGTTACTTTTTCCAAAATTTGCCAATTAAAAGTCAATAGTTTACTGCAGAGCAAATCCACAAAGCTAATCTTTTCATTACATCAACAACATTTATTTTTGTAGGTGGTCCACCATAGAAGCAGTTTTGCTAGAAGACTGATCTCCACTGCCTCTTTTCCATTCAGTATTGCAATGTGACATAACAGGATCTCAATATCACATTGCATGCCACAATCTCAAAATCAAAAGAATAATTCTGAATCTCATATTTGGTACATCAAAATGACCAAAAAGTTCACATCACCTCCTTATTCAGGATCTTTTACACTTAATTTCATCCAATTAGAGAGCATTGTGATAAGCACAAAATGACAATATCAGCATCTGAGCATTAATCACCTGCATGTACTACAAAAGCCATCCGTGTTGTTCGACTAACGCAAAAGACTTTTTGTTGTGTTTTTGAGATCATAAGCAGATCCAGGATAGTTTGGCATTTAATATTGAATTTGTTATGATCCCAAATCAGTCATAGGTGGGCTGATCCTAAATCAAAAGGGATTTGGTGTAAGTTGATATGGTCATGGATTCCTCATGGCCTCACTTTATAAGCCAATTTATGAAGTTGAGTTCTCATAAGGTTCGTATCAGAACTGGTCATCCTTGCATATAAATAATTAACAATAAGGGCACTTTGATACAATATCTGCACGCACCCAAGGCCTATTCAAAGTGAAGGCTCTTAGACCCACCAGAGTGCATGAAATTTAGGATATCAGTCGCAGCAAAGAATTTCTTACAAGGGAAATGACAAAGATACAAAACTCCAACCTCATCTTATAGACAATGAAATTTAACAATACAAAATTTTCATCACCAAAATCTCCAGGGATCCTTATATGGAGGGACATAGTTGTCTGTGGGAGGGAGAAGGCGAAAAGATGCCACTGCTTTCTCTAAGAGAGGCCCCATCTGTATCACATAAAGAGTTTCAATTATCCACATGCATAATGATCATTTGTTCTTAAAAGAACAAAACAATAATCTACTAAGCTGAAATACCATTCAAAAAAGAGAATGACATACAAAGCAAAGCCATTGTTCCCACTTAATTCTTCTACTAATGTGATTTTTAATCTTCAATGAGTCAAAGGTCTGTGAATATCAAAGACACTAGCATTCTTTCCATTTTAAGAAGATAAATAGGCTCAAAAGATATAAATTCACTTTGTGACTCGCTGGGTCAAACAAAGATCATCATTTTTTACGCAGCAAGAAGAAATCATAATAATAATAAATAAATAAAAACGTGTATTCTCATTGTCAAGGATGGTGAAGAAAGCAAGCAAATTGCTCATGTGCATGTGCATGCTCGCAAGCATACACACATACTCAAGGTTTTATGGATACTCAATTCTGACATTTTGATAAAGGGGCTAAATTAAATATTGTTATAAATTTTGGAATTTTTGCTGGAATACATTTTAATTATTCTATACAAACAAAAGAACTGTAAACAAAAAGTTCAAGTGCAACATTGGCTCCAACATTTATATGTATTTTGTATGACCACAACAATTTGCATTTCAAATGAGGGAAAAATATCCCCACGATGTCAACGTGGTGATGCTTTCCCATGACTCCTGCCTAACCATGTGGGCCCCCATTGACGAAACCAATTCCCACACCTTGATTGGTGTAGCATGAGAGATTTCCCCACACTGGTAGCATCGGAAACCCTTCATCAAATAAATAAATATATCAACAAAAGAAATGATTACATAAGATTATGGGAATTAATGTTGTGCAAACTCTTAATGAATTAAATAGCAAAAAATAAAATTTTATATCTAATGAAAGTATCTTGATTAAACAGCCCCATGGGAACTGGTCAAAAAAATAAATAAATAAATCAATACAGAACAGAAAGATGGTTAAGAAAATCATCAATTTCATCTGGAAACCTAAAATATTTTGTCAAAATCATGTTCCAGATTAATATAGTTAAATTGGATCTGATAACGGTTGCAAAATTTTGCCAATCACATGTACCCACATACACTTGCACACCCAAAACCACAATAAGAGGGGAAGAGACATACAGAGTTCCATTGCTTGCCAAGAGTAGAAGCGTTCACTGAGTACAAATAACCTGCAAACAGGTGTCCAGAAAGATATATAGGGATTCTAAACATGAAACAAACATAACTTAAAAAATGAAGATATAGATAATTCGAAATCCTTGAGCAATGTCAAGGATTGCAGGAAGGGAGAGGCTACATATCTCAAGATGTCAAATATATATACCATTCTGATTTCACATCAGTTTTAATAAATTGGCTTTGTCCTTAAGAATATTTATTGAAGCATTTTGAGGTAGAAATATGTAATTAGGGTCTACCATCTCGCTCAGCAGTTGAAGCTACATAGTGCCGGTAAACACTTGATTCTTGAATCTGCATATTCCATAAAATTAATGAAACAGTAGCCTTGGTATTTTTCCAAACAGAATCTTAACTAATTTGGAAAGCACTTACAGAGTTTGTAGGGGATTTGCGAACAAGATATTCATAGTACCAGTAAGGCTCTCCATCTATCTGCAGAGAAAAAAATATGTGAATTTACAAATAAACGTTTATGAGGCCATAAAAAATCGAATATTATTTACTCGCAGGATAACAATGATCAGTTTGGAAACTCACTTTGCTAGAATGCGCATCAAGAACAGAACTCTCTGCCATCCTTTGTGCCGAGGTGATACGCTGCATTGTGATTTAGCACTTTAGTTTAAACTGGTATTGATAGTCTGGAGAAGCACCAACAATAGAATGAATGCCTTCGTATCTCTATATATAATAAGTGATCATATCCATCTATCTGGGTTCTATCCATGGAGCACCTTTTGAGTGGTTTCCAGTTAACTTGTGGTCCAAACAAACTAATGCGCTACCGTGCCACCACATCTCCCTACCACTCTCCACCAAAATATATTTAAAAAATAAACCTAGAATTGTCTATCATTCATCAAACTTACAGGCGTATTAAGTAAAGCATTGAAGAAATACCAATGCAGATTTGTCAGATAGAACAGAATCAGCGACATCTTTTGCATTCCAAGAACTCTTATCCTTTGATTTTAACTGTGAATTGGGAGGGCCTATCTGAAATCAAAACAAAATCAAAATTATAAAAGGTCACGAAAAAATTAGATGACTTGCCTCTTGAGTATGGTTTTGTAGAAGTTACCGAGACAGAAATAATAAGGTTATCAATTATGTCAACACGCTCAGACACAATCCTCTGTCGTGCATCAGCTGCATAAGATCACCACCCAAGTTAATTTGTATCTAAGTTTCCTAATTGTTCCTCGAATGCTCAATACTTGGGAAGATCAGTAGAAGTGCATGGAATGCTATTCCCCAACAAGATGTAATGCCACGAAAAGCAGCTCAAGTAACATTCCAAAAGTATCCGAAATACTCATGTCAGCATCCAAGATTCTTAGTAAATGATACAACCAGAGTCTGATTGTATCACTATGTCACGCATGTGAACAATTCAATGGACCCAACTTAGGATACTGCCTTAGCCTGCAGGTGAAAGCTAATCCAGTCCATAAGTGAAGCCTTGATATCAGATGTTTGTGCATCATCCAATTTGGAGAATTCTTGATCTAAGAGATCAATTGCTATCCACGTTTGCATCACCATGGTTCTTCAAAGATTTTGACTCAAGCATTCCACACAAAAAAAATATATATATTGCACAGGTGGAAGGAGAAAACCCAAAGTAACTAAACTCACGAGATAGTGGGGCAGCTGATGAATAACGCTCTGGTTTTCTGGATTCAACCCTTCAATAAGAATAAACAGTCAGGTTTTTAAAGTTAATAACACAAAAGATTGAGGAGAATTAATTTCTCTGCAAAAGCAATAGCACGAAATGATATGTTTATATGAATGCTACAGATAAAGTAGTCATCTGCTTTTTCCTTTCTGAGAAGGGGAAAATAGCTGAACAGTGACATCAGAGCACTCCTGGATTGAGAAGAGAGAAAGGGGCTCTCTTCCATTTAAAATTTAAGGTTTTACAAGTTTTTTTAATGAAAATGGACTATTTAAATAGCATTAAGCAATTCTGAGTTACTCCACTTATTTTGCCTATCAATCAACTTGTCATACTGATCTCAGAAAGATATCCAAAGTTGATTCTGCTTAAAGCAAAAAACTTTACCTGAATTTCAACCTCCAGAAAGGTTCTCAAATTCTAGTCACTACCCACCATAATTGAACAACCATACATCGACAAACATAGAAGCACTTTTCTTAGAAAGAGTGGCCAAGTCAACAAAGTTGATAAAAAAATTAATATTTTAAAATCAATAGCATCGACATGAGCCCCTATCAAATTTCAAGCAATATTTAGAGTGTCAATACCAGACCCCTATGTCCTGTTCAGGGTGGCACCCTTATATAAATCCACACAAGCAGGGTAAGTCTGATGGGTCATAGATTTGTGTCCTGAGCTTTGATCTACTCGCTTAGGTTGTCTGAGATTGATTTATATGAGTACTGTTATTTGAGCTGCCTTGTGATTGTTCCAATACATTACCAACAGGCTTAACTATAGTCTTGCAAATCAAACTGAGTATTTAGCTATAAGATCAGCATGTGTTACGGAGTAGAAAAAGATAGGTGGAAAGAAAGTAAGAATAGGATGTGAAATTAATCCATTACAAGAAGCTTTGGGCAGACCTCCATAGGCTGCAAATGAGGAATTGTTGACTGAGATGGTCTGTTCATGTGAAAATGAGGAATGGTCTTGTACAAGTTTAATGCAACAGAATATAAAAAAGGTATTTGTAAATGTAATTCTAAAGGTTCAAAAAACCTAAACTTCAATTGAAGGGTATGGCCCTAGAAAAGGTAAAACAAGGGCTTGAAGGCAATAATGATGATGACATGGACAGGCATACTTTCGAGGTAAATCTGACTGAAAGGAATTGGTATTATGCCTAACATTCACTATAGATTTCAAGATTACAAACTGAGAAGTGTGTACAATAGTCTCAATTCACAACTCATTTTTTTAATGAATACAAACAATGGCATTAAATTACTAAAGTGAGGACCAAAAATGGCATTGTGAGAATTAAATCTTTTAGTTACATGATTTTCCCTCCCCGTCCACCATTTTCAATATAGCTTTTGTAACAACGATCATATTTGTTCAGCTAAGCGATTGTTGTACTTGAAGAACATAATTATAATTAGTATAAGAATCAAAGAAGCCAATTGAGCTCAAGATTTCTTGTAATAAATGTCACCCAATTCACATACCATTTGAATATATACTTCTTTGATGGCAACTCCACAGGGTACAGAAAAGAATAAGCGTTTATCTCATCAACAACCGACGACATTTTAACATCTCCTTCTGGCTCGGCCAAAGCGACTAAAGCTATGCCAAATTAACACAGGAAATAAAATAAAACTACAAATTCAAACATTTATAACGAATCTTTCACTCCAACTTGTAAATATCAGAAAGCAAAGTAGCTAATCCTACCAGTTAATGGGGGAAAAAAAGGAAAAGATAAATGAATCCCGTTATCCTTGAGATTCATTGAACCATATAAAAAAAAAAAAAAAAAAAAAAAAAAAGAATAAACCCTAGAATTGAAGAGAGCTTGATAAGACTACAGAGTTGGTTAACTTACCTGAAGATGGTAATATAAAAATTAATGGAGAAGCAAGACTAAAAAGAATTAAATCGCGTCTTCCAATGCCATTCTCCGAATTATGTACCAAGGAAGAACAAGAAATAAGTGGGACTTTCTCTCGTACTATACTGTTTTTCGGGTTCAGTGCGCTTCTGGCTCGGTATCTGAAAGCAAATGCAAAACAGAAAGACGGGATAGAGAACACTGGCGAGAGGGGGGGGGGGGGAGAGAGAGAGAGAGAGAGAGAGAGAGAGAGAGATGTTGTACCTGAAGATTGGGAGATTTGCAGGGAAAGGGTGATTGGATTTGCAGAGGGAGGGAGAGGATGGAAGAAGAGCTGATGCCATTATTCCTCCTCTCGTCTTCTGCGTTGTCAGCTCATCCACTCCCTAGTGTCAAGTCAATCAAACAGTTTAGACTTAGCAGCAGTGCAGCACCTAGTTATCAATTCGGCGGCCGAACCGAATTTTTCAGAATTAAATAAAAAATTCGGACCAAATCCGAATTAAAAATAAAATTCGATAAAAAATCTCGCTTTTTACTAATTTGAATTTAAAACGCGAATAATTCGGGCCGAACCGAATTATTCGGTACACTTAAACAGTATTTAAAAAAAAAAAAAAAAAAAAAAAAAAAAACATCATATATGAACCCAGGGTAACAGAAACAGAAATTTTTTTTTTTTTTCATCTTCTTCTCCCACAAATTTCCGCCTCCTTCTTTCCATCTTTTTTCTCCACCTAATTCTTCTGTGACAATCGTACGAATCTACTCTTTGTTTCATTTCTTCTCATAACTTCATCAGTTCATCCTAAGACAGGGGAGATATCAAGCCTTGATGGATAATTTGAGGTTCCGAAGGACCAGGACAGATTCATATCGCCGTATCAATCAACTTCTTTCATATTGTTGCTTTAATTTTGAAAAATTAGCACGTCTTAGTGCAATATGGGTTTTGTGAACCCAAGCAAAATGATAGTGAAAATTTCTTGTGGTCAATTTATTTATTTGTTTTATTGTAGTTGTAATCTTGCTTTCATTCTTTTGAGGCCTAATCTATTTCATGAGTAGAAATTGGATTACAATAATCATTGCTTCCATCGCTCAATGATAATTTTTTCATAGTTTTTTACTTTATTGTATAAAGTAATTTGCTCTTTCTAAGTATACAAATCAAGTTAATAACTTGATAAATAAAAAATATACAATAAACTATAAAATAATATCCGAATTTTTTGCCCGACTTTTATTTTTTTAATCGAATAATTCTCGAATCCGAATCCGACTCCAATTTTTATTTTGTTCGCTTTTTTGACCGCTTTTTTGACCGAATCCTTAAATTAATCAATCGAATTATTCAGAATAATTCTCCGCCCGAATAATTCCCGAATCCGAATTTACTAACTATGGTGCAGCATAGGCCACAGGTAATCCTTTTACCCTTTTAATTAAGTAATTAATTAATTAATAATTAATGGGAGAGAGAATTCTACCCAGATCAACAACCCAACAAAAGGGTGCGAAAGAGCATAATCAAAGCATACAGTGGGGTCACCCTGGTCTTTTGCACCCACATCAGTCTGGGCATTTCCTGAACCAGCTTGGTAGGGTTTTTCTATCGGGGAGTTCAGCCCTACGTCTAGACATATTGGTTGGCAAAATGATCGGCCCACCCCTGAAAGGGAAAATGATTCTTTTGTGACTCTTTCATGCATTCTCATTGACCCCATGAACGTGCAGGAACCGCATTTCCCCATAGGAAACACTTCCCCTTAATTAATGATGCTTCTTATGTCATTTGTAGGAGCTGGTTTTGTTTTTTGAAGAAATAGAAAAATCTTATCGCAACCAAAACAGTGATTTAATGTACCAAAAAAATCAGTGAAGTTTGTGTAGATCCCCCGAACATTTCTGGGATAGAAAAAAGCACACTGTTCAATGGCTTTATGAGCAAGAGTTCAATGAACAACAAATCCTTACCAAAGTTAGACCGGCTCAAATGACTGAGAGACCAATGGAAATTTGCAAAAAGGAAATTCAAGAACTATTGACTAAATGCCTAGTCAGGAAAAGTCAAGCTCCATTGAGTTCTACTATTTCCTATGTTGAAAATGAAGCCGAACTCGAGTTAGGAGTTCTTCATCTTGTTATCAATTATAAGTCCTTAAACAAGGTGTTTCTTTGGATTAGATATCTAATACCAAATAAGCGTGATGTATTAAATAGATTATACAACGCAAAGGTATTCTCTAAATTTGACATGAAGTCTAACTATTGGCAGATTCAAATTGATAAAAATGAAAATTATAAAATTGTTTTTGTTACTCATTTATAGTCATTATGATCGGAATGTTATGCCATTTGGTCTTTAGAGTATTCCATCGAAATTTCAGCATGTCATGAATGAAATTTTTAATCCATATTCTGCAAAAAAAAAAAAAAAAAAAAATCTTAGAATTTTAATAGTCAATCATGTCCTTATGGTATCAAAGTCAAATTGTGAAAGTTTGTAGATTCGTTAGATAATATCTAGATTTATGAGATTTCATCGCAGTGACTTTAGTAAGTCTGAGAAAGAGGAAATAAGAGAGAGTTGCGCCTAATAATAGAGTCTTATGTTTATTGACTGATTTCCAAATAAAGGTAGGTGGTTGTGAGATTAGAACGACTTAACGACTTTATGACTGAACTATATAATTTGATCAAGTTGGTTAAATTTATTTTTTCCTCCATCGGATGTAATGATTTTGTTTAAACACTTGGCTTGTATGATTGTGCACAAAAGAAGTTGTCTTCTATTAACTAGGACAATTGTAAATATTTTAGATTGCTTAATTTAACAAAGTTTTCTCTTTTTCTCAAGAAAAAAAAAAGACAGTTTTCTCTCTCTTTCTTCTTTCTTTCTTTCTTTCTTCTTCTTCTTCTTTTTTTTTTTTTTTTTTTTTTTGGTAAAGAGTATGTGTGGAGTCGGCAACAACTACAAATACCACATCTTTATTGAACAAAAAAATAATAATTAAGCTTAACTTTTCCCACAAATGGAGGGCCCAACTATCCCAAAAATAGAGAGGGAGTGGAGAAATCGCAATTTTTTTTTTTTTGCTTGCTTGTGGGGCCTATGCATGATACCATATGGGTTGGTTTTAACTTAAGTTCATAGTGTTTCGGCTACCATATTTGGTTAAATCAATTTGTTTGTTCATGATTTAATCAAGTATATACGTAACATAGAAAATTCTCTTCACTCTTATCATAGTTGTCAAAGAGTTAGGCAAAATTCTACCAAAAAAAAAAGTTAGGCAAAAACTACCTTAAAAAATGAACAAAGAGTTAGGCAGAAGATTCAGGAAAAAAACAAAAAAACAAAAAAAAAAAAAAAAACAAAAAACAAAAAAACAAAAAAACAAAAAAAAACAAAAAGGTTATGTCAACACCAACAAACACTTGGGTTTTTTTTTGCTAACGACGGGTATCCAGGCCTTGACTAGTCCTGTGGGCCCATACTGATCCGATAACCTCATGGATCGGGTCATACCGGGGTTGAATGAGAACATTTCAACTTTCACTAAAAGCAATGAAGAGCACTAAACACCCCTCGTATGAGTGGCCCAAGGTGTGTCACAAACACCTAGGTGTAACCAACCAAGTTGTACATTAAAAAAAAAAATGGCCAAGATGCTTTGACCAACTTGCATTTATAGCAGGTCAGTCACTGACAATACTCTAATAATTCTACATACTATCAGGGTTAGCTTGCTTAACTGTGTTGTACCCACAAGTAGGGGTTTTAATTTTAATAGGATAAATAATTATTTCTTGAATTAAGCCTAAACAAAAGTGATTTGAAGATAATTAGAGATATAATTAGACAACTTTCTCATAACTGAATGAAATTAAGATGCAGTAGAGCACTGATCAGCCATGTAAATTCATGGTGAAGATAAATTCCTTCGACTGCTAGGCAAGTTCACTATAATTCTAAACATTGATAACTTAAAGGTGCAAATCGTTGTTTATCATGGAAACGACAAGAGTTACCCTTGTTTACGAGCACCTCGACTAATCCTCAGAGAGACTAGCGCAACAACCCACCATCACAGTCTCCACTTAAATCGCAAATGTATAGATGGAGAATCGACCCTGAGACCGTGCACCTATCCACACAATCTCCAATTCGCCCTAACCATCTGGATAACCCACAGATGAATACCTCTCCGTGTCAAATGCGTACTTTTGATTCATGTAAGCTTTTCTTCTTCTTTTATGATGTCAGTTGATTTATATGTTAAATTCTCTATATATTTCTCTCTTTAAGTGCTATTCACAAAAAAAATGTGCACTATTCACCGGCCATCATTAATTATATGTATAGTATATTTGTCTACTAATTTTTGTCAAACTTATTCTTTGTTGCTTCAATTTTATAATTTTTATGATCGATCTTGTCCTTATGCCATCCCTTTTTTGGTAAGGTGATCTTGCTTTTTGTTTTTTTTAATTACATTTTTTTTATTATTTTAATGAATATACGTCAGATTTTCACTTTAAGACATAAATAATGTTTCAAAAAATAAAAAGTAAAAAATAAAGGGTGCGTCGGAATGACACTTGTATTTAGAACTTGACACATTTTAAGTGCCCTTGTCTTATTCTCAAACGTTTGACAAAATTAGGATATAAAAGGATTTTTTTTTAAATAATTTAAAAGTAATATATCATTATGTCATTGTCGTGCACATTTTTCAAGTACATATGTGAATTACACTAATTATTGAGAGTGTCTAAATGACATCTCCATAGGTGCATATAGAATTTAACACCTTCTTTTATTTACACTTTATAGTATTCCCAAAAATACATTAATATAGGGGTATAAAGGGTTTTTAAGAATAAGTTGAAAATGTCATATCATTATGTCATTATCAAATTGTGTCATTGCTATGCACATATACGTGCGTCCGAGGGATCAGTCAGGCCAAAGATCTCAATACCCTCGTGATAAGGTATAGAACAAGCAAATAGTGAAAACTCAAGTTAATTATTTATCACTTTTCTTGATTTGATATGGGTCTAAACCACCACAAGCAACACATTATTCAACCTAGGTGCCACGGACATGAATCTATGTATCAGTATCGTATCAACCAGTTAACTAAACCTAATACCAATATGATTTCAAAATGACCATGATGGATTAATAAAAAAATTGCCATTTTTTAAAAACTACACTTGATACAGCCAGGTTTCAGCCATTCCATATTGATATTGGTTGGGACCAATGTAAAGTCTGATACCTATTACTAGATTTCAGCCGTTCTACATTGATATTGGTTGAGACCGATGTGAAGTCTAATATCTATTACATTGGCGAAAGATGATAAAATAAGAAAAAAAATATATACATATATATATATATATATATATTTAGAGAGAGAGAGAGAGAGAGAGAGAGAGAGAGAGAGAGAGAGAGAGGATGTCTTTTTGTTAATCTTTTTTCACTTTGAAGAAAAGGAAAAAAAATAGGAAGTGACATGAACGGCTGGGATCTTTCCTAACAGGTATGCCTCACCACATCAATCACAAGGACTCGTGTGTGATAGTCACATGATTGAAAGATGAGAATTATATTTTACTGAACTATGCAGAACGCATTAAACTTCAAATTTATATATTAAAAAAAAATCCCCTGTCCCGCTCCACTTCTAATATGCCTGAACGTGCGGAACACAAACACTTTAATTAATTAATGGGTGATAGAGCTCTGCGGTTTGACGTAGAAAACATCAAAACATCAGGCCAATGGAGGGCGTGCAAAAGCATGATAAGTGAACACATCGGAAGGGAAAGGTCGGGTACTCTGCTTTTTTGGCCCCTACACTAGTTTGGGTGTTTTCTTTGGCAAATCAGTTGGATTCTTTTTCCGTTAATCAATGTGAAAAAGTTTTCTGATGGGGAGTTCTTTGTGACTTTCTCATGCGTCCTCATTGGCCTTTGCGCACTGCATGAACTACTCTTCCCCATATGAAACACTTCCCCTTAATTAATGGTATTTCTTATTGTCATGATTTTTAGGAGTTCATACTTTTTTTTTTTTTAGGAAATATCACAACAAAATTGGTGAATTAATGCACAAAAATGGGAATTTTTCTTGTATTACCCCTTACTTTTAAACTTATATTTGATACCACCATAGTTTTCTAAAAATATCAAGTACTTCCCTGATTTTGTTAACTAAATTACACTTAAATCCATTCCTTAGAAAGGAAACATTAAGTGGTGACATGGCATGGTTGATATTTCTTAAATGGCAATAAGGGTAAACTTATTGTTTTAACCTTCGTTGTAAAAAGACTCAAATCAACCATCTTCCCCAATGCAATCAAATGTTTAGGGCTTCTATGTTGTACAAGGAAAGGATAAATATTCCCTTGCAAGCACTGACAATCACATCAATGACGACGATGACGTTGTACCACCCCAACGATCTCTGTGATCCAAGAAGAAATGATTCGTAATGGGTGCCAGTGTAGAGGGAGGTGCATGTGGGTAGAAAACAACCCATGTTGAGAGAGATATCTCTTCTTCCTCTTCCTCTTCTTCTTCCTCTCCCTCTGCAGCAGAGAGAGATACCCTTAGTAGAGTGGATATGTTGAAATCAGAGTTGTTTCAAGCTGAGAAAGAATATCCAAAAGTGATGGACATGTTGAATAATCCAGAAGAGAACACCCTCCACCGTCACCAGAACCCAATCCACCTGCACCTCCCCCTACATCAGCACCTGAACCAAAGCCAACAACATCGGCACCCATTTCGAATAATTTCTATAGATGTTTATATTGATAGACATAACAAGGTCAAAGGGGTCTTTTCAAGTTCAAAACTAACGGTGTTATGGTTTGGGGGTGCGGTTGATATTTTTAGAAAACTAGGGTGCTATGAGACATAATTTAAAAAATAAGAGGTAGTACAAGAAAATTTTATTGCCAAAAAAAAAAAAAAAAAAGTTGAAGCTTGCATTGATCTTTCAAACGTTTTTTGGGAGATAAAATCATATTTTTTTTAATTGTCTTATGTGCTAGAGTTCAATAAATAACAAATCCCTACTAAAGTTTCACCAGCTCAAATGAATTAAACTTATGAAAATTTGTTAAAAAAAAATTCAACATTTATTGACCAAATGCCTTATTAAGAAAAATCAATCTCAAGAGTTGTACTGCTTTCTATGTTGAAAATGCAATAGAATTTGAACAAGGAGTTCCCCATCTTGTTATCAATTATAAGCCCTTAAATAAGGTGCTTCACTCTATTAGATATCCAATACCAAATGAACGTAATCTATTAATTAGATTATGCAACGCGAAGGAATTTCCTAAATTTGATATAGATAGAATTGTACAGTAGTAGTAGACATTTCCTTTTGTATTTCCCTTATCACTTCTGATAGGGTTAAAGTGTTGTATATAAAACAATCACATGCAAGAGATTACAGCCAGTAGAACTCAACTACATACGTTGGTTACAAGTTGTTAGAATTTTACTAGGACTCAATTACATGCGTGGGTACAGGCTGTTTATCAGCTATGGTAACTGAGGAATCCTTATCCATATAACTGCATGGGGAAGAGTCCTTGCATGAGAGTACTTCTCTTGTGCATGGAATATCCATAACACACCCCCGCAAGTGAAGCGGCTGTGAGCAGACAGCGAGCTTGTCCCTAAGGTTGCAAAAGTGTGGGGCAGGTAGTCCTTTGGTCATGATATTGGCTATCTAGTCCGGGCTAGCAACAAATCAAGCAGAGACGGCCAGTGGCTACTTGTTCAGGTAGAAATTGAAAGCCAATTTTGATGCATGGAAGAGGGGGTTGGACACCAGGTAAGTGACCCCAATGTTGCATAATAAAGCATTGGCGGGGAAGAGGAAACTCCAAAATTGAGTAACAATTGACATAGCCACAATAGTTCAGCTGCAGTGTTGGCAAGGCCCTTGTACTCAGACTCTGTGGAGGAACGGGCCACAATATGTTGTTTCTTAGAGCTCCAGGATGTTAAATTGGGTCCCAAATATATGCAGTATCCACTAGTGGATCTTTGATCTTCAAGACAGTCAGCCTAGTCAGTGTCAGTATACGCATGAAGCTGGAGCGATGAGGAATGCCTAATGCAAATACCAAGGGTGATGGTATCCTTTAGGAAGTGAAGGATCCGTTTCACAGCAACCCAATGGTCTATGGTGGGAGAGTGCATGAATTGGAATACCTTGTTGATAGAAAAAGCAATATCTGGTCGAGTGAGGGTGTGGTACTGCAAGGCACCTACTGTGCTGCAATAAAGTGTGAGATCAACAAAGGGAGATCCAACAATGCTAGACAGGGCAGCAATGGAGCTTGGCGTGGGCATGGGTTTGGCACCATCTATTTTTACCCTTCAAAGGAGATCATGAATATACTTGGATTGAGGGAGATACAGCCCATCTGTGTAAAAATGTGCCTCAATACCAAGAAAAAAATGGAGATCACCCAGATCGGTAATGCCAAATTCATTGCCTAGAGTGGCAATAATGTGTTGAACCGCAGATGTACTTGTGCCAATGACGATAATATCATCAACATAGACCAATATATAGAGCCTTTTCTTGAGGGATATGCGGACATATAGGGCATTGTCTGGGCTGAGGAAGTGAACCCAATAGAGGCCAACAAAATGCCAAGGCAATGTGACCAAGTTTGTGGAGCCTGTTTCAAGCCATACAGGGCACGCTTGAGATGGAAAATATGGTTGGGGTAGTTGGTATTCACAAATCCTTGTGGTTGGGTCATATAGACCTAATCTGAAGAGAGCCATTAAGAAACTCATTTTTAACATCCAATTGACGAAGCACCCATCCCTGTGATATTGGTATTGAGATAACAACCCTAATGGTGGTTAGTTTGACTACAGGATTGAAAGTGTCAAATTAGTCTACCCCTTCCTTTTGGTGAAAACCTTTAGCCACCAGTCGTGCTTTGTAACGAGCTATTGTGCCATCTGGATGGCATTTGATCTGATACACCCATTAATTGCCAACAAGGTTCATGGATGGATGATGAGGCACTAGGGCCCAAGTATCATTGCACATAATAGCATTGAACTCATCACTCATGGCAGCTCGCCAGTGAGGTTCTCTATTAGCAGCAGTGTATGAGGTCGGCTCATCAGTGGTAGGGGTAGGGTGGCGAGGAGAGCATGGGGAATAGGATGCTTGGTAGAGAGAAGGGTAAGTGTAGGGTTTGGTTTGGTGATGCCAGCACGGAGGCAGGTTACCAGGGGTGGTGAGGGATCACAGTAGGAAAGGCAGGAATTAGAGGTGGGGACGGTGAGATTGGTGGTTGAGGTGGTGGGGGAGGTGGGTCGGGTGTAGGTAGTGGGGGTAAGGGTGTGCATAGATAAATGATAGGGCCGTCCTTGGTGATGACAGCCGAGGAAGGGGTTGTCACGAGTTTAGGGGCTAGGGATAGGATTGGCGGGAAAGTGCTCTCATCGAATGTAACATGCTTGGAGATGTATGTGCAACCAGTGGATGGAGCAAAACACTTGTACCCCTTGTGGCGGTTACTGTAGTCGAGGAATATGCATTGAGTGGATCGAAGCGCCAATTTATGCTTATTATGGTGGCGGAGCCAGGGATAGGAGGCACACCCATAGGTCTGAAGGACCTTGTAATCAGGTGCCATTCCATAGAGTACTAGAAAGGGGGATCGGGATTAGAGCATAGGAGTAGGGAGTCTGTTAATAAAAAAAAGTAGCAGTCTCAAAAGCCGATTCCCAATATTCTATGGGATGGTTGACATGAGCTACTAAGGTCAGATCAGTTTCCACCACATGGCGATGTTTACGTTCAGCCCTGCTATTATGTTCAGAGGTATGGGGACAAGAATATTGGTGAAGTATGCCATGGGTTGTTTCCACCACATGGCAATGTTTACATTCAGCCCTGCCATTCTGTTCAGAGGTATGGGGACAAGAATATTGGTGAAGTATGCCATGGGTTCGAAAAAAGGAATCAAATGCCTGATGCTCAAGTGCACCATCAGATTGGAAAGTCTTGATAATACAATTAAAATAATTTTGAACAAACTTATAAAAGGCAATGAGAGTAGAAAGTGCATCCGAACAATAAGTAAGAGGAAATAGCCAAGTAAAATGACTAAAATCATCAATAAAAGAAATATAATAACAAGAACCCTGAAATAAGGGCTTAGGTGATGGACGTCAAATGTCCGAATGTATCAATTGAAAAGGAGAAGAAGCAACATTATGACTTAAATTAAAAGGGAGTTTATATGCTTTGCCCAAGCGGCATGCTACACAATCAGAGGAGACAGCTGACGCCTTAGTAGGAAGCTGATGGCTGGAAAGGATGATGCCAAGGCTGGTGGAGGAGGGATGGCCTAATCGATCATGCTAGGGGAACCTATAGAGACCATCTTTAAGCATTCCTTAGAGCAGGGTGATCCCCCTTAGAGGTTCCTTCACATAACAACAAGTTGGGTGAAATTCAAGACAGACTTTGTTATCAGAAGTGAAACAACTAATAGATAAAAGATTCTTGGTAATATAAGGAATATGTAAGATGTCATGCAGATGAAAGGAACGAGAATGAGAAGGGAGAACAGATTGGCTTATGTGGTGGATGTGCCAACCTGCTCTATTACCAACTCGAACCTAGTCAGTGCCATTGTATGGAGTGCTGATGGACATATATTCAAGATTGGCTATGAGATGATGTGTTGCTCCAGAATCTGGATACCAAGCAGGGTCAAGGCCTAAGGCTGACATGGCTAATAGAGCCTGACAGGCAGTAGTGGGAGTAGCCTGGTAGCTGGGATTGAATCAATTGTTATAGGCCAATGCAGAGTGATTAATCTGGCCACAAATCTGACAAGGTGATCGTGGAGAGGACTGCTGAGTGAAGGTACCGCGACCACGACTATGATACCCTACTTTCTAAACCATGTCTAATTTTTCGGTTAGTTCGATTTGGTCTTGCAGGACTTGAACCCTAGTGAGTCGGGGCAAGTACCTTATGGGACATGATGGCAAGAGTGACTCTGAACTCAGGTTAGCCAAATGAATTAGAGTATATGCCTAGTGTAGTCCGCGTATCGAAGCCATGCATTTACACGTATCACGAGGCCATATACGCATAATAAAGGTACGTTGCCGTATTTTATGTTGAGTATACATAAAAACAATCTACAGGGAGTGAAATACGTGTCGGGGCCGAGCCCCATCAAAAACCCCAATGTTTAGTCTAGGTTATGGCTGACTGGTGGGTGGTCATAGTGGGTCAACCCACCAGTGTGACCTACCAATCTAGTCACTAGATGTTTTACCCCACTATAAATAGCATTTATTACCTCTCTTTCACCTCATTTATTGTTTTATACAGTAGTTGAGAAAAGTAAAGAAGAGAAAGAAAAAGAAAAAAGAGGAGAGAGGAAGGAAGAAGAAAATGGGGAAGGAGATAATCGTTGTGCATTGTTGAGGTCAGATCTCTTAAATCCGACATCGGATATGCGATCCTCATCTCGAGATCTACGATTTAAAGTGAGTAAGGTCCATATTCCTTAAGCCTTTATGAAACCCAAAGTTCAATTTGGGTAGAAATCCTTTGGATCTTGCTACTATATTTTGAGAATATGAATCTAAGGTTTAATAGAGGTTCTATATGTTGTTTATGAAGGATTTAGAGGAAGACTTGCCAGATTTGTGAAGCTTTTATTGATCTCTTGAGCTAAAGAGAAGGATTTGAGGGTTTTAAGTTTTCTTGAGCAAAGAGGTAAGATCCATGCTTAAGACCTTGGATCGACCTTAGATCTAGGTTGGAATCATGATTTGGAGCCTTAGATTTGTGAAAAATGCTGTCGAATTGACCCATGATGATTTCCCCAAGGTGGGATGAAGAATGTAAGAGAGCAGTAAAACCTCAATCACGAGTGGTGGGTGCCTAGAAATGGACAGGACCCACCAATCCAACGCCCGCCTATCCTGGGTGGGCTACTGGCTTGATAGACGAGCAAGGACTTATTGTACAACCCTATTCTTTAAACCCGATTTATTGATCAGTTGATTTGGTTTGGTCTTGTAGGGTCAGAACCGGGATGTGTTGATGTCGATACCTTATGGTACATGAATGCAAGGGTGACGTCAAATGCAGGGTAGCCAAGTAAGGTTGAGCCAGTACCTGAGATGATCCACACACCAAAGCCGTGCCCTTACACATATCACAAGGCCATATATGAATAGGCAAGGTACGTTAACGTATTTGAATGATAGGAACTTGGTCCACAACATGTGGCGAGAGTAAGATACATGTTAAGACTCCATTTTCCTCTAAAATACAGCAAGGTTAGCTTGTTTTGCCAACTGGTGGGTATCACTGGTAGGTGTGAGACACACCAGTGTGACCCACCTATTGGGGTAACGTGGACCCCAGCATGTCAGATTGGATGAGCACGTATATTTTAACCTCCTCATCGTAATGAGGTCTTGTATGTCCGATGATGTCGGCTAGTTCACTCAAAAATGCGATTTAATGTGTTTTGGTCCATAAATGGGCGAAACCAAACATGCCTTAGAAGATATTTATGACACTAAGGTATAAATAGCCTTTAAATCTCTCTCCCTCATTTATGGTTTTTAGAAAAGTTTGGTCAGTGGAGTAAAGAAGAGGGAGAAAAGAGGAAGAAGGAGAGAAGGAAGAGGGAAGAGGCTTTCACCTTGGATTTCGGAGCCGCATCTTACCTTTTCGTCATCAGAATAGTGTCCGGTGTCTTGAGATCTACATCTTGAGGTAAGAAACGCCATAAACCCTTGAGATATGATGAAACCCTTTTGTGTGTGGTTGGATCTAGAAAATAATAGAACCCTTTTGTTACTTCCTTGAAGGATTTAAGAAGGGAAAAAAAATTGGGAGTTATTGAAGTGGCAATTGAATTTGGGAAGAGGATCCCAAGATTTGGGGTTTTTCAAGTTAAAATATGATTTCTTTCCCCAGACATTGTTAATGGCTTAGATCTATGAAACAATTAAGTAGATGAGGCTTAGAATGTGTGGAAAATGAAGTAGGAACTACCCTATTAGGTTTTCAAGAGTTGGAATGGAAGAAGGAAAACAACAAAACCCGAGGAATACAGGCGGGTAGGACCAACGGGTGCCACACCTACCAGTGTGACCCGTCTGTCTTCTCTGAGATTTTGACTCAATCGGTGGGTAGGAGCAGCAAGTGCCACACCTACTAGTGTGACCCACCTGTCTCCTCTGGGTCTATCAACGGGTAGGACCGACAGGTGCCAGACCTACCAGTATGACCAGTCGGTCTAGATAGATTGCATAGGTGGGTTCTCCTACCCACCTGTATGACCCACTTGTAGCCCAAATGAGCTCCGATGGAACTCAAACTTACCAACAACCTTCTTCATGCTATTATACGCATCGTGTCTATATCCTATGTCATTTATAGTCCCGAATTAGACGTATTTCTAAACTCATTATTTGTGCTAGGTTTCAAGAAATTCATCTTCTCACTTCGGATCTTACCCGTGCAGCGAGTGCAGATTCTTCCACAAGAATAGGTAAGTGGGGAGAGGACTTTGAACTTATTTTGAGAGTGTTTTTGGCATCTTATGCATTCATGGATTATATTGACATTTCGATTGCCATTCCCATACATATGATTGATGAATGAATGATGCATTTAGAACTGAGCATAATGTATCTTAAATTCTATATGCATGATTACTTGCTTGAAATCTTGAGAATGGATTTATCATATGATGAATTATGATGATGATGTTTTTTAATCATGTGTGGGATTTCTAGATTAGATGCCGTAGTCGGCTTAGAAACAAATGCATTGATACACCGTGGAATAGGACACAAAAGTACTATACAGTTATACTATCCCATGTAGGAGTATATGGTTAGGATTTCATATGCCCTCATGCTATAACCGTTCCCAACAGGGGTTTACGAGTTGGGTTATCACTGAGGTAAGCGTCGGTCATGGACCGCTGTGGTGGTTAGAAGTACGTCTGGTTGATCATTAGGATAGTTGGAAACCTTTGTGATATATTCAGAGGGTCAATCGTACTGCTTTTAATTTCTACTGTGGTTCGGCCACAATTTTTCAGCCACAATTTACATTTCTATTGTGGTTCAACTATGATTTACTTTTTTGAATGCTCATGGTGGGCCTTCTCTGACAGCCCTATAGTCGTATTGTATGATGGAGAACGCATCTCAAACTCGGGGCATACGTGCACTGTGGTTGTGAGTAGCATGTTACCTATGACCTAGTAATGATCGTGTAGGTGGAATAGGATTAAAAATAAATTTCATGCATATAGTATCATTTGAAATGCATTTGCTTGTGTGCATCTTTCTTTCCATTTACTCAGCTAGTGAGCTCACCCCTCATATACACACATTTTTAGATGATTTTATAAGACATTCTGTAGAGGAACCTATGTCGGGTCCCACTAATGAAACCCCAGTGGGGGATTAGTGGGTCCCTAAAGAATTCAAACATGGTGACGGCTGCCCATGTGAGGGTTGTGTTACTGGGGAATAGTGACAGATTCTATTTACTGTACTCTTTTTTGTTCTTTTGGTATATTTTCCTTTTGTGCTCTCGATAGTTAAATTGCTATTTCTTGTGTAAATATCATGCCTACGGGCCCACATGTAAATACTTTATGTATAACAATTTGGGTATCAAGAGTATATGAAAAATTTTAGGTAATTATTTATGACAAAACTTTCGATGTATTATATACTTTATTATATTCCGTTGATTACTTGTGGCTTGCTATGTTGTGGTTACTGTATCAGATGATCCTGATGGTTTTGGGTTACCCAGAGGGAACCCGATCACCGATCTGGTTCTATGTGAACGGGGCGTGATAATGGTGATATAAGAGCGCGATACTCTAATCACACACAGCTTGTAAGATTAAGTTCTTAGAAACCCAAAATAGGACAAGGGGTTGGGGAAAACATAAAAGACTTCAGATAAAACCTAAAAGAACATAAAACTTGAAAATTTTGCCATGATGTATTCATAAGTTGGGGGTACCAAAAGTTTCATATAAGAAGAAGGATTACAAAATAATAGAAAATTTTCCATACACAAGATAGAATTTACAACATAACAATAAGAAGAGAGAATAGAAGAGTAAAAGGAAAAGAGGAAAGAAGATAGAAGTTTCAAAGTCATATTCCAAAAGAAAAGAAAAGAAAACCATACCCCACTCAATTGTCATCAATATCAATGACATCCCCTAGCCGAGACCTTGAGTTGATACCCAAGCGTTGATCATAATAATCAAACCGGTGGTGCACTAAGTTCATATCTTCCTGAAGGTATCTCATGCTCCTCTCCATGTCCCTGGTAGCTAATTCCAAATTAGTGTCCAGATCATCTATGTCCATGACTATGCTTGCCTGTCTCTCCTGCATAGCCACCTGTGCTGTCAAGAGTTTCTCCTGGCCTTCTTGTAATGCCTTCAACGTGGCCATCATACCCTGAAAATCAAAGGCTCCACCTGGAGATAGTGGAACTGCTCTGATGGGGACCTCATCCTCCATCTCTACATCCACATCTATATCCTCCTCCTCAGGGATATAGTCCTCATCATCAACCTCCTCCTGGGCTACCTCCCCCACTACAGGCTCCATCAGATGAAACAAACTCATCTTATGTAAGATGCCTTGGCCAAATCTGTCTGAGGGAGCGCTACCCACCTCACCCTCTAAAGCTACCTGGAAGTGCTCGAATATTTTGGTGGGTGACCGAGCATAGGGGTAGTTACCATTAGCAAGATGGGCTGCATGGTACTCCATGGTCTTCATGATCACATATGGAAGGCACAGATGTGGAGGATTATCCAAAGCAGTGTATAGGCAATAGGCCACATATGTAGCCATGAAGTTCACCTGATTCCAATGCTCAGCCCGGGGAAGTAGGTTGAACTATACTAATCGACTGAAAACTCAAACCTCTGAAATGAAGGCGGTCTTAGACTCAGGTCGGGCAATGCTGCAATAGATGGTTTAGTAGATTTGCTTCTGGAGATTCTCACTTATGTGGGGACCCAAAGCCTTACCCCTAGGAGGGCAATAGTATCAGGTATCCTCCATAAAGATGCCCAGAATCCCCGCTAACAAGTCAATCGACAGCCTAATATCTCCACCCTTCACCCGACTGGTGAGGGTATACATTCTGCTGTCATACACTACCTTCAGGTTGTAATAAAATAGCTGAACTAGATTTCGATAGCATAGGCAGTCAAATGATAACATGGCCTCCCAACCAAGGGTCGTGAATCTCTCAAGCAACTAAATTCGAGTGAAGTGCTTCGCCACTACTGACTTCTCCATCAAGACTAGTCTTTTGGAGAAGGTGCTCCAAGAAAGTGCAGCCTCAAGACTACAAAAGGCATCCTCATTATAATCCTCTAGGTCCTCGGAATGGCCTCTAGAAGATCGGGCTTGAGAGGTGGAAGAACTGGAGGCGAGGCGGCACCCTTGTTCTTTCTGCTAGAAGCATGACCACTTCTAGGTGAAGAAGCAGTTCCATTTCCTTTGCAGGAAGACATCTTAAAAAGTGGAAAGGAAGATGTAAGAAAACCGATAAGGTACCAAGAGGAAATTGTAAAACAAAGGATAAAAGTAAGGTACAAGACATATAGTCATAAAGAGTGATTAGTGGAAATGACAAAATCTAACAAAACACATTGATTGGGCAATGGTTGTGTTGTGACAAATAAAAGAGGAAGGGGTCTATAGTGAAAGGCCATAATCAAAATGTAATCATATATAAGTGGTAGATTGCCAAAACCATGCAATTGACGAGTGAATATCATGAAGTCATGATACTTGAAGCATCATGCAAGTACGGTATAAGAGTGGAAAGCATTTATGTAATGCATAGATACATGTAAATACCAAGTTAGTAACCATTTGAGGAAATTGACAGACTTTCTAAAAGAAGAGAAAATTTTTTAATTTCACAGAGGAGCACAAACCTATTATATCCAAAGCATTGTGGAGATTGTTGGCAATAACATATGAAGGAAAGTTCAATTTCATGAAAATGTGTATATTTTGGCATATTGAGGTCAAAATGTGTGAAAACCCCAAATTTTCCCAAGAACACTAACCTAGAAATGGGGAGAATTCATACCAAAGTGATAAAAGTCATGCATATGTACAATGTAGCACTCCCACCACTATTATGCAATCAAATGTGAATATATAGGCTCATTGAATCAAACATTTTGCAAGAAATGAAAGAGAAAATGAACAAAACCCTAAAACAGTAAAGATTTGAGAGAATGGGGTTAAACAATCCATAGAGATGACATATGTGATGTTAGAGATGACAAACATCAAGGAAATGACAAATCCACATACCACTTTCAATTTAGTTAGAAGAAATCAAAAGAAAATGGAGTTTTTGAGGTTGTTGAGCAAAAGTAAACGAAATCTCAAAGAGAAAAAAGGAAAACCTACTTACTTGAGGTTGAGGATGAAGTTAAGAGGCTTTGAGTGCAAATAGAGGAGTGTGTAGGGCTTGTAAGGGCTCGTAGATCCTTCTTTTGGATGCCTTGGGCGATTTGGAGAAGAAAGGGAGAAAAGGGAAATGAACAATTTTTAAAATATGGGCTTTTCTGCCCTTAAAACATAACCGCGCGAAGAACCGGTGGGTCATGAAAATGACCCACCCACCAGTATAACCCGTTAGTGTGGATTTTTAGGGCAAAAAATCTAAGATTTTTGTGAATTTGACTTTCGAGCCTCGTAGAACCTACTTTGCATGAATTATGAGCTGATGTGCAATTGATCTTCATGCATGCATATGAGAAATAATTATGATATCTTATGGAACTCAATGTGTGGAATGAATGGCATGGTGATGGAATGCAATATGGCTACGTAATGGGAGGCACGATATGAATTGATTGTGTGCTTACATGAAATAAATGTGGCATTAATTGTATATAATCTTAATGCAATCCAGGTATAAAGCATCATGGTACGAACTAGATCCGACAGTAGTGCAAGAGGGGCCCCACGTGGTTCCCATCCTATTGGACAACCACCTAACCCTCAGGAACCTCGACCACGGGTGATTCATAGACAAGGCGATGTAGTTGAGGACTCACCTACACCTGAAATTTTAGATCCTTCTTCTATTGTTACTCCCAATGATGTTGCGGCTCTTATCCAACAGTCGCAACAGGCCTTCCAATAATAATTACTCTAACAACAGAAGACTTTCATGAATGTTGTGCAACAACAATTGCACCCTATGCTTATAAGTCAGCATCCTAGTGGGGTATCCTTCCCACAAGATCCTCCTATTGTACCCGGTGTTGGAGTTTAGCCGGGGGTGTTTCTCCTCAGGCACCACCTGCTAAGACACAAGGGAGTGCATTACTTGTAGTACCACCACAGGACCAACCAGGTGGTACTCCACCTGGGGTTACTCCATGTTTCTCTCCTCATGGGACTCCTCCATATATGGTGCCACCCATGTACCAACATTACCCAGTTTATCCTCCATATTATCCACCAGTAGCCACTACTACAAGGCTGGTGGAATCATTTAAAAGGCACTTGCCACCTATCTTCACTAAGGTGGATAGTGATCCTTTAGAGCCAGATCGGTGGATCTAAGAAATGGAGAAAATATTTGAGGTGGTAGAATGTACAGAACCTCAAAAGCTTATATGTGCTGGGTTGCAGTTAAGGAATGAAGTTGATTCATGGTGGAAGGCTTTGAAGCCTATTTTGCTGGCAACCCATCTGGAACCAACATGGGAATAGTTCAAGGAATTGTTCTTATCAAACTATTACCCCACTAGCTTCAGAGATCGGAAGGAAACTGAATTCTCAGCTTTGACTCAAGGAAACATGTCTATCCATGAGTACTAGCAATAGTTTGAGGAATTATTCTACTTAACCCCTCCACACATGAAAACAGCCGAGGAAAAGGCAAAGAAGTTTTTGAAAGGCCTAAAAGTATCTATAGGCACAATTTTAGGGGATATGGACTTGACTGATTTTGCTCAGATTGTCCAAAAAGCCAAGACCATAGAAGACAAGCAGAAGAGAGAGTCCACTACCACACCTGAACTTTGGAAGGGATCCAATCCCTATACAAATTCTGGCAGCCTAAACAAGAGTTTCTGTGGACCATATAAATATGGTCCATCATTTCAGTAGCCCTATAGGTCATCGGGATACATGCACCGGCCACCCAATAGATCGGATACTACCTCCTTTTGCCCGAACACCAGCACAGTGCCTACGGTCTCGTGGCCAACTCGTCCTCCTATTGCATAGGGTCAGATACAGAGGGCACCAGTACTAATGTTAGCCTCTCAGAACATGTGCTATATTTGTCATTCACTTGGGCATTTCGTCAAAGATTACCCATACAAACCAGCTATGGTACAGAATTAGCCTCCTGTTCCTAGACCCACCTTGACTCAAGGTGATCCACCTCAAGGAAGAATGTATGCACTATCAGCTGAAGAGGTTGAGGCAAGCCCTGATGTCGTAGCAAGTACCCTATCTATCTCAGATATACTGGCTTATGTATTATTTTACTCTGGTGCATCACATTCTTTTATATCCAAAAGATTTGCTAGAAAGATTGACATGACACCCAGGGCTCTAGAAAGTAAATTGATTTTTATTACACCCACGGGCAAGATGGTACAATTAAATGAAGTGTATGGGCCCTGTTCTGTTGAAAAAGGTGGGAAGAAGTTGGATGCCCAACTTATCAAATTTAACGTGCAGAATTTTGATGTTATATTGGGCATGCATTGGCTATCTACTCGCTGGGCAAATGTCATATGTGCCAAGAAGCAAAGTAAGGTGGTGAGTGATGATGGTGAAGAGGTTGTGTACCAAGCAGATAAGATAAAACGACCTAGAGAGGTTCTCATTTTAGCCTTACAGATAGTAAGGTTATTAGAAGACGAATGTCAGGGCTACCTAGCTTCAGTACAAGATGCAGAAGCAAAGGTCACACCATTGGAGGGATTGAATGTAGTTAGGGAATTTCCTGATGTCTTCCCAGATGATCTAACCCAGCTTCTGCCTGACAGGGAGTTAGAGTTTACCATTGATTTAGTTCCCGGAGTGGCTCCAATATCTAAAGCTCCTTACAGAATGGTATCACTCGAGTTAAAGGAGTTACAGACTCAGTTACAGGATTTGTTAGAGAAAGGATTTATATGCCCAAGTGTTTCTCCTAGGGGTGCCCTAGTTTTATTTGTTAAAAATAAGGATGGGAGTTTGTGTATGTGCATCAATTACCAAAAATTAAACAAGTTGACCATCAATAACCGGTATCCGTTTCCATGCATAGATGACCTCTTTGATTAGTTGCAAGGTGCTAAAGTATTCTCCAAGATTGATCTCAGGTTCAATTATTACTAGCTCAGTGATATACCCAAGACGGATTTTAGGACCCGATATGGTCATTATGAATTTCTAGTGTTGTCTTTTGGATTGACTAATGTGCCAGCAGCTTTTATAGACTTGATGTATCAAGTATTTTATGATGTCCTTGATAAGTGGATCATCGTTTTCATTGATGACATCTTGATATACTTGAAAACAAAAGAAGAGCATGCACAACACTTGCGAATGGTACTTTAAAGATTAAGAGAGTAACAGTTATATGCAAAATTCAGCAAGTGTGAATTTTGGTTAAAGCAAGTTGGATTCCTTGGGCACATAGTGTCCGAGAATGGGATCGAAGTTGACCAGGGAAAAGTAAAAAGCAATAGTAGAGTGGGAGGCTCCCAATAATGCCACAGAAATCAGAAGTTTCTTGGGATTGGTAGGCTACTACCGGTGGTTCATTGAGAATTTTTCCTGAATCGCCACCCCATGACAAATTTGACCAGAAAAGGTGTGAAGTTTGAATGGTCAAAGGAGTGTGAAAGCAGTTTTCAAGAGCTAAAGAAACGATTGGTAGCAGCCCCAGTATTGACAATACCAGAAGGTACTGGTGGAATGATAGCCTACACGGATGCCTCCAGAATTGGGTTGGGTTGTGTTCTTATGCAACACGATAAGGTAGTGGCATATGCATCTAGACATTTGAAGGAGTATAAGAAGAACTATCCCACTCGTGATCTACAGTTGGTGGCAGTTATCTTCGCCTTGAAGATTTGGCGCCATTATTTGTATGGAGAAAGGTACGAGATATTCAGTGATCATAAAAGTCCTAAGTACTTCTTTACCCAGAGGGATCTGAACATGAGACAAAGGAAATGGCTGGAACTCATGAAAGATGACCGTGATATACAGTACCACCCAGATAAGGCCAATGTGGTGGCGGATGCATTGAACCATAAATCTTAGACTATATCACTTGTTTATTTGGCCATCAGCCCACAACTTAAGCAAAAAGCCATGTAGATGGATGAAATCATTTTGAATGAAGGATCGACCTTGGAGCTTGATCAGCAAGTAGAAAATATCAAATAATTAACCATACTCTGGCGTCCCTACAAGTACAACCATCCATTAGGTATGAAATAATCATGAAACACAACCCATGGATCCTGAGTTGCAGAAAATCATAGTTAAAATTCAAGAGCAAAGGATGAATGATCCTAACTTCTCAATAGCCGATGACGGGGCATTATTGTTTTGGGGTAGATTGTGTGTACCCAATGACATGGGGATTCAAGACAAGATAATTAAGGAAGCACATAATTCTGAGTACACGCTTCACCCCAGAAACAACAAGATGTACAAAGATCTAAAGCAAAGTTATTGGTGGCTAGGGATGAAGATTACAGTAGCTTTATATGTGGCCCAGTGTCTCACGTGTCAGAAGGTCAAGGTAGAACGGCACCGACCATATGGCACTCTTCAGCCACTCCCAGTACCGAAGTGGAATGGGACATGATTACTATGGATTTTGTCACTAGGCTACCCCGTTCACCCAAGGGAATGGATGCAATTTGGGTGATAGTTGATAGACTTATTAAAACTACCCATATCATTTCAATCAAGACTACCTACTCTATGGACAAGCTAGCACAACTTTACATAGAGAATGTAGTTCGCTTGCATGGAGTACCAGTAATTATTGTGTCTGACCGAGACCCAAAGTTCACATCTAAATTCTGGAAGAGCCTCCAGTATGCCATGGGGACACAGGTGAACCTACGCACTACTTTCCATCCTCACACTAATGGGCAATCTGAATGGACCATACAAATACTAGAAGATATGCTCAGAGTTTGTGTAATAGAAATGAGTGGCTGTTGGGAAGAAAATATACCTCTCATAGAAATTTCTTATAATAGTTATCAAGCCACGATCGGAATGGCTCCATATGAGGCATTATATGGCAAAAGGTGTAGAACTCTCTTATACTAGGATGATGTAGGAGAATGGTGAATACTTGGGCAAAAAATAATACAGATGACTTGTGATAAGGTGGATGTCATCCGTGAGAAAATCAAGGCGGCCCAATCCTGTCAAAAGAGCTATTCGGACAACCGTAGAAAAGATATTGGATCCCAATAAGGGAGAAAGTATTCCTGAAAATCTCTCCTACCAAGGACTTACACAAGTTCCACAGGAAAGGCAAGTTAAGTCCAAGATATGTTGGCCCGTTTGAGATCTTGAAACGGGTTGGCTCTGTAGCATATGCTGGCCCTTCCACCATCTTTCAGCAACATGCACAATTTATTCCATATTTCGATGTTGAAGCGACATGTACATGATCCATCACATTTGCTAACTGTGGAACCAGAGTACTTAGAGGCTGATATGACTTATGAGGAGCAGCCTGCTAAAATCCTTGACCAAAAGATAAAGACTCTTCACAACCGATCCATTGCTTTTGTAAAGGTGTGATGGGCCAACCATTCCCTTGAGGAAGGGTCTTGGGAGAAAGAAGTTAACATCCAGGCTAAATATCCTCATATATTCGGACAACCAGGTAACTTCAATTTCGAAGATGAAATTTTTAAAGAGGGGGTAGATGTAAAGCCCTGCTCTTTAAACCCAATTTATTGATCGGTTGGGTCGGTTTGGTCTTAAAAGGTCTGAACCGAGATGGGTTGATGCCGGTGCCTTATGGTACATGAATGCAAGGGTGACGTCAAATGCGGGTTGGTCGGATAAGGTTGAGCCGGTACCCAAGATGATCCGCATGCCAAAGTCTTGCCCTTGCATATATCACAAGGCCATATGTGAATAGGAAAGGTAAATTATCGTATTTGAATGATAAGAACTTGATCCACAATACACTACCGTTGTTTGGCCAACTGGTGGGTGTCACTAGTAGGTGGGAGACCCACCAGGGTGACTCACCTGTTGGGGTAACGTGGACCCCAGCATGCCCGGCTTGGATGAGCACGAGTATTTCAACCTCCTCATCGTAATAAGGTCTTGTATGTCCGATGATGTTGGCTACTTCACCCGAAAATGTGATTTAATTTGTTTTGATCCATAAATGGACAAAACCAAACAGGCCTTAGAAGATATTTTATGACACTAGGGTATAAATAGCCTTTAAATCTCTCTCTCCCTCATTTATGGTTTTCAGCAAAGTTTGGTGAGCAGAGTGAAGAAGAGGGAGAAAATAGGAAGAAAGAGAGAAGGAAGAAGGAAGAGGCTTCCCCCTTGGATTCTAGAGCCGCATCTTACCTTTTCGTTGCCGGAATAGGGTCCGATATCTTGAGATCTACATCTTGAGGTAAGAAACGCCATAAACCCTTGAGATATAATGAAACCCTTTTGTGTATGGTTGGATCTAGAAGATAATGTAACCCTTGTGTGATTTCCTTGAAGGATTTAAAAGGGAAACAAAGATTTGGGAGTTATTGAAATGGCATTTGAGTTTGGGAAGAGAATCCCAAGATTTGGGGTTTTTCAAGTCAAGGTATGATTTTTTTTCCCAAACTTGTTAATGGCTTAGATCCATAGAACAATCAAATAGATGACACTAAGAATATATGAAAAATGAAGTAGAAACCACCCTATTGGGTTTCCAAGAGTTGGAATGGAAGAAAGAAGGAAAACAGTAAAACCCGAGGAAAACCGACGGGTAGGACCGACAGGTGCCACACCTACCGTGTGACTTGCCTGTCTTCTCTGAGATTCTGACTCAATCGACGGGTAGGAGCAGCGGGTGCAACACCTACTAGTGTGACCTGCCTGTCTCCTCTGGGTCTACCGGTGGGTAGGACTGATGGGTGCCAGACCTACCAGTATAACCCGTTGGTCTGGATGGATTACACAAGTGGGTTCTCCTACCCACCTGTAGCCACAAATGAGCTCTGATGGAACTCAAACTCATCGAAAACCTTCTTCACACTATTATACGCGTCATGTCTATATCTTATGCCATTTATAGTCCCAAATTGGATATATTTCTAAACTCCTTAAATGTGCTAAGTTTCGAGAATTTCATCTTCTCACCCCTGATTTTACCCATACCGCAAGTGCAAATTCTTCTATAAGAATAGGTAAGTGCGGAGAGGACTTTGAACTTATTTTAGGAGTCTTTTTGGCATCTTATGCATTCATAGATTATATTGACATTTTTATTTCCTTTCTCATGCATATGTTTGATGAATGAATGATGCATTTAGAACTAAGCATGATGTATCTTAAATTCTATATGTATGATTACTTGCTTGAAATCTTGAGAATGGATTTATCATATGATGGATTATGATGATGATGTTTTTCGATCATGTGTGGGATTTCTAAATTAGATGTCGTAGTCGACTTGAAAACAAATACATTGGTACACCATGGAATGGGACACGAAAGTACTATATAGTTGTACTATCTCATGTAGGAGCATGTGGTTAGGATTTCATATTCCCTCGTACAATGACCCTTCTCAACAGGGATTCACGTGTTGGGTTATCACTGGGGGAAGCGCCGGTCGTGGACCGCCGTGGTGGTTAGAGGTACGTCTGACTGATCATTAGGATAGTTGAAAACCTTGGTGACATATTCAAAGGGCAATCGTACTGCTTTTAATTTCTGCTGTGGTTCAGCCACGATTTACTTTTCTGCTGAGGTTCAATCACGATTTATATTTTTGTTATGGTTCGACCATGATTTACTTTTCTGAATACTCATGGTGGGTCATCTCCGACAACCCTATGGGCATATCGTGAGATGGAAAACGTGTCTCGAACTTGGGGCATACGTGCACTGTGGTTGTGAGTAGTACATTACCTATGACCTAGTAATGATTGTTTAAGTGGAATAGGATTAAAATGAATCTCATACATATAGTATCATTTGAAATGCATTTGCTTGTGTGCATCTTTCTTTTCACTTACTGAGCTAGTGAGCTCACCCCTTGTGTACACACCTTTTTAGATGATTTTATAGGATACTCTGTATAGAAATTCACGTCGGGTCCCACTAACAAAACCCCAGTGGCATTTGTGACGGCTGCCCGTGTGAGGGTTGTGTTACTGGGCAACAGTGATAGATTCTATTTACTGTACTCTTTTTTATTATTTTGGTATATTTCCCTTTTGTGCTCTTGATAGTTAAATTGTTATTTCTTGTGTAAATATCATGCCTAAGGGCCCACATGTAAATACTTTATGCATAACAATTTGGGCATCAAGAGTTTATGAAAAATTTTAGGTAATCAATTATGACAAGACTTCCGTTATATTACATTATTATATTCCAATGATTACTTGTGGCTTACTGTATTGTGGTTACTGTATCAGATGATCTTAGTGGTTTTGGGTTCCTCAGAGGGAACCCAATCACTAGTCCGGTACTATGTGAATGGGGTATGACACTTATAGGTGCCTTACCCGTCACTCCTGGCCCGTCGGTCCAAACAAAGTTACTGGTCCGATAGGCCAGCAAGGACTGGTGGGTGCCTTACCCGTCGATCTGGCCTACCGATCCAAGCAGTGTTCTTGGATCGACAGGCAAGCAATGATTGGTGGGTGCCCCGCCCGTTGATCAACCTACCAATCTGATTTCTCAGATTTTAATTGAACCCAAATTTATCCAGTAACCTACTCTCATGATTCTAAACACATTGGAATCATCAAACCTCACTGGTTTTGATCTTAAAGTGGCGGTATACTAAACCTAACTCTTTTATGATAGGTTGTACAAGAATTTATGTCATAACACGCCAGATCTACCTCGTACCAAGGGTGATCATCGTACACAAATAAGTAAGTGGGAAGAGGATACATCATGTCATTCTGATTGTAGACTAATCATGTCATCATTTATTAATGTGTAGACTAGTCATCCATGAATGCCATTGTATGCATTAATGTGTGCATTATGAAATTCAATTATGATTTAACATGTTTATATCTTTAATTGTTAAATGCCTATTCTTGTTCGTGATGTGAGATAGATGACTTTAACTATTGATTATGATGCTTGGTAGACTAGATGTCATAGTCGTCTTAGACACGAATGCATTGGTGGCTTGTGGTATGGGACGCGATAGTACTATGCAGTCGTACTATCTCACATAGGAGCATACGATTAGGATTGACATATCCTTGTGCTACGACCCTTCCCAGCAGGGGTTTAGGTGTTGGGTATATCCTGTCGGCAATTTCAATGATATAACAGAGGGTCAATCATATTGCTTTTAAATTTAATATCGCTCTGGGAGAGCAATTTACTTTTATGTCGCTCTGGGTGAGCATTTTACTTTCCGGTACTAATGGTTGGCCTTCTCCGATAACCCTATGGATGTATCGAGGGATGGGGTTCGCAACTTGGACCTAGGGCATATGCGCACTGTGGTTGTGAGTAGCATATAACCTATGACTTAGAATTATTGTCTAAGTGGACTAAGATAATAAAACAAACTGCACGCATATAGGTTCATTTGTATTGTGCATACTTGTGTGGTCTTTCTTTTCACTTACTGGGCTAGTGAGCTCATCCCACGTGCACATCATTTTTAGTTGATTTTTTTATTTTTTTTTCAGAGAACTAGAATCGGGACCCACTGTGAAAATTTCAGTCGAGGACTGGTGGGTCCATAAAGATCTTGGACACAGGACCGCACGCCCGTGTGAAAGCTGTGTTGTGAGTCAGCAACACTAATACCATACAGGGATTCTTTTTTATTATTTTGGTAATGTTATCCCTTTTGTGCTCTGGATGTTTAAATTGTATTTCTTTTGTATATATCACGCCTATAGACCCACATGTAATTATATTATGCAATACAATTTGGCTATCAAGAGTATTGGGGTATTTACAGATATGTATAGGTAAGACTTCTATTGAAATACAGATTTTATTTGACTTAGTGTGTGTATGTTGTGTTGTGGTTACTGTATCAAGTGATCCTAGTAGGTTTTGGGTTAATAGGGGTTAACTTGGTCATTAGTCTAGTTCTGTGTGGAACGGGGTGTGACAACGGTGATATCAGAGCGTGATACTCTAAACACACAAGATACAAGTTAAATCTCATAAAGTCTTATAATAGGACCCCAGGGTTAGGTAAACATAAAAGCCTTAAAGGACTAAAACCTGTAATAAGAATGAAAATTTAGATACTTGCATTTCATCTCATGTGTTGCCGAAATTTTTAATAAATTTAAATCAGTGGGATGATTCCCTAAACCAACAAGATTCATAAAACAATAAAAAAAAGTTCAACAGTATAACGGCGCTATATTGAATTTCTAAAAGTTTTACATGAACACCTGATAAATCACATACATAAAGATAATTACAAAAATGGGGTGACACACACTGTCGCCACCAAACCACAACAAAATAAATGAAACAAGTAAAACCTACCCAAAAGTCATAAACATCCACATGAATACCACCAAGTTCCAAACTATAAAAGTGTATGAAGCAGATATACAACCACAAGATATCAAAATCATCATAAAGGAAGTTAGAAAAGTAGGAGGGTGGAGGAGGATCTACCACATCACTGATCGTCCCTGGGCGTAGAAGATGAACTACCTCGCTTAGGCCGTGACTTACAATGGAAGTTGTAGTCGAAAAAGTCCAACCGGTCATTGATCAGGACCACTTCCATTTTTAATCTACAGAAGTCAGCAGCGACACCCTTGGAAACCTCATCCAAGTCCCTTGTGAGGGTTTAGAAATCGGTTTCCATCCTCTCTAGTCTATGATGTATCGCTAACTCCCAAGCGATACTCTCCAATAACTACTTAGAAATCTGATCTTGTCCCTCCTTCAGGGCACCAATGCTATCCATCAGATTTTAAAAATCAAAAGCCCCACCTAAAGGTGGTGGAGCTATAAAATGTGAATCAGTAGCACTGGTCTTTAGAGGCTCCTCCTCTAAAATATCCTCCTTGTCAATCTCTTCCTCATCTGAATGAGGGAAATAATCCTTATTCTCTTCACTCATGTACTCAGCCTCCATGTCCTCTGGCCCTTGCTCTTTTGCCTCCTGTGGTGCCCCCATTGGCACTGGCAACTACATTCTTTTTAGAGTTTCCTTAGTGAGCTTATCCCCTGGGTATTTCCCTTTCTCACCTGCCAAATCCACCTAAAAATACTCAAACACCTTGGTGAGTGACCTACCATAAGGAAATTCAGAGTCATCAGGATGAGCAGTGTGATACTCCATGGTTTTTATCATGACATATGGTAGGAAAAGGTGGGAAGCACCTCCTTCCAGAGCCACAAAGATGCAATATGCAAGGTAAGCTGTCATGAAGCTTACCTGGTTCTTGTGACTTGCCCTGGGAAGCAGGTTGAACTGAGCTAGACATGCAAAAACTTGGGTTGCTGCATTATAGGCAGTCTCAGATAATAGATGAGCCTTCTGTCCACATATGGTCTCAAAGATAGTCTCTTGATCCTCACGCTCAAACCCAGACCCACGGCCTTAATCCTTGGAGGGTTGTAAAAATGAGCACCCTCGGCCAAGACACCTAAAATGGCCGTCAGTAAATCCACAATCAGAACAATATCTACCCCCTTCACCATACTGATAAGGGAGTACTGCCCATCCCTATAGGAAGCCTCTAGGTTATAGTAGAAATACCGAACAGGGTTCTCTTAACATAGACTGTCAAGGTAGAGCATGGGTTCCCAACCCAAGGCCGTAAATATTTCCAACATCTAGTAGTCCACAAAGTCCTCGGTCACTACCATTTTCTCCATCATAGCTGGCTTCTGGGAGAAGATGGACAAAGCAACGGCTACCTCAGTGCTGTGAAAGAGGCTCTCATTATAGTTAGTTGGGTCAATAGGGGCCTTCCTCGCAGGCTAGGCCCGTGATGAAGAAGAGCCAGGAGTAGCATTCCTCCCCCTGGAGATAGTAGTCTTCCTCCTTTTGGAGGAAGAGGCGGTCTCCTTGCCTTTTCTGGACGACATCCTGACAACACAAAAGATAGATGTGTAAGTGAGTGAATGGAGAATATGAAAAGAATGTGATAAGCAGTATCTCAAAAAGGGGGTGAGATGATTAGAATGGAATGAATAATAAAAACCTCAAAATGGAATGAGCAATGCTGAAATGCAATGATGCTAAGTAATGAAATTGAGAGGAGTAAAGAAATGTATGCAAGGATAAGTGAGTCTAGGGTGTCTATTGAAATCATAGAAATGAAGCATATGGATGCAAGAACCTACTTATTACCCAAATGCAATTAGAGGGGGAGTGATAAATGAATGATGGAAATGATTACCGTTAAATCAAGTAAAAGGGATGGAAATCCCTAAGCCTTTGATTGGAGACAATGGAGTTGTGCATGAGTAAAAGTGAGATAATCATGAAGGGAAATTACTATCCTTAAAATAAAATTATTCAAACTACTTTGCAAGTCATGATAGAGGATGGACATAGTGATAATTTCCAGTCAAAAATGAAAAGTAAAGAAAATGGAGAAGAAACCCCAAATTCCCAAAGGATTTTGACATGAGGGGGTTATTGTATATCAAAAGGCAGAAACATAGACACACATGAATGGAAATGACTACTATACTATTGTGTGTGTACAT
The DNA here is from genome assembly GCF_013358625.1 of Macadamia integrifolia. Lineage (NCBI taxonomy): Eukaryota > Viridiplantae > Streptophyta > Magnoliopsida > Proteales > Proteaceae > Macadamia > Macadamia integrifolia. The sequence continues at coordinate 32,282,993 of NC_056558.1, forward strand.
TGAGAGTAGAAAATAGCATTTGAACCGTCAACTTGATGTAGGGAAGGAAAAATGGGGATAAAACCCTAAAACTGAGAAATTAGGACAAGGAATTGAGATTTCTATCTATAAATCGGTTAATCAAGACCAATAAACCATGAAAAGTGTAAATGGATCATTACATTGCCAAGAAAACAAACATTCCATGGAATAAATGGAGTATAGGATGAAATATTGAAGATCTATAACAAAGAATACCGAAAGGCAATCATTATCAAAGAGAAAAGAGAGAAGGAGAACCTACTAGTGGAGTTGAGGAGACGAATCGAAGTTGGAACGCTGATTTGTGAGTGAAATCGTGAGTTGAAGTGGGGGATGAGACCCTCAAATCGCCCTAGTCAAAATAGGAAAGAAGAAGAAGAAGAAATGAGAAAAAAGGTTTTAAAAATTCCCTTTTAAGGTGATCTCGGACGAGACCAACGGGCCCCAGCCTGATTTTGCTCGTCAGTCTGAGTGTTAAGGCCCTAGTTGGCCTGTGTTGATGATATTTAGTATTTTGCACCTTCTAGGCCCCAATTAGATGTCAATAGGGGTGTTCCGCTATATAATTAATCATCGTTGCGAGACCAAACTATGCATTGATAATAATGAGGGCATGTTTTGGATATGTGGTGTGGTGTATCAATGTGGCCTGTGATATGAAATGCATTGATTATGAGTATGCATATGCAAATGTTGTGGCACTCAATCAATGCTTACATTTTGAAATAATCTAGGTACAGAACACCATGGTATGCACCAGATCCGATGGTCGTGCCCGTGGTGTCTCTCATGGTCAACCACCTATTTCCCATGGTCCGAACCTGTGGGTCAATCCTCACATCCACCACCATAAGTGGATCATGATCCGGAGGAAGTTCAGGGTGACCCACCCGTGAACGAAATCCTGGGTCCACCACATGTCATCACTCTTGGTGATGTGGCGACCCTTATACAACAGTCGCAAGGGGCTTTCCAGCAGCAGTTGCTTCAGCAGTAACAAACATCCATGGCTGCTATGCAGTAATATTTGAACCCTACTTTATTGGGCCAGCCATCTAGGGTGTTTACTCCACAAGACCCTCCAGTGGGGTCAGATATGGGAGTACAGTCTGGAGGAACACCACCTGGGGTTGTACCTCAAGATTAACTAGGAGGTACTCCTCCGGTTCCACCATATGGCACTTCGCCATTTATGATGCCTCCACCCTATCTGTACTATCCACCTTGTCATCCACCAGCCACTACTACGGCAAAGTTGGGGGAATCGTTTAAGAAGTACGCGCCACCCATATTCACCAAGGTGGGTAATGATCCATTGGATCCGGATCGGTAGATCTAAGAGTTAGAGAAAGTATTTGACATAGTAGAGTGCACAAAGGCACAGAAGCTTATATGTGCTGGGTTGTAACTTAGAAATGAAGCTAATTCTAGGTGGAAAGCTTCTAAGCCTATACTGATGGCAACTCACCTAGAGCCCACTTGGGAATAATTCAAGGAATCTTTCTTGTCAAATTATTATCCAAAGAGCTTTAGAGACAGCAAGAAGGCAGAGTTTATGGCATTAACTCAAGGGAGCAAGACTATTCTGGACTATTAGCAACAGTTTGAAAGCTTGTTCTACTTTGCTTCTCACCATATGAGTTGAGGAAAAAGCCCAAAATTTTTTTAAGGGACTGAAGACATATTAGTACAGTGCTAGAGGTATTGCACTTGACTAAATATGCACAGATTGTGCAAAAAGCTAAGACAATGGAAGATAGGTAGAGGGGAGAGCCATCCCTTGCACTGGGTTTGTGGAAGAGGCAAACCCATATACTAATTCGGGTGGCCCAAGTAAGTTTTCATGGATCATACTCCTATGGTCCCACCTATAGGCAACTCTATAGGCCGTCGGGTTATCCTTCCCGACCAACTAGTGGACCGGGCACCACATCTTTCTGCCTTAACACTAGTGTGGTGCCTATGGCTCCAAGACCCCCTCATCCTTCAACTGCACCAGGAATAGTATAGAGAGCTCCTACTCTGGTTCAACCATTACCAAACCGATGTTTTAATTATCAATCGTATGGGCACTTTGCCAAGGATTATCGGTACCTAGCAGTGGTCCCATCTGATCGGCCCCCTATTCATAGACCTGCATTGACTCAGGGAAACAACCTTAGGGTAGGATGTATGCCTTAACAGCTGAGGAGGTTGAAGCCACTACAGAAGTAGTAGCAGGTACACTTTAATTCAAAAGACCATATAATTAAAATTTAAGTAACCTGTTATACTTATATGCAATGCAATGCTATGTATCTTATCTATATCAGGTATACCTGCATATGTCTTATTCGATTCTGGGGTGTCTTATTCATTTGTGTCTAAGCGATTTTCTAGAAAGCTTGATGTTCCATCGAGGACCTTAGAATGCAAGTTAGTGGTTAGCACACCTACAGCATAGTAGAACAGTTGAAAGAGGTCTGTGGGCCGTGTTCAGTTGAGATTAATGGAAAGAAACTAGAAGCCTAGCTTATCAAATTCAACATGTAGAATTTTGATGTCATTCTGGGTATGGATTAGTTGTCAGCTCATCGAGCAAATGTGATGTGTGCTAAGAAATAAGTTAAGGTGAAAGATGATGAAGAAGTGGAGCTTGTTTATCAAGCTGAAAGATCAAAGAGACCTAGAAAGACTATCATCTCTGCAATTCAGGTGGTGAAATTGCTTGAAGATGGATGTTAGGGCTACTTTGCATCATTACTAGATGTGGATGCGAAGGTTATGCCACTGGAGGAATTAGAGGTAGTCAAGGAATTCTCTGATATTTTTTCAGATGATCTAACTCAGCTTTCGCCTGACAGAGAGCTGGAGTTTTCCATTGACATAGTTCCTGGAGCTACCCCAGTGTCTAAAGCTCTGTACAGCACTAGCCGAATTAAAAGAGCTACATACAATTGCAAGATTTGTTGAAAAAGGGGTTTATATGCCCAAGTGTCTCACCATAAGGTTCACAGTCCTATTTTTTAAGAAGAAGAATGGTAGTCTGTGTATGTGCATAAATTACCAAGAATTAAACAAGTTAACCATTAAGAACCGGTATCCATTGTAGCGCATCGATGACATATTTGATCAACTATAAGGTGCTAGGGTGTTTTCAAAGATTGATCTCAGATCGGGTTATTATTAGCTCAAGATAAAGGACAGTGATATACCAAAGATAGCCTTCAGAACCTGATATGGTCATTATGAATTCTTAGTGTTGTCTTTCGGGCAAACTAACACATCGGCTCCTTTTAGGGATTTAATGAATCAAGTATTTCATGATGTCCTCGATAAGTGAGTTATCATTTTTATAGACATCTTGATTTACTCGAAGTCGGAAGAAGAACATGTAAAACATCTGAGAATGGTGTTACAAAGATTAAAGGAACAGCAGTTGTATGCCAAATTTGGCAAGTACGAATTTTGGCTCAAGCAAGTTGGATTCCTAGGACACATAGTGTCTGAGAAAGGGATCGAGGTGGATCCAAACAAAGTAAAAGATGTAGTTAAGTGGGAGGCACCCAAGAATGTAATAGAGATCAGAAGCTTCTTGGGCTTAGCAGGCTATTATCGGTGCTTTATCAAAAATTTTCTCAAATTTCGATGCCAATGACTAAGTCGACTAGGAAAGGCGTATAGTTTGAATGGTTAGAAGAATATGAGAATAGCTTTTAAGAGTTGAAGAAATGATTAGTGTCAGCTCCTGTATTAATCATTCCAAATGGTACAGGTGGGATGACAGTCTATACTGATGCATCCAAGATAGGGTTGTGTTGTGTTCTCATGCAATATGGCAATGTGGTAAGATACGCATCTAGAACACTCAAGGAGTATGAGAAGAACTACCCCACTCATGATTTAGAACTAGCAGTAGTCATCTTTACCTTGAAGATCTGGCATCACTACCTGTATAGGGAGAAGTGTGAAATATACAGTGATCACAAAAGCCTTAAATACTTCTTCACCCAACGAGATTTAAATATGAGGCAGAGAAGATGGCTTGAGCTTATGAAGGACTATGATTGTGATATTCAGTATCACTCAGGTAAGGCTACTATATGGTGGCTGATGCTCTAAGTCGGAAGGCTCAGACTATATCACTTTTGTACTTAGCTGTCAGTCCACAACTGATACAAGTGGCAATGTTAATGGATGAAATCCTTCTATATGAGGGAGCAACCTTAGAGTTAGAACATCAGTCAGATGATGTTAAGAAGTTGACTATATCCTTGTCAGCCTTACAGGTACATCCATCCATCAGACAAGAGGTGATAATGAAACAATTATTGGATCCTGAGCTACAAAGGATTATACTGCAAATTCAAAAGCAGACAATGAATGACCCTAACTTCACAATAGACAATGACGGGGCATTACTATTTTGGGATAGGCTATGTGTGCTTGATGACATGGAGATACAGGATAAGATTGTGAAGGAAGCACACAGTTCCGAATACTCACTTCATCCTTGAAGTACAAAGATGTATAAGGATCTTAAACGAAGTTATTGGTGGCCAGCAATGAAGACCACTATTGCCTTGTATATAGCAAAATTTCTTATGTGTCAAAAGGTTAAGGCAGAACGGCATCGACCATATGGTACCTTGTAGCCTCTCCCCGTACTAGAGTGGAAGTGGGATAGGATCACCATGGATTTTGTCACGGGACTACCCCGTACACCCAAGGGAATGGATGTAATTTGGGTGGTAGTTGGCAGGCTTACCAAAACTGCTCATTTTATTTCGATCAAGACCAATTACTCCATAGACAAGTTGGCCCAACTTTATATAGATAACATAGTCCATTTACAAGGAGTACCAGTAAGCATTGTTTCAGATAGAGACCCGAGATTCACATCTAGATTCTGGAAGAGTCTCCATCAAGCTTTAAGGACATAGTTGCATTTGAGTACTTCTTTTCATCCACAAACTGATGGGTAGTCAGAGCGAACTATACAAATACTGGAAGATATGCTCAGGGCCTGTGCAATCGAGATGTGTGGTAGTTGGGAAGAATACATACCTCTTATGGAGTTTACTTATATTAACAGCTATCAAACTACCATTGGGATGGCTTTGTATAAGGTATTATATGGCAGAAAGTGCAAAATGCCCCTATATTGGGATGAAGTAGGTGAGCGACGGATGCTTAGACCAGAAATGATACAAATGACATGTGAGAAGGTCATCGTCATTTGGGAGAGAATTAAAGCAGCCCAATGATACCAAAAGAGCTATGCAGACAGCTACAGGAAGGACATTGAATTTCAAAAAGGGGAGAAGGGTTTCCTCAAAATTTCTCCTACCAAAGGATTGCATAGATTCAATAGGAAGGGCAAGCTAAGTTTAAGGTATATTGGCCCATTTGAAATCTTGGCTCGAGTTGGCTCCGTAGCATATATGTTGGCTCTTCCACCTTCTCTCAGCAATGTTCACCATAATCCATCACATGTGCTGCCCGTGGAACCTGAATATTTAGAAGCTAATATGACCTATGAAGAGCAGCCCGCTGAAATTCTAAACCGTAAGATAAAGACCCTTCGCAATCGCTCTATCGCCTTTATGAATGTCCGGTGGGCCAATCATTCGCTTGAAGAAGCATCTTGGAAGAAAGGGGATAACATTCAAGCCAAATGTCCTCATCTTTTCGGACAATAAGGTACACCAATTTCAAAAAGGGGGATAAATATGATACCCTACTTTCTAAACCCGGTCTAATTTCTCTGTCGATTCGATTTGGTCTTACAAGACCTGAAACTGAGTAAGTCGGGGCAAGTACCTTATGGAACATGATGGCAAGGGTGACTCTAAACTTAGGTTGGCCAAATGAGTTGGAGTCAGTGCCTAGTGTAGTTTGCGTACCGAAGTCTTGCACTTGCACGTATCACAATGCCATATACATACAATAAAGGTACATAGCCGTATTTTATGTTGAGTACACATAAATAGTCTACAGGGAGCGAAATACGTGTTGAGGCCGAACCCCATCGAAAACCCCAATGTTTAGGCTAAGTTATGGCCGACTAGTGGGTGGTCATAGGTGGGTTGACCCACCAGTGTGACCTACCAATCTAGTCACTAGATATTTTTACCCTACTATAAATAGCATTTATTACATCTTTTTCACCTCATTATTGTTTTACACGGTAGTTGAGAAAAGTAAAGAAGAGAGAGAAAAAGAAGAAAGAGGAGAGAGGAAGGAAGAAGAAAATGGGGAAGGACACGATCGTTGTCCGCTGCCGGGGTTAGATCTCTTGAATTCAACACCGGATTTACGATCCACATCTTGAGATCTATGATTTGAGGTGAGTAAAGTCCATATTCCTTAAGCCTTTATGAAACCCAAAGTGAAAGCCTTTAATTTGGATAGAAATCCTTTGGATCTTGTTACTATATTTTGAGAATATGAATCTAAGGTTTAATAGAGGTTCTATATATTGTTTATGAAAGATTTAGAGGAAGACTTGCAAGATTTGTGAAGCTTTTATTGATCTCTTAAGCTAAAGAGAAGGATTTGAGGGTTTGAGGTGTTCTTAAGCAAAGAGGTAAGATCCACGCTTGAGGTGTTCTTAAGCAAAGAGGTAAGATCCACGCTTAAGACCTTGGATCAACCTTAGATATAGGTTGGAATCATGATTTGGAGCTTTAGATTTATGAAAAATACGATCGAATTGACCCTTGATGGTTTTCCCAAGGTGGGATGAAGAATGGGAGAGAACAGCAAAACCTCGGTTGCACGTGGTGGGTGCCTGGAAATGGATAGGACTCACCAATCCAGTGCCCACCTGTCCTGGGTGGGCTACTAGCTTGATAGGCGAGCAAGGACTGGTGGGTGCCTTGCCCGCCACTCTTGGCCCGTCAGTCCAAGCAGAGCTGTTGCTCCGACAGACGAGCAAGGATTGGTGGGTGCCTTGCCCGTCGGTCGACCTACCAATCCAACTTCTCGAATTTTGATTGGACCCAAATTTATCGGGTAACCTACTCTTGTGATTCTAAACATATTAGAATCATCAAAGTTCACTGGTTATGACCTTAAAGTGGAGGTATACTAAACCTAACTCTTTTATGATAGGTTACACTAGAATTCGCGTCATCGCACGTCGGATCTAATTTGTACCAAGATAATCATCGTACACAAATAAGTAAGTGGGAAGAGGACATTGCATTATGTCATTCTGGTTGTAGACTTGTCATGTCATCATTTATTATTATGTAGACTAGTCATCCATTAATGCCATTGCATGCATTGATGTGTGCATTATGAAATTCAATTATGATTTAACATGTTTATATCTTTAATTGTTAAATATCTGTTCTTGTTCGTGATGTGAGATGGGTGATTTTAACTATTGATTATGATGCTTGCTAGACTAGATGTTGTAGCTGGCTTAGACACGAATGCATTGGTGGCCTGTGGGATGGGATGTTGTGGCACTATATAGTCGTACTATCTCACATAGAAGCATAAGGTTAGGATTGACATATCTCTGTGTTACGACCCTTCCCAACAAGGGTTTAGGTGTTGGGTATATCCTATCTACAATTTCAGTGATATAATAGAAGGCCAATCGTACTGTTTTTAAATTGAATGTTGATCTGGGTGAGCATTTTACTTTAATGTCGCTCTGGGAGAGCAATTTACTTTCATGTCGCTCTAAGTGAGCATTTTACTTTTCAGTACCAACAGCTGGCCTTCTCCGATAATCATATAGGCATATCGCGGAATGGGGTTCGCGACTTGAACCAGGGGCATACGCGTACTATGGTTGTGAGTAGCACATAACCTATGACTTAAAATTGTTGTCTAGATGGACTAAGTAATAAAACAAACTATACGCATATAGGTTCATTTGTATTACGCATACTTGTGTGGTCTTTCTTTTCACTTACTGGGCTAGTGAGTTCATCCCATATGCACACCATTTTTAGTTGATCTTGCAGGTTTTTCGACTGAAGAGCTAGAGCGGGGACCCACCATGGAATTTTCAGTCGAGGACTGGTGAGTCCCTGAAGATCTTGGGCACGGGGCCGAGTGCCCGTGCGAAAGCTGTATTGTAAGTCAGAAACACTGATACCATACAAGGATTCTTTTTTATTATTTTGGGAATGTTACATATTTTGTGCTCTGGATGTTTAAATTATATTTCTTATATATATCACGCTTACAGGCTCACATGTAATTATGTTATGCAATACAATTTGGGTATCAAGAATATTGGGGTATTTACAGATATGTACAAGTAAGAATTCCATTGAAATACATATTTTATTTGACTTAGTGTGTGTATACTATGTTATGGTTACTGTGTCATGTGATTCTGATAGGTTTTGGGTTAACAAGGTTTAACTCGGTCACCGGTCCGATTCTTTGTGGAACGGGGTGTGACGACGACCATTGTTGGAGCAGTTACGATTATGACCCCCATTGGATCGACCATTAGAGGATGACTATTTGCTGACGTAGTTCGCCTCAAGAGAAGGTAGATCAAGAGGAGAAGATCATTGTTCCTTGAGAATTTCCTGGATGAGAAGAAGACTAGTGAAGTCATCTAGGGACAGGGGATCAATGCGAGTGGTAACTGAGGTGGCGAAAGCATCATAGTTAGATCCAAGGTCATACAGGATGTGAAGGATCACATCTGATTTAGAGACAAGGTGGGTGGCAATAGCAAGATTATCAACAAGTTCTTTGACATGTTAAGGATAGTCGATCTGGGGGGACAGAACCCTTCTTGAGTTGAGAGAGTTGGTACTTGAGTTGCATTACTCGAGCCTAAGACTGAGAGGCATATATATGTGAGCAAGTGTGGACTAGGCAGCGTGAGAGGTCGACATGCCAACAATATGAGCCATGGATTGTGCAGTGAGAGAAGAAATAATCCAGCTGAGAATGAGCTGGACCTATCAACGCCATAAGGAGAACTCTGGATTGACGACTGGTGGGGCAGGTGGGACAGCAGGGAGATGTGTAGAAGGGCAGGGAAACGTGCCATCAACATACCCAAGCAGATCATGGGCATTGAGGAGGAGAAAGAACTGAGATTTCCACAGAAGATAGTTGGATCGGTCCAACTTAATTGGGAGAAAGTGGACAATGTTTGTGGGAGAGATAGGTGCAGGTGGTGGAGTAGAGGTGGCGATGGAGGTTGTGGAGTCCGATGGGGCCATGAGAGAAGGTGGACATTAGTCAAGAGGCGTCTGATACCAAGATAGAATTGTAAAGTAGTAGTAGACGTTTCCTTTTGTGTTTCCCTTTATCACTTCTGATAGGGTTTAAGTGTTGTATATAAAACAACCACATACTAGGACTCAACTACATACGTTGGTTAGGACTCAATTACATGCGTGGGTACAGGCTATTTATCAGCTATGGTAACGAAGGAATCCTTATCCATATAACTGCATTGGGAGGAGTCCCTTTTGGTCATTAAACTCATTTTCATTGATCATCCATTTTGTTCAAAGGACTAAGGACCAATAAGGGACTGTTAAAAAATCATTAACAGAAAGATAGCTAGCGGTTTCAGTTTGGCTTTTGTAGACCAAACAACTTATTGGTAATAGTTTCAATATAGCCATGCAAAAAAATGAGGAAAAATACCTACAAAAAACCGAAATGAACCGATAAACCACCTGGTGACATATTTACTCATGGTTTTACCCTTCTCATTGCACCGCTTAAGAAGAGCATAGTCAAGAATTACATTGAAAAATCAAACATAGCCCCCACCCTATATGTAGATATAATGTTTCTCAGGATGAATGGACTGACTAATAACTCATCAACAAGAAATCTCAAAGTATGATGAAAGGAACTGGAGCATCAACTGAAACACAAATATTGAGGTCACACACACACATCCCACATAATCCTTTGGATACTTTGGTTAAGCTCTTCACTTCATTATCGACTCCTCCGACCATATGCATCCCTAGCTTCCTTTGTGCAATTCACCTATGTTATAGAAAACATCAAGAAAAATGAAAATAAGTCCAGACAGATCCGCACAACACATGGAGATTTAACGAGGTTCTCACACCGATGTGGTGTGTTACATCCTCGAACGAATAAAAAGATGTTTCACTATGTAGAAGAGAGAGATTACACCCAAGCAGGTGAGAAACTCGCCCTGAAACCCTAGCTTGAAAAAACCCCCAAATTACAATGACTTGCTCAACAAGACGATAATACATTATATACTCCTCCAAGTCGCAGGTCGATCCATCAGGACGCAGTCGATCGGGTCGAACCATACTGTGGGGGCCCAAGTCCGGGGCCCAACTATTTCAAAAAACTTCCAATCGCTACCAAAATATGTCGGAGCGAGTCATTCTTCAAAACGAGTCAAGAATTCGAGATAAACTTAACAACCTATAAAATGAAAGCTCCATGAACTTGATGCAATTCGTCTTCCCTAACTCATTCTCAGTGCAAGCTATGGTTTATGAATCCTTTATAAGTTAATTTATCAACATTTTGAACTTGTGCGATTCACTCTATTCCCTAGTTTGGGTCATTTCTTTTGATTCCCCCGGAATAATTTCCACCTATCTAAAATTGTTAGCATTTGAATCGGACTTGATTCCAAGCCATTTTGTTCATATTCCAACTTGGATCATACCAACACCCAAATCTTGAGCTTGAATTAGTTGGATTAGACCAATCGACTTGGGGATTCCATTTTTTAAACCCACAACTTACACAAAGCCATCTAAAATCTACAGTCTAGTTTTGGGTGGTTGTTCTGGGAATTATCCACTCTGAAACTGGTTAGAGGAAGCGTAGTGGGGTGGAAGAAAGAACATTTGAAGAGAGATTGTGGGTATCATAAGAAATGTAAGCACATAAATCGAAACAAAAAAAATTAAACATTCTTTTCAACTCCAAAAAATTGTTTCTTAGCACAGAAACACTTTAGAAACAACATAAACAAAATCAAATGGGCCCTAACTAACTTAGTGACAAGCTACTAGATAGTAGGGTGCTAGTGTGAGTCCAAAGAAGATCACTTGTTCGACATTCCTAACCCCCTAACACCATATTTGTGTGAAATTTTGATACCATTATTTTTATTTTATTTATTCATTTATTTTCTTTTTGTGAAAAAAAAATGATTATTGTAATAATGAAATTGCATCTATGTCTTTGTTAGTGATAAAAAGGACAGAATGTTTAGTCATAGTAACAAAAGTTAATTGTTTAACAAAAATGATCAAGTCGTTGTTAGGCCTTTGGTGGAAAAAAAAATAGAAGAGACAATATTATACATATCTAAAAAAAATGAAAAATCACGCTCAAAGGCCGTGAGGTGGTACAAATTTAAAATTATGGAAAGGAGAATATTATACACGTCTAAAAAAATGAGAATCACGTTCAAAGGCCATGAAATGGCACTAAGTTTCAGAAAGAATAGCTCCTGGATAATTCAAATCGAATAAATTGGATGTCCGACAAGGGCCTATATGACATGATCGATCGGTAGAAATACTGCAATACTCCACCTTTGTCATATATTCCATACATCACACTAGATAGATATCATGTAATGTTTCCGCCCCATTAACCTTGCACAATAGTCTTCTTTGATCTATGAGCCTCAAAACTTTAAAATGCATTGTTCCTTAACATGTTAAGGAGGCTAGATGTTATACCCTTACCGATCTCTCAAATCCAAGGGTACTTGTCTTTTTCTTGATGGGGACACCTCATCGATCTCCCAAATCCCATGGTACTTGTCTTATTCTTGGTAGGGACACCTCATCGATCTCAGTGACACAACTTTCCCCGTTTCGGCACAGCGTCCCTGCTGTAACCCTACAAGCTGCCCCGGCCCCATTAACCTTGCACAATATTATTCTCTTTGATCCATCAGTCATGTTAAGGAGGTTAGAAGTTATTAACTAGTCCAGTAATCTCTATCTAGGTGAGGCGATATGTGATTAAAGTTTACACACCTTCATCAATCTCCCAAGCTCCCTGATACTTATCGTATTCTTGGTGAAAACACCCTACCAATCTTCCAAACAGATCTAATATTTATCGTATTTTTGGGTATCACATATCATATCACTTGCCTGTGAAATGATAGACACACGATACTCAAAATCTAGTGCGAGAAAGCGTGGAGGTTCGAGTCCAACTCCTCCACACAATTACCGTTATTATGTTACCATACGTTGAGTTCATGAGAATAGACGAAGGCTTGAGTCGCTTGAACCCCTTCGGAAAGCGAAGCCGGTCCAGAAGTGCCACAGAGTCAGCCGGGACTAATTACGGTTAAATGACATTTATGCCCTTAATCGTCGGCAGTATGCACCTGTCAGTTTCCGGGATAATAGAAATGATTTTGGGTAGTATCGACAATAGACGCGCATCACCAGCGTCAAGGAAAGTTTTACTTTTTTTCATTCTATGCAAGCAGGTAGTCTTTCGTTCTCTTTTTAACGTTTCATTCAATTCTCTTCTCACCATGCCATTCTTTACTTTCTGATTCTCATAATAATCCATCTTTAATGGGGTCGGATCTCTCTTTCGATTCCACTGCTTAAACTGTGATCAACCTCATCCTATCGACGCCTAATTCGATTCATAATCCTCTAAATTCCCCCAAGTAACCAAGTCTTTTTCGTTTTTTTTTTTTCAAAGATCAAACGATCTTGAATAAGGTTTTGATTGCGTTCAACTAATGCTTTGCGGCCTGTAAGTATAGATATTTTTAGATCGATTCGCTTTCTTGTTTCTGTATCTTTGTTTTCTCTGCAATTTCTCTGTTTGCAAAGTTATTTTTTGAATCTTTATGTCGCTGTTGGAGTGGTTAATGTTTGATCTTGTAGTTGTTATATTGAATTTTTCTTTTCGATGGTTAATTGAAGAAGAAGAAATCTTGATCTTCATCACCGACATTGATAGGAATTGTTCATCTCAGATTTCTCATCAAGAGAGATTTCTGCTGTTGCTGAATTATTTATTTATTAATTCGTAAAATTGGTGTAGCTTCTATCGCTGCTTCCCGCCTATCTCATATCGTTGTATTTCCTCTCATCTGCAAATGAATGCCGTAAATTCTCTCTCTCTCTCTCTCTCTAAAATTAAGACATGTTTAGTAGCCCCTATTATACCACCCAAAAAGGTTCAAACCCTCTCATTCTCAGACGTCGGAAGCCATTTTAGGTACCCATTGACAGAAACATAGGTTATAGGCCCAGGCCAATACAAAAAGGCTCCCCTTCCGCGGTGTTCTTTCAGAGCAGCAACCCTAATCTCAAGTGTGTGTGTGTGTGGAAGATTGTGGTTGAATTTTAGCTATCTTTTGTGGTGTGCACTTATCCTTATGAGAGTCTAAATAAATTTCTAGAATTATCAAGTGGATTTCCATTGCCAGACTGAGCAATTTTTTTTTTTTTTCAATAATTGACTGATCAAATTCTTGTTTTCCTGTTTGACTGAATTTTTATATTTTCTGAGATTAGTTTCCTTTTTTGGGTCCTGGCAACAAGAAATGAAGTGGAATACATTGTTCCACTATTTTTGGCTTTGAATTGGAGATGGGATGGAAAGAGAGGGTGATAAAACTTTCAATCAAGGAACTCATTCTAATTTTCTTACCTCTGGTTTTCTTGCTCATTCAAACCTTACAGGTTATATGTATTGAACTAAAATCATAAATGCTAGATACAAAGAAAAAGGGCCTTATTCTACCAAAGCTTCTGGACTTCCTTTGGTTGTCTACTTTGCGCTTTTCATATTTCTTCTGAAGATCCTCATTACAACTTTGTTTTTCTTTACTGCATGGGAGGAGCTCATCTCCGTTTGAAGTCTTCCTGAATAAATTGTCTGTATTTTTATCCTTGATATTTTCTTTCCGGTGGTTCTTGTATAATTCCTTTAGTTACCTATGAAGCATATTAATTTTTTAAGGTAATCCCTTACCTATACTAACCTATATGTCTCTCTTCGAGTGTATTACTTGGGGATTTTCTTTTTGTCCTTTCCTTGTTTTTTTTGATTCAGTAAATGAGTTGGTCATGCTTAGCTTGGTGATGTCTTTACACATGTGATTATTATAGACTTCTATCTATTTCAGCATCTTAAGCTTACACATTTTATTTGAACCTGGAAGCTTTGTAAAGGGATGCATTTTACTAAATGAATCAATGTGGGTTTTCTGATCCAATGATTGTAGATTCCATCCCCCACCCCAAAAAAAAGGTATTAGTTGTCCTGTTTGCTTGTTTATTGGAATGGCTATTCTCTGGGTTCTTTTGTACAGTATTAATCATGCGTTCCATCTGGTAATACTTACGTCTTTGAACAGGGCGATCTTCCATAAGATTAAACAATGAAGCCAGGAACATCTTCTTTGAATCCCTATGCAGAATCTTACGTACCTATCTCGAAACGAGGGAAGGAAAACAAAGCATTTGAGATAATTGCTGGGCAACCAGAGTGTGGCAATGGAACTGCCTGGTCTGGATCTCCATCTGAGAACCAGAAAGTGACTCAACAGAACCAGTTCCAAGGAGAAACTTCTCTTGCCTACAACATCCATGGCATTGAAGAACTACTTGATTCTGAGGATGGGACACCGAAGGGCCAATCAGTTTATAGTTCTCATGATTCATGGTCACAGAATCGAAGTAACATGACAAGAAAACAGAGAACTTTTGAAGATTCTGAGATGGATTTGGAATATCTTGGCGTCATGTTTCCTTTTATATCTGATCAGTCACTTGCTGATGTGTACTCCGTAAATGAGGGTGACGTAGAAGCATCAGTTGATATGTTGCAACAACTTGAGGTAATGAACTGTTGTAGTGATAGGCATCATAAACTCCTTTTTATTAAGGTGTTTTTACTGGCAATGTTATTTT
>NC_056558.1:32298007-32323580 GCF_013358625.1 Macadamia integrifolia
CTCCCCCCCCCCCTTTTTATTGGGTTTGTCCCCTCTCTCTCTTAGGGGTTTGAACCCCATCTCTTCAGGGCTTGGCATTTCCGAAAAGTGTGCAATAAACTTCCGTTACAAGGAGTAAAGGACAACACACAAAAATCAAAACAAGCCTACTCAAAACTACTTTAGGTTTGGTTTCACAAATTCTTTTCCTGCAGTCACTGTAGTTAGGGTATAATCTTAAAAAATGTTGTAAATAATTACCTCTATTCCGTTTCCTTTTTCTTCCTTTCTTCATGTTCTGGGCCATCTCTGGCATCGAGTAGAACAAGACTCCCAATGCAAGTTGCTGTTTCATAAACACCACTAATAATTAGATTCTTAGCCCTTCCTCTACTAGAATCATACAGGACCAGCTCTTTCGAATCCTTCTCAAATAAAACTTCACCAATCTTTGAATAGCATATAGGCCGGATATAGTCAAAAGACCCTATCACTGATTGCTCAATTGAGAACTGTTTCACCCAAGATTCTTTTGCGCCATAATGCTTCATCACCCACAACTCAACATGGACCCCGACGAAATTACAAATCACGCAAAGTTCTCCTCCAAGAACCCCAATTCTCATATCAAAATTATCTTCAACAAAGTCAGGCAGTGGCACCTCTCGAAACTCCTCATCTTTAAAGTCAAAGGATATAACAGTACTGGAGACAGTGTCAGCTATTGTCTCGCTCTCTGCAAGCCAATGAATTGCAGAATTTACAAGAAACCCAAATCGGTGTTGAAAGCGTTGTAAGGGCATGTTCCCAATACTTCTCCATGAGTTGGTGCTTAGTTCATAGACGTTCACCTCTGAATACCAATAGTTATCAGAGAGGTCATCTTTACGAAAATCCCACTGCCGAATCCTTACCACCTTGTAATCTTCGGTCGTGGTGTTATATCCAAATCCGTAAGCTAATTCACGGGGAGTGCAGGATTGCATGCGATTCTCTCCAGGTATAATGGGTAGCTTTTGATGTCTTCTTGTAGAAGGATTCCAGAGGATTACGTTCCCCACATAACTTCTGGATATACAGAGTAAGCCGTTGCAAGAACCCAATACTTCAATTCTGTACCGTGGAGACTTGAGAGGATGATCGAGTTCTACCTGATCCACCTCCTGCTGTTCGCAAACATCGAATTCGACAGAGGAGAGATGAGAGCCTGAGAAAATGAGGCTGAGATTGCTATTGCTTGCAAGTGATCGGCTGAGGTGTAATTTGATGAACACAGGATCTTTTACTATAAGAGCACACCAGGATTTGCATACGCAGCTGAACCTTAAAAGAGACTTGACCGGAAGCCTTGATAGTATGTCCACGATGAGAACCTCAGGGAGATTCTTGATTGCCATTGCCTCCTCTTCCCTTATCTTCTCATTCTCCTCCGCCATGTCTAGGGTCTGGGTTTTTCTTAGGGGAGAAGAAATTTAGTGTGAAGATATATGGTGGATACCTTTGCTCTATGCGGGAGAGATAAGAGGCTTGCAGTGTGACGCGTTGAAACTCGAATTCTGATTTTCCAACCATTTCTTTTATTTTCAGTTAAAAGTTGAGGGGTTTGAATCAGAGCTAAAAAAATATTGTTAAGGGTGTGATTCAGAAGTTAAAAAAGTCCACAGATTAGGTGTGAATCAGACCTGGGAAAAAAGTTTTAAAAGCTAGTTTTTATCAGAATTATATATGAATATTCTAATGAAGGGCAGTTGATTCTTTTTCTTTTCTTTTTTTCCTTTTTGTTTCTTTTGACTCTTCAGAGATTTTAGTAGGTCTATTGATAGTAATCAATTAATTATTTCGGAATACAATGACATTTTCTTTGGCTTATCTTAGTTATTAACATGCCAATTGCCAAAGGAGTGATGAGGATTAGAGATACATTAAATTATGTTTGACTAATTCCTCTCCCCCCTCATTTTTCTTTTTTTACCAATTTATTTGGGGGATAATGTAGAAAAAAGAAAAAGAATTAAAAAGGCATTCAACCAAGTTAGATCCCTCCAAATTAGCTTTACGTTCAAGCTCAGTTCTGCTCTTTAAAGAAAGGATATAATACACCGATACGATACCCTTCGATACATATCTTAAATTTAGTCGATCAATACGATACACACCGATACGATACATGAAATTTTTAAAATCCTTTCGTATCGATATATATCCTATGATACATACCGATATGCATCAATACACCACCAATACACATCGATACGATACGATACGATATGCGATACGACTCTATGAAAAATATAAAATTGGGGTGAAATGTATGTTTTGGTACGTATTGGTGAGTATTGGTACGTATTGGTGAGTATTGGTACGTATCGATGAGTATCGATATGTATCGGTGAGTATTAGTATATATCGATCGGTACGTATCGATGAGTATCAGTATGTACCGATACAGTGCGCTACGGTCATATAATGGCCAAGATGGGTAATTTTTCAAAAAAACACGATTTTTGAGAGGTTTTTGTTCCAAAGTTCCATCCAACCATATTTCTCTCTAACTAAAGTAGAAATCAAGGTTGGGAACAAGGATTTTACATTTATGGGACAACTACAAACCTTGAATTCTTAGTGTGATACCCTCAATTTAGTGTTTATCCATAATACATGTTATCAATAGCTTTTTTTAACAAATTCTTTATCCAAAAGTGTTTTAAAAATGTTTCTTATCCATTTATGTGTGTATCATTAGTGTATCTTAGTGTATCTCTGATACGATACGATATCCTCTGATACGTATCTTAATTTTGGCCGACTAATACGACGATTGATACCGATACTTTAAGCCTGAGCCCCGACCTCGGCCTACCTTTGGCTAAGCCCCAACCTCAGCCTACCCTAAACCTGCCCAAAGGCATCCAGCTCGCCTCGGGCTACCCCTGGCCAAGCCCATGGCTTAGCCTGCCTTTGGCGAGAGTTTGCCTCTGCCCAACCTCGGCTAGGCCCACAGCTTGGCCTACCTTTGGTCGAGCACTTGCCTCATCCTACTTTCGACCGAGCTTTTCAGATGGTCTTGACTAGGTCATTACCTTGGCCCCATTACAATACACATTCGAGGGAACGTGGGGCATTCAACCCTAGTATTTAGGGACCACAACCCTTGATGCTTGCAGGTAGGAGTCCTGCTGCTCCCCCTCTTTCGGAACAACTTCCAATCTTGAAGCCTAAGGAACCCATAGAAGGGAAGAATATTCCTCGGGATCTTCTCCAGAATCAAGAATATTCGCAGGAATCTAAGGAGTCATGGCCCAGATGGACTCTAGTGATAGGGGTTACGCAACAGGCAGCCAAGCCTGCGCGACTATAAATACATAAGAGAAACAGGTAATGAAGGGGGGCTCTTCTTGGCTGATTAAGTCTAGTATTGAAAAATTACCTGTTGCCATTCTAACTTAAGCATCGGAGGGTTTTTGCACTGGCAAACTTCGATGCCTTGCTCAACTCATCTTTTGCAGGTCCTATCGCACCACTAGAGCGGATCCACACTTCAGTTGGTCAGAATTAGCAACATCAAATTGGTGCCGTCTGTGGGAATTTGTAACAAAAATTTCCTTTCCTTCTTGAATGCAGTTGTGAAGTGATTGAGTTGTTTCACCACCTACTCCTGAAGCACTAACTTCTCGTCAGACTCGACCACAAAGAACCACTCAAAGCCATCCCATGGCAGGGCAAGCACCGCCTGCACTAGTAGAAGGTGCCACCTCAACACTAGCACCCGTGCTTCTAGTGGTAGCGACACCAACTGTCCCATGGGAGGACCACCAAAGGCAACCTCTGAAGCGACTAAAGTAGGTGCACAGACTCAGAGCCTACATATGCAAATGCTAGAAACCAACAACCTCATAAGAACTTTCATCAAGAAATTTCGTTCGGCATTTCCAGATCATCCAATACCCCCAGCAAATCCTCGAGCAGCTCCTTCGGCCCCTAGGCACAGTCACACTGGGTTGACTAGCCCCCGCAGGCACCGAAGAACCCAAGAGTCATGTCGTGATGACCAAAATGAAAACAACAATCGTGTTTGGAATAGGTCACATGGCAATAGCATGACCCCTTCTGAAGATGGGAGGCTGCATAGAAGGCACCAAGCTCATGGCACAGAGTTCTCCCTTCCACTAGGCGAAGATCACAGTCAACGATCCGGTGGAACCTGTACTCATACTGAAGACAATGGCGTGCGAGCTGCTAGCCAAAACCTTAGCTCAAGCGACCAGACACAGACACGATGGGAGAGAGAAGGTAGGTGAATTTTATGAAGAAGTCCAGCTAAGCTAGCATGGCCAACCCACCGAGCCGATCAGAGGGCCAAAATAGATGCCAAACGAGAAAGAGCCAATCTGGAGAAGCACCTCCAACAACTGACTGAGAGGGTGGAGGGCCTCTAGAAACCAGCATCGGAACTGGTAGTTGCTCCTACTCACAATGCCCTATCTAATGAGTTAATAGACATAGAGCAACCTGTAAATTTCGTCATTCCCAACTTCAAAATGTATGATGGGACAACCGACCCTTCCGATCATCTGTTATACTATAGCCCAATAATGGTAGTGTATGGAAAGTCAAATGCCACCCTCTGTCGAGCCTTCACTGCATCATTGAAGGATGCAACACTTCTGTGGATGTCAACTCTGAGGCCCCCGATCAATTTGAAGCTACGACGAGTTGATTAAGGCATTTTTGGCAAGATTCCAAGCTAGCATGAGGCTGCGGCAGACACCCAACAATGTGATGAATATGAGATAGAGGCCTAGAGAACCATTACATGATTTTCATGCCAAGTTTACAAAGGCTACCCTAGAAGAAAAAAAATGGCATGATGGTGTGGCCTATAGCTCATTGTGCAATGCTATCTCACACACAGATTTGGTGCGATCATTGGCTCTGGACCTTCCAGAAACAATGATGGACTTTCTGCGAAGGTGCAACCAGTATGCCAATATAGATAACGTGCTTACAGTAAAAGGAATGATTAACAAACCAGAGCACTTGAAAAGGACAAAAGAAGGCCATCACGATCAAAAGAAGATGATCGAGAATACAAGAAGACCTGACCGGATCAGCCAGTCAAAAAGAATGAACATCTAGATTAGTACGAGTTAGATAGAACTTGTATGAATCTATTGTTAGAAATCCAGGACCGGAAGTTCCTTCGTTGGCCTAGGCCCATGATCACAAAACTGGAAGAGTGGAACCCCAACAAATACTATAAGTATCATAGGGACCATGGCCATGATACTGAAGACTGTAAAGCTTTGAAAAGAGAGATCAACAAACTCATCAAAGCAAGATATCTCAATAAATACCTGAAGCAGAAATTCAGTGAAGGAAACTAGTCCGGACTGAAGATATTTGAAGCAGGCCCGAGTCAAAGGAATCTTGAACAAAGAAACGGGAAATTCAATGCCTCCTATGCAGACCCCCACGAAAACCAGCCTATGGGTCCAGCCATCTTAACTATTTGGGAGGCTTTGTGATGAGCACATTTATGTGTGAAATCTATGGTAGTAAAACATGCATTTTACATATTTAGAATGGAGCTACCTTGGGTTTTACTCTCTTTTTGTAGGTTTTATATTTTCAAGGCCTTAAGGACTATCAGACGCTATATCTTCAATTTTACACGTAAAGAGGTCCTATTTCTTTCCATGGTTACAAAGAGGATGAAATTCTGAGCAAGATGGACGTGTTCAATTAAAAGTACACATTCGTTTGGTCACCCGTACAGATGATTATTCTTTTTGGGTCAGAAAAAGAATAATGGATCAGAACTGAACCGAGATGCAGAACCAGCCCGTTTGTAATTGTCCCAGAGGTACAAGGAATACTCCAAATGCCAACAAGGATCGATGGACCACATCTTTAAGTGATTAAAGATTTGTTTTTGGTAACAACAACTACCTAGCTTAGTTGGTGAGCTATGGTGTACAAAATTCCCTTGCTCACCAAGAGGTCTCAAGTTCGAATCTCATGGTTGTTTTTTTTAGAGAATTTTGTTGAAGATTTTCTGCTTTTCACTCACTTAAAGCACTAAGGGCATGGAGGGAATTTCCACATCAAATTAGAAGCAAGGAAAATCGTGGAAGCAAGAAGAAAAAAATAAAAAAAGGAAAGGAAAATCGTGGAAGCAAGAAGAGAAGAAAAAAAAAAGGAAAGAAAAAAAAGGGAGAACCAAAGATTGTCCAAATCTTCTCTCTCCTCCACATCATCATCCACCAAAAGATTGTCCAAATCACATAAAGCAAGAAGGAAGAAAATCGTCCCTAGGAGAGAGAAAAAGAAGAAAAATAAATTAGAAAAAGAAATGAAAGAAAATAAGAAAAAAATTATAGGAAATTTATTTCTCTCTTCTCTCTCCTCCACCTTAGCACTTTTGGTCTCAAAAGATCTCACAATCAATTGTGGGTTTCTCTCTTTTAGGAAAGAGAAAATTGTTACCCTACCTCCCCATTCCCTATAAATACAACTCATGTAAGAGGAGGAGAGACAATTCATTCTTCTTCTAGTTTTTTTTAGTTGCTCTCTCTTTAGTTTTAGTTCTTCTTTATCTTTTCTTCAATCACTTTTGTAATAGTTTTTTTTTTATTTCAATTAATGCAAGTACTCTTTTATTTTTATTTAGCCCTTTTATGTTAATGATTTATGCAATTGAGTTGTAATTATTTTTTAAGTTATAGATCTAGGCTTAGATCTAGGTGACAAGATCACGAGCCGTGGAGCAATTGTTTTTCAAGTTCAAGTATTGATTCAAGTAAGTAGGCTCCTTCAGTAGTCTTCTCTCCCCCCTCTCATTCCCTCTTCTGACTACCTTTTCTTTCTTAATTTAGGATTTTTATTTTCAGTCGTTACATTATTGCTATCCCTTTCCCCCAAGGTTCATGGCTAGTGTATGTGTTGGCTTTGCCCCTCCTAGCCATCGAACCATCAATTTATTGTTTTTATTTTAATTGTCTCCCTTTCCCTAAAGCCAAGTAGAGTAACCCTTGTAAGAGTGACTCTCTGGTCAAGTAGGGAAGCTCATATTATGATGCATCCCTCAGGCTAAGTAGAGAAACCTACTTGTGAGTCTCTCTCCAGCTTTATCCCCTTTCTTTTACTTTATTTTTATTTCAGCATTTTTTCCTTTATTTTTAATTGCATGGGTTGTTTATTTTCAGTTATTTGTTTATTTAATTTTAATTGCGTGGCTTGTGTCTTTAAATTCTTAGAAGACGAATGGTTAGGACGTTATTTTAGATACATATGTTTAGGATGGTAGTTAGAATTAGATCACAACCATTAATAGGTTCACTTTCGCATTATTAAAATAAAAAAAAATAAAGTGGCTGCTCTCCCTGAGTTCAACCCGTAGCTACACTGATCCGTACGCTTGCGGTTACATTTAAAATCTCAAACAAGTTTTTGGCACCGTTACCGGGGAGATAGTTCCATGTTATTTTTCGCTTTCTTTTGGTAAATCGGAGTGTTTTGTTTACTTTGTTTTGTTTTTTCTTTTCTTTTATTGAATTCCGGAGAAGAACAACTTGCAATAATAGTTGTATCAGTGGAGGTCGCCATGCCTCACAGTATGATAAAGACAGGTTTCGCCCTGTAGCAGTACCTCAGGAATTGACCTGAGCAACCCCGGATCCCTGCCGGTAAGCTCCCAAAAAGCAAAAAAAAAAAAAAATAATAAAAAAAATCATTAAAAAAAAAAT
Source organism: Macadamia integrifolia (assembly GCF_013358625.1). Taxonomy (NCBI): domain Eukaryota; kingdom Viridiplantae; phylum Streptophyta; class Magnoliopsida; order Proteales; family Proteaceae; genus Macadamia; species Macadamia integrifolia. Next base: position 32,305,732 of record NC_056558.1, read on the forward strand.
TTGCTATCCATTCTTTTGTGCTTGTCTTACTTTAGTTGTGGGTAGTTTTCTGTTGCATGAGTGTTAAGTGGGTACGTAATACTAAGAATCGGTTAGAAAGAAGAGATCCAACAAGTAGTGACCCTATACATTTGCTCTCTTTAAAACCCTTCAATATGGGAGACAAACAGCAAAACCCTTCACCTAAATCTCTGAAAGATAGGTTCTACCCTGCTAGAACAGCTCAACCTTCCTGTATAGTTCTACCACAAGCCCAGGGCAATAATTTTGAACTCAAATCTCAATACATCACTATGTTGACCCACTTCCATGGGTTGACCTCTGAGGATGCATACCTATTTCTAAGGGAATTTGAAGAGGTATGTGTTCTAATTAAGATCCAACAGCTTTCTGATGATGCTGTTAAGCTTAGGTTTATCACTTTTGCATTGAAAGACCAAGCTAAGAAGTAGTTGTATGGATTACCCACAAATTCCATAACCTCATGGGAACAATTCACAGTTGTCTTCTTTAAGAAGTTTTTCCCAACTCACAAGACCAATAAGCTTAGAAGTGATATCCTTCAGTTTAGGCAAAAGCCTAGTGAGTCATTTTCCAAACTCATGGAGAGATTCAAGGATCTACTCCAAGAATGCCCTCACCATGGCCTAGACCTATGGCATTTATGTCAAATAATTTATGAGGGTATTGATTACCCAACTAAACAAATGATAGAGTCTATGTGCCCTGAGGGATTCACATCCTTTACAGATGAAGGAAAGGCATGGGAATTCTTACTTGACTTAGCTGACAAAACCCGTGAGTGGGAATCAACCCAAGAGAGTGAAATAACCATAGGAGGAAAAGGATATTTTGTAGATGGGATAGTAGCCAAGGAAGCCCATTTGGATAGCCTAATCAAGAGAATTGAGACTATTGTTCTTAGAGAGCCATCATCAGTCAATTTGGTTAAGATTTGTGCTTGGTGCCAATCCCCTGGACATGTCATAGAAGAATGCCCCAACACCTCTGGGGGCACTTCTAATGATAGTGTTAATGCCTTATACCAGAATAATCCATATAGTAACACCTACAATCCAGGATGGAGAAATCACCCAAATTTCTCTTGGAATCAGGGCAACCAAGCAGGACCTTCTAATTTCTATAATCAAGGTCAACCTGGACCCCAAAGGCCTCCCTTTACACAACAATCTTTTTCCCAAAATACTTTTCTAGGTCAAATGTAGGACCTCAGGCGAGTTTTCCTAGGGCCCCTCTCCTATTATCTTATCAGCAACCCCCTGGGTTTACTAACACTGGAGAGGCAAGTAGAATTAGTGACTTGAAAAAAAATATGGCCCTCCTCATGACAAGCCATCAAAATCTTATGAGAGAACTTACCCAAGTTGTCTCAATTATGCGTGAGAGGGAGAAGGGAACTTTACCCAGTCAACCAGAGCCTAACCCTAGGCATCATCAACCTGTTAGTTCACAAGGACCAACTAATGCACCACTGAATATAGTACAAGGTCATACTCAACAAGGGCCCTCTAACCAATGCAATGTTGTTTATGCCCTTAGGAGTGGTAGAGAGTACCTACAGAGCGTTCCTAAATCTTCCCCATCTATTACTCCTGTTAACTCTTCTTCAATTGAGGACACAAGTGTGTCTCTTGTTCTAGGTTCGTCTGATGAACCTAAAGATTTTTCTGAAACTAAAGATGATTTGGGTGAGGAAACCAAAAATGATTCTTCTGAACAGGGGCAAATCCCTAACAGTCCTTATGTTTATCCTATCCCATTTCCTAATCGCTTGGTATACAAAAAGAAGACTGCTTCCATGGATAAAATTTTAGAAGTCTTCAAAAAGGTAGAAGTGAACATCCCTCTTTTGGATGCCATATCCCAGATCCCCGCCTATGCAAAGGTACTGAAAGATTTGTGTACTCACAAACGTTACACTAGTGTGCCCAAAAAGGCGTTCTTGACAGGTAACATTAGTTCCATAATTACTCAGCCCATAGCAGCCAAGTATAAGGATCCAGGGAGCCCTACCATATCTTGTGTCATAGGCAACACCTATATTGAGCAGCCTTACTTGACCTTGGCGCAAGTATGAATCTTTTACCTTACCATGTGTACAAGCAACTAGGATTGGGAGAATTGAAAGCCACTGGAACTACTCTTCAGTTGGCAGATAGGTCTGTTAAGATTCCTAAAGGGATGGTTGAGGATGTCTTACTAAAGGTGGGGGAATTTATTTTCCCTGTTGATTTCATTGTGTTAGATACTAAGCCCTTCTCAACCAAGGATGAGATCCCAATAATTCTAGGAAGACCATTCTTGGCTACCAGTAATGCATTAATCAATTGCCGGAATGGTTTCCTAAGATTATCTTTTGGTAACCAAACTGTTGAGTTTAACATGTTTAGGATTGGCAAGCAACCACATATGGAAGAAGAGATCAATATGCTTGAGGACTTTCTGGATTTTTCTGATGATTTAGTTACCAACTTTGATATTGATTTTGATTCAGAATTCCAAGAGTGTATGGATGAGTTGGATGATGATAGTGAAAATTTCTTTTCTGAAGTCTTGAGTCTTCACACACTTGTGGAGCCCTTAGGACCCCTTTCCAATTCCATTCCCAAACCTTCCATAGTTGAGCCCCCTAAGCTAGATCTTAAGGAGTTGCCATCTAATTTGGGATATGCTTTCCTAGGGCCTGACCAGACTCTTCCTGTAATAATTTCTTCAAATTTGACTTCTAGCCAGGAAGAGGAGTTACTTAAAGTGTTAAAAGATAATAAGGAAGCCCTAGGTTGGACCATGGCTGATATCAAGGGTATAAGCCCTTCCATTGTGCAACATCATATACATCTTATGGAGGATTCCAAACCATCCACGGAACCCCAAAGAAGAGCTAAGCCCAGTGATGATGGAAGCCATTAAGAAAGAGGTCCTAAAGTGCTTGGATCATGGAATAATTTATCCTATTTCTGACAGCCAATGGGTAAGCCCAGTTCACGTAGTGCCTAAGAAGTCTGGTGTGACTGTAGTTCCTAATGCCAATAATGAGTTGATCCCTACCTGTGTCCAAACAGGATGGCGTGTGTGCATTGATTACAGGAAGTTAAATGCGGCAACCTGGAAGGACCACTTCCCATTGCCATTCATTGACCAGATGTTAGAGAGGTTAGCTGGACATGAATACTATTGCTTTCTTGATGGATATTCCGGCTATAACCAAATCCCAATTGCTTTAGAGGACCAACATAAGACCACTTTTACATGCCCATATGGAACATTTGCTTACAGGCGTATGACCTTTGGGCTTTGCAATGCCCCTGCTATGTTCCAACGATGTATGATGAGCATTTTTTCTGACATGGTCGAGAAATTCTTAGAAGTATTTATGGATGACTTTTCAATTCATGGAAATTCCTATTCTGAATGTCTTCATCATCTTTCCCTAGTTTTGAAAATGTGCATATCTTAAGAATTTGGTTTTGAATTGGGAGAAATGCCATTTTATGGTTAAATCTGGTATTGTTTTAGGCCATGTAATATCCAATGAGGGAATTAAGGTAGATAAAGCGAAAGTGGATTTAATTGATAATTTACCACCTCCTCAATCTGTTAAGGATGTTCGGTCTTTTCTAGGGCATGCAGGCTTCTACAGAAGGTTTATTAAGAACTTTAGTCAGTTAGCCCAATCTCTCACCTCATTACTTGCCAAAGATCAAACTTTTGAGCTTTCTAAAGAGTGCCTAGAATCCTTCAAACAACTTAAGAAGGAGTTGACCAATGCACCCATTATTCAACCACCTGTTTGGACTGAACCTTTTGAACTGATGTGTGATGCTTCGATTTTGCCATAGGAGTAGTTTTAGGTCAAAGGATTAATAAGTTACCCACTGTCATTTACTATGCTAGTAGGACCTTAAATGATGCACAACTCAATTATACAACCACTGAAAAATAATTTTTAGCTGTTGTGTTTGCATTAGAAAAGTTTCGGTCTTACTTAGTTGGTTCACATGTGGTGGTGTATACTGATCATTCTGCCCTCAGATACCTAGTTCAGAAGAAGGATGCCAAAGCCCGTCTCATTAGGTGGGTTTTACTTTTGCAAGAGTTTGATTTAGACATTAGGGATAAGAAAGGAGTTGAAAACCTAGTTGCAGACCATTTATCCCGGCTTCCCAATTCCTTGACTGTTGATTCTCCAGTCAACGAGAACTTTCCAGATGAACAATTATTTGCAATGTCCAGTGAACCATGTTTTGCTGACATTGTCAACTTCTTAGTTTCAGGTGTGACTCCGGATCACTGGTCCACCCAAGATAAGTATAGGTTTCATTCCCAAGTTAAGCATTTTTTCTAGGATGATCCTTATTTGTTTAAGATATGTCCAGATCAGATTATCCGACAATGTGTTCCTGATCATGAGCAACATTCCATTCTCTCTTTTTGTCATGATCATGCATGTGGTGGACACTTTGGACCTAAGAAGACTGCCGCAAAGGTTCTCCAATGCGGATTTTATTGGCCCACTCTTTTTAGAGATGCTTTTGATTTTTGCAGGCTTGCCTTGCCTGCCAGTCTTTTGGCCGTATCAATAAAAGGAACATGATGCCCCTCAACCCTATTTTGGTAGTTGAGATCTTTGATGTATGGGGCATCGATTTTATGGGACCATTCCCTAATTCCTTTGGGAATTTGTACATACTTTTGGCCGTTGATTATGTTTCTAAATGGATAGAGGCCATACCTTGTAAATCTAATGACCACAAAGTGGTGGTCCAGTTTCTCAAAGAGAACATTTTTTCCCGCTTTGGTGCACCACGTGCAATAATTAGTGATAGGGGTACTCATTTTTGTAATCGGTATTTTGAGGCCTTAGTGAAAAAGTATGGGGTCACTCATAAGTTATCTACCCCTTATCACCCCCAAACTAGTGGCCAAGTGGAGGTGTCTAATAGGCAGATCAAACAAATCTTGGAGAAAATTGTTAATCCCAACCGTAAGGATTGGTCCCTTAGGCTCATTAATGCCTTGTGGGCCCATCGTACTGCATTCAAGACTGACCTTGGCCAGTCTCCCTACTGTTTGGTGTATGGGAAAGCTTATCACTTACCAGTTGAGTTGGAGCATAAGGCCTTTTGGGCCATTAAGAAGCTTAATTTTGATTTGTCTGATGCGGGAATTCACCGTAGGCTCCAACTATTTGAGTTGGAGGAACTTAGGAATGATGCCTATGAAAGTTCTAAGATTTACAAGGAAAAGACCAAAGCTTTCCATGATAAGCACATTCTGCGTAAATCTTGTACAATTGGTGATAAGGTCTTATTGTACAACTCTCGATTACATCTGTTTCCTGGTAAGCTTAGATCCCGATGGGATGGCCCATTTATTGTCCATAATGTATATCCCCATGGGGCTGTGGAGATTTTGAATCCAGGAACAGGGGTAATTTCGAAGGTTAATGGTCAGCGTTTGAAACCGTTCCTCGAGTTTCCTACTACTAGCAGTGAAGAGGTCATGGATCTCCATGAACCTTTTTACACTGATGACTAATTTTTAATCAGGTATGACCCCCTTGCATTATCTTTGTTTTTAATTCTTTCCATGCATTGAGGACATTGCATGACTTAAGTGTGGGGGAGGGAAACCAGTTTTTATTTTTTTTCACTTTGTTTTGTTTGTTTTTCTTTTTATTTTTGAGTTTGCTAAGGATGAAGTCCTACTTTGGCTTTTGGGTAATGATCAGACCATTCAGTTGCTTGATGTATGAAAATAAAAGTTTTGATTAAGGTACCCATTTTGAACGTATAAAAAACCCTGTTGAGAAGAAAGAAACAAGCATGTGTCTTGAGATGGGACTTTCTTTTGAAAAATAAGAGACCCTTGTTTTATGGTGATGGACCATATGTAAGTCTGTGGGTTCCTTGTACTTTTGATTTGGAGTTGAGACCTTCTTTTTAATTTGGCATGGGTTGACAAATGCACAATTTTAAATGAAATGAGAAATGTGGTATAAAGAAGAATAAGAGTTGATTCCTTTGGAACTAGACAGGGCATTGCGCCTCAGGAAGCGTGGCGTCTTGATCGAAATTCCTTGGGAAGAAACTTCTGAAGTAACTCTAGCATCACTGCCTTTGTGGATATATGCAAAAAGCGAAACTACATAATAACTTGGGTGTCTGATGTTTGCTCCACCATGTCATTCAAGCCAAAAGTAGTGGAGTAGAATAGAGTTTATTAGTGAAAAAAAAAGGAGAAAAAAATGTGCAAATGTCATTATTGCTTGGTAACATGTTCGGTCAAAAACACTCTAACGCCTTAGTCATTGGTTCCCTATTTCTTCACAAGTGGTTTTGCCTTAAGATAAAGATGTTTTGGAAGAGACGAGGTGAGTTCCAAATTAAGAAATATGCTAGTGCCTGGAATTGATAAAGGGTAATAAAAGTTCAAGTGTGGGGGTCCCTTGTAAGAGAAATTATCTTTGCTCTGGATCGGTATGAGCCTTACCTTTAGCCAAAGTTGGGATTTATTTATTCTGAATTTTGGGTGTATATTCACTGCAAACACCCACGAGACACAACTCGTCCACTAGGGGTGACCTAGGGGTTTAAAGGCTTGTTGCACATGCTACAAGCAACTGTGATTCCTACAAAAATGAGTGAGGTTTTTTTGTCTTTATTCTTTTTCTTTTTGTTTTGCTCGAAGACTAGCAAAGTCTAAGTGTGGAGAAATTCTGATGAGCACATTTATGTGTGAAATCTAGGGTAGTAAAACATGTATTTTACATATATAGAATGGAGCTACCTTGGGTTTTACTCTCTTTTTGCAGGTTTTATATTTTCAAGGCCTTAAGGATTATCGGGCGCTATATCTTCAATTTTACACGTAAAGAGGTCATATTTCTTTTCATGGTTGCGAAGAGGACGAAATTCTGAGCAAGATGGACGTGTTCAATTAAAAGTACACATTCGTTTGGTCACCCGTACAAATGATTATTCTTTTCGGGTCAGAAAAAGAATAATGGATTAGAACTGAACTGAGATGCAGAACCAGCCCATTTGCAGTTGTCCTAGAGGTACAAGGAATATTCCAAATGCCAACAAGGATCGATGGACCACATCCTTAAGTGATTGAAGATTCATTTTTGGTAACAACAACTACCTAGTGTAGTTGGTGAGCTATGGTGTACAAAATTCCCTTGCTCACCAAAAGGTCTCAAGTTTGAATCTCATGGTTGTTTTTTTTTAGAGAATTTTGTTGAAGATTTCCTGCTTTTCACTCACTTAAAGCACTAAGGGCATGGAGGGGATTTCCACATCAAATTAGAAGCAAGGAAAATCGTGGAAGCAAGAAGAAAAAAATAAAAAAAGGAAAGGAAAATCGTGGAAGAAAGAAGAGAAGAAAAAAAAAAAGGAAAGAGAAAAAAAAGGGGAGAACCAAAGATTGTCCAAATCTTCTCTCTCCTCCACATTGTCACCAAATATTGTCCAAATCACACAAAGAAGAAGAAAATCGTCCCTAGGAGAGAGAAAAAGAAGAAAAAAAAATTAGGAAAAAAAAAAGGAAAGAAAATAAGCAAAAAAAAATATAGGAAATTTATTTCTCTCTTCTCTCTCCTCCACCTTAGCACTTTTGGACTCAAAAGATCTCACAATCAATTGTGGGTTTATCTCTTTTAGGAAAGAGAAAATTGTTACCCTACCTCCCCATTCCCTATAAATATAACTCATGTAAGAGGAGGGAAGACAATTCATTCTTCTTCTAGTTTTTTTTTAGTTGCTCTCTCTTTCTCTTGCTCTCTCTTTAGTTCTAGTTCTTCTCTATTTTTGCTTTAATCACTTTTGTAATAGTTTTTTTTATGTCAATTAACGCAAGCACTCTTTTATTCTTATTCAGCCTTTTTATGTTTATGATTTATGCAATTGAGTTGTAATTTTTTAAGTTATAGTTCTAGGCTTAGATCTAGGTGACAAGATCACGAGCCATGGAGCAATTGTTTTTCAAGTTCAAGCATTGATTCAAGTAAGTAGGCTCCTTCAGTAGTCTTCTTTCCCCCCTCTCATTCTCTCTTCTGACTACCCTTTCTTTCTTAATTTAGGATTTTTATTTTCAGTCGTTACATTATTGCTATCCCTTTCCCCCAAGGTTCATGGCTAGTGTATGTGTTGGCTTTGCCCCTCCTAGCCATAGGACCATCAATTTATTGTTTTTATTTTAATTGTCTCCCTTTCCCTAAAGTCAAGTAAAGTAACCCTTGTAAGAGTGACTCTCTGGTCAAGTAGAGAAGCTCATATTATGATGCATCCCTTGGGCTAAGTAGAGAAACCTACTTGTGAGTCGCTCTCTAGCTTTATCCCCTTTCTTTTACTTTATTTTTATTTCAGCATTATTTATTTATTTATTTTTTAATTGCGTGGGTTGTTTATTTTTAGTTATTTATTTATTTAATTTTAATTGCGTGGCTTGCATCTTTAAATTCTTAGATGACGAATGGTTAGGACGTTATTTTAGATACATATGTTTAGGACAGTAATTAGAATTAGATCACAATCATTAATCGGTTCACTTTCGCATTATTAAAAGAAATAAAAAAATAAAGTGGCTGCTCTCCCTGTGTTCGACCCGTAGCTACACTGATCTGTACGCTTGCGGTTACATTTTAAATCTCAAACACTTACTCTCTCCCAAGTCCCAATTCCCATACATGGTATGAAAATAATTTTGCTGCTACTTGGGTTGTAAGAACTTTTCTACTACCTAAGGTCATAATCAAAGAAATGGAATTAGTCACTTCTCTTTTTGTTAACAAATAGCCTCTTAGGTTGTGGTATTTTTCAAAAAATATCATTCAAGATTTTATTTCTTTCACTACGAACCCAGATAGTAGGAAAGTTCAGGCAATAGCTTCAAATACTTGCTTGGTTGAGCCTCACTGCTATATAATCAAATCATAGATAAGGAAAAAAAAAAAAAATGGAAAGAGGGAGCTAGTTTGACGAACTGATTAAATCAAATATAAGCAAACAGTACAATAGCCCCAATGAAGCAAATTATATATTGTCCACTTGGGTTGTTAAAGTGGTCACTCTTCATTTACCAAAAACAGTAGCCACTATAGCTAGTTCTATAATAAGCATTCACTTTCTGGCAAATTCCCCCATAATAAAACTTGCGGAGAATAACACCTTTCAAAACCCTGCTAAAGAAAAGAGACCCATCTTCTGCAGTTCCCAAACACTTCTCTAATATACCTTGGTCCCTTAGTAATTGCACATCTTTTGATGAGTTAATGAGACGTTCAAAAGCATAACATAAGATGTGATCTGGCTAGGCATTAGCGAAGAACACTGTTCATAAGCAATGAGACTCCTAAATAGACATTCTGTGCTTCCTCGAATTAACAATGGTGGTATTTCCATCACCCCATCTTCAAATCTTATATTCAGTATTTCTTTAGGGTTGCCCTTCCTGAATTTGACTCCAGCCTCTACAAGGTCTGTCACTTTAGGAATCAGTTCCCTATGCCCATTCTCCAGTGTCACCTGACTCACCTCAATATCTGTAGTAACTGAAATTATGCTGTTCCGCAGAAGGTCAAGTAAATGCTTCGTTTCAAGCCTAGAGCTTGCTTTGGCAGGAACTGTCATTGGCATCAAAGTATTAAAGAAACCAAGTGCAAGCTCAGCTAGGGAAGGGCTACTTTGTAGTGGAGACACAGTAAGGTTGAATAGATATTCAAGAACAAACCATGGGATTTGGTTCTCAAGCAACATCAAATCAACTCGCAAGTAAGTGTCCATCCAAGGTGTACTTGATATGGGATCATCTCTTTGTCCTCCTCCTATGCTATTTGCCTTCTTGCGGAAAAGTTCTATGATGAAACAACCATCAACTAACATCATCTCCACGAATTCATCTGTGTCAAGGTTGATCAATTGTTCTGCATAACACTCACGTGCACGTTCCTCCAACTGCCGAATGGCTTTAGTGAATATCTTTAAACTTGTCTGTGGAGTTGGGGTACGAGAGAGGAGGCCATGCAAATACCATAGCTTGTATTTTTCCATGTTCTTAAGATTTTCATGACCATGGTGAAAGGGGCCAATTGATACTATATTAGGTGCAAAAGCACCGTCTCTTTGTCGAGAGAATATGTGGGGAACTCTGAAGATACAAGCTCGAGAGGAGAATGGAGGCTTAGGATGAAGCTTTGCTTCAATGGAAGATGCCAACGCTTCATCCACATCCATAATTCTGCAATGTTCTTCCTAGCCAACTCTTGTTTGGTTTTTAAAAAAAATATATTATGGCCTCAAAAAACCCTGAAACGAAGCATGGAACATTCTTTATAAATTCAGATATGTGAGAAATATGAGATATAAATTGGTATAATCATTAAAACAGCAATGAAAAATTCAAAAATTTGCACAAATATCTTTTATGTTTGTGCTTCGCATATTAACCTTTCCCAAATATTAATACAAAAATACCATATACTTAGTCCTACTGGCACCGTTAACCACAAGTGAAAAGGAAAACCCTAAGAGGAAAACATGAATCTGTTGGGGGGAGTATCAATATCACAGGGTTCTTGGAAGGCTCATAACTTACCCTAATTAACCTCAAAATGAGTTCGATTCCCATATTCAGTGGATAATTCTAGAGCATCTAGCCTAATTCCTTAGATTCCGTTTCAACCAGATATGGTAAATGATAGATAGCTCTAAACGCAATCTTACCAATGGAGTCTAGATAGGATTTCCCTTTAAAAAATTTCTTAATCCGTTTCCACACTACCTCTAGGTCTAATCTTTCAATTGGAAGGCCAACCTTTACATATGATCCCTCCCCAGAGTTGTGAAAAGAAGGGGCATTAGAAGAATATGTATTGGATATTCTCCACTGCATTCCAACAAAAATAACAAGAGGATGGAGAAGGAACTCATCTCTCTTGAAAGAAAGCTTGAGTTGGAAGAGACTTAGCCACAACTCTCCAGAAAAACATTTTGTGGATCCCAAATAAAAACTTCTAGGGTTTGAACTCTCTCTCTCTCTCTCTCTCTCTCTCTCTCGCTAAATTCAAAATATACAGGATTGGATATGAAAGAATGTGGAATTGAACCTGCATACATGGTCCAAGCTTGTGTTCATGCACTGGAGTGGAAGCAGCAATGTATTAAGCTCCTCCGGTGGAAATTAATCTCTGAAATCTTCTGTGATTATCTGCAGAAATCATAAGGGAGTTCAAACAGAAGTTTCGCAGAAAAAGAAACAAAATGATAGAAACACTTACCTTCTGCAAGGAACCAAAAGAGAGGAGGAACCCTTCTTGTGAAATGGTAAAGACTGAAGACTGACACCACCAACCAGTCAACGATATTATTTTAATGGGCCCGAATGATTGGACTCACATTGCCTTTCACGTTTCACATTTTTCTTTATGGCCCGACCTTTTTATCTCAGTTCATCACTTCATTGTGCCAAAACTAAGGGTGTCAATCGATTTTGATTTAAATGGTGCGGATTGATTGGGTTTATATTTATTTGACTAAAATTATAATCGTACTATTTATTAAACGGTTTCACTTTCTGAAACTGTGACCATTTAATAAACGGTTTTGATTTTCACCGTTTCTAAACGGTGTCAGTTTCACAGTTTTAAACAGTTTTGATTTTGATTTCGATTTGATTTATTCCATACAGTTTGTAAAATGGTTCACAATCGATTTGTTATAACTTGCAACCATCTCTAAAATTGAAGATCATAAGCTTATCCAAAAATATATAGCAACCACAAATAAGAGATTCTATATTGACGATGGTCTGTTTTAGTTTGATAATCTAGTGTTATTTCTTTACATGGTCATTCTCAAACATATAAAATTAATATCATATAACATCCGAATCCAGCCTTCTATAACATAAAATATTAAAATGACAGGTGGTTCCGGCCAAAACACCCCATTTCTGAGAACATAATAACATAGTAACATATATGGATTACAAATTCATGATCTAAAGCCTAAAGTTGAACTGAATTGCAATAAATCATACCAAAGCTGGATGGGCACTTAATTTAATTTTATACGGATTACTGCCCCTGCTTTATTTAATTGTTATACGGATTAATCAGATCGGTTTAAACGGTTTCAATTCGGTTTGAAATCAATGGGTTTCACGATTAAAACTGGCCCAACCCGTTTAGCTAATCGGCCTGAAACTTGAAACCATTACCTCACCATTTACTAAAAGGTTTTGTAGTTTCGATGTATACGGATAGGTTCGATTTCAATAAAAAATTTCGATTACAAATTCACATCCTTAATCAAGACTTAAGAATCATAAGAAGAGAAAATGGGGCTTATGTTCGTAAAATTTCAATATGATGAACATTTACAAGTCATGAAAAGAGAAGATGAAGCTAACTTTCATGAAATTTCAATGCGGCGAAGACTTGGGTGTCAATTTTTTTTTTTTGACAAAAGAAGAAAAGATAAAAACTTATCTCCATGAAGGAATAGCATTTTTTTTTGGTAAGGGAAAGAATAGCATCTAAGGCCCATATAACGGTATACATTTTTATACTTAAATGGTAACCCATGTAAGAGGAAACATTTAATGCCTTAGAAAAGATTATATATTTGTTTTTGCACACATCTGGGCAAGAGAGAGAGTGAGAGAGGTTGGGAAGAAAATGTGTAACGGTGGTCAGCATTCCAAATATTTCCAAACAGTTGAGGAAGTGATTAATGATTAAAATTTGAAATGGAGAAAATGGGGCGTGGGGCGTGGGCCCTGGGTCGATGCTTCCACTAATGAGAGAGCGAGCACATGCGTTGAGCAGAAGGGACGCAGTGATCATTTTGAACTGCCATGTGTCTAAGTCTAAATGTAGGGGCACAGTCTCTGGTTAGGGACCACATTCCCTTTGAAATATCTATGGCTTATATATCCGACACTTCCAACTGTTTTCCACTTTTTTTTTTCTTTCATTCACATGGCTTTTCATGTTTCACATGTTTTCTTTATGGCCTGACCTTTTTTTAACAAAGTTCATTGTACCCAGACTTGGTAGTCATGAGCATAATTAGCAAATTCGGATTCAGAAATTATTTAGACGGAGAATTATTTGGAATAATTCGATTGATTAATTTAAGAATTCGGTCAAAAAAGCGGTCAAAAAAGCTTATTGGGTTTTTTTTTTATTGTTTTTGTTTTTGTTTTTTTTTTAAATACTGTTTAAGTGAACCGAATAATTCGGTTTAATTCGGATTCGATCCAAATTATTAGCGTTTTATATTCACTTTTGAAAAAATCGTGAATTTTACCGAATTTTATTTTTAATTCGGATTCGGTCATAATTTTTGATAAAATTCAGAAAAATTCGATTCGGCCGAATAATTCGCGAATTATTCGGCCGAATTGATAACACTGGTCATGAGTAGAGAAAATGGACCTTTATGTTCATAAAATTTTAATATCATGAAGACTTAAAAGTCATGAAAAGAGAAGATGAAGTTAATTTTCATGAAATTTCAAAGCATTGAAAATTTGGGTGTCAATTTTCTTTTTTTTTTGGGGTGGTGGGCAATTTACTATCACTCCCCTATATTTGGCCCATATTTCCTAACTCCTTTATATTTGGCTCATATTTCCTAAAATTCTCTTATCTTTTACTTTTTTATTGATACTCTCTTATTTTTTTTATTTTTATATCTCTTTTTGTCCTTATCTTTTTAAATACCTAGATTACTTTTCTTTTTCACTTCTAACTTATTTCATTTTTTTTCAAATTGATTGCTTCAAAACATGGTTTGAATCAAACCACTAACAAGTTGTGTCTCATCCAATCATCAAGGATATTATAAATTCAAAAAATAATAATTTTGTATCTGATCTATATCTATATCGGTATCATATGTTCCAATCGGGCAGTACATGTTTTTTTAATTTTTTTTTTAATCCTTAGATTGGTTGAGACTGATACCAACCTAACACCGATAAAAAAAAAATAGATTGCTAAATTTTTAATGATGGATGAGATTAAAAAAATAATAATAATAAATAAATAAACAACATTCTTGATGATTGGATGAGACAAAAATAATAATATCTTCAAGAACACATTAGCTAGTCAACATCCTTGATAATTGGATTGGACAAAACTTGTAATTGGTTTGGTTCAAACTATGTTTTAAATTAATCAATTTGAAAAAATTGTAATTGGTTACAATTAAAAAATGAGGGTAATCTGAATATTTAAAAAGAGCAGGAGAGAAAGAGATGTAAAAATAAAAAAACAGATGAATATCAATAAAAAAGTAAAATGTAGGGAGTTTTATTAAATATAGGCCAATGCAGGGGAGTGATAATAAATTCTTTTTTTTTGGTAAAGAAGAAAAGATAAAAACTTATCTCCACGAAAGAATAGAGTCTAAGACCCGTATAAGGGTATCCATTTATAGCCTTAAACGGTAACCCATATAAGAGGAGACATTTAATGCCTTAAAAGATTATACATTTTTTTTGCACACATCCAGCAAAAGAGAAAGAGAGAGTGAGAGAGGTTGGGAAGAAAATGTGTAACGACGATCTCCATTCCAAATATTTCCAAGCAGCTGAGGAAGTGAGTAATAATTGAAATTTGAAATGGAGAAAATGGGGGCATGGCCCCTGGGTCAGTACCCCCACTAATGAGAGAGCAAATAAATGCATTGAACAAGAGGGACACACAATGGTCATTTTGCACCCTCGTGTGTCTAAATGTAGGGGAATGTAGGGGCACACTCTATGGTAGAGACCACATTCCCTTTGAAATATCTTTGGCTTATATATCCGACATTTCCAACTGTTTTCTACTTTGCTTTTGTTTTCCTTCACCACTCATTAAAGGAAAATCACAGCCACCAGGGCTGTCCTTGTCGGATCAAAATCCTCTGTTTTTCCCATCCATGTTTTTTCTTGTTTTGCTACTGCAGAACGCGACACGTGGACAATAAGGAGACCAACGGTCAAGATTGGGTGAGGATTATTACATCCGGTGCGTTGGTCTAAAAGTTATCCACGTGTCGAGTTCTGCAGATAGCAAAACAAGGAAAAACAGGGATGAGAAAAACAGATGATTATTTTCCGTCCTTGTCTGCCTCCCTATACTACAGGGGATTCCTTATGGAGGTCATACCAAACCCTCCCTTTACCATCGATGTGGGAAGCCTTGGTCCACTAAATTACAAATGAGAAAGGATTGAACATGCTGTTTAAATACGATAAACTAGCAAAATGCACCAAGCATAGGGCCAATGTTGAAGTTGGTTTCTCACATTCTTTGAAGGAAAAGGTTGGTAATACCTTTCCTATGTTGCCCTCCCATTGGTAAATATCACCATCATGCAACAAACGGATCACCCTCTCATATTGTTTAAATAATTCATGATAGAATTGTTCATTTTCATTTAGAGGGCTGTAAAATTGTCCCTCACAAACAAATAACCTAAAGTATTTTATCCTTTGCGGTTATTTTTATTTTTCAACTTTAAAACCAAGGTAATTTAGGTGACTAATTCTTGAAAAGTGTTTTTCCCCAAAAAAAAAAAAAAACCGCTTGAAAAATGAAAAAAGGAATTCTTAAGTTCTTATATTGCCCAAACTATTCGAATATAATTCAGTTCATACAAAATGCTTCGAAAAAGTGTGAATTTTATAAAATCTTTTACTCTTCCTTGAATTTAACAAAATAATTTGTTTTATTCATACAAAGTGATTCCATCATTTAATTATGTCTTATTTTATTTTCAAGTTCTGAGAATGAGTCGACCGATCCTAACATCATTAATGAAGAGTCGGAAATCAAAGCCCCCTCATAGATAAAAATATCTCCAACACAGACAAGAAAATTTTATTTTATTTTATTTTTTGAACGAACACAGTTAGGAGAGACAAAAAAGATATATACTTTCCATAAGTCCAAAGCCAACACTACCCCATGCTCCCACATTCCACTTCAGCAAAAAAATTATTAACATGGGTGGGACAAACGCCTTTTTGTCAAAGGTTTAGTAAAATGTCCAATCTGATTTGTATCATGTGGCTCATCATTAAGAAAAGCATCAACCAAATGTATTGGTAGTGTTTTGTTTTTTTTTTGTTTGTTTTTGTTTTGCTAAATTAGTTCGCCTATATATATTGATCCCACAACTGCATAGATCGGGGTATGTCGGAATTAAATGACCATCTCCCATTATTTAAATAATTCATGATAGAACTGTTCACTTTCATTTAGAAGGCTGCAAAATTGTCCCTCACAAACAAAAAACTTAAAGTATTTTATTTTTTGGGATTTTTTTTTTTTTCAACCTTAAAGCTAAGCTAATTAGGTGACTAACTCTTGAAAGTGTTTTCACCAAAAAAATAAAAAAATAAAAAACTAAAAAAATAAAAAAATAAAAAAATAAAAAAACAATCTTGAGAAGTGAAAAAAGAAGTATTTTGGTTTTTATATTGCCCGAACTATTTGAATATAATTCCTTTCATCCAAAATGGTTCAAAAAAATGTGAATTTTCTAAAATCTTTTACTTTGGCTCGGATTTAACAATATTATTTATATTATTAAAACAAAGTGATTCCATTATGTCTTTATTTTATTTTCAAATTCTGAGACTTGGTCAACCGATCTTAACATCATTAATGAGGAGTCGGACGACAAAGCCTCCTCAAATTAAAAATGTCTCCAACACTAACAAGAAAAATTTTATTTTATTTTTTAGACGACTTCAAGTTAAGAGAGACTCACTTTTGATCTAGACTGGGATTCTCAGTATAGTCTAAGATTTCATTTTATGTAATTTGTTTTGTTTTTATAGTTTTGGTTTTTTATTCTGTTGACAGTCAATGCCGAAGATGGAACAAAGATCTAAAGGCTCTTTTGTAATCTGCTATTTTTTTTATTTTTATATAATATACTTTACTGACCTTTAGGGGAAAAAAAAAATCAAGAATGATAAAAGAGATATATACTTTCCATAAGTGCAAAACAAATACCACCCCATGTTCCCACAATCCACTTCGGTGAATAATTCACGAAATATTAACCTGATTGTAACAAACGCTCATTTCCAAAAGGATTGGTGAAATGTCCAATCAATGTTAATATTAGAATAATTATTCCTCACCATGTGAGCCATTTAATACCTAACAAGAATCAAATCATTGGTATAGACCTAAACCTAAAAAAGGTTAGGCATTATATATTATATACATCTGAGAATAGGTGGTTACGCTCCAAGACCACAAGTGGCATTATCTCCAGAAAAATAAATGTTTCCTCTAAATTACTCCATATGCTTATTTTAATTCAAAAAACGAAAGCCCTGATGTAAATTGGATAGGATTCCCCTAGATAGAATTCAAGGAGTAGAGAATGATCCTAAGGCTAAAATAATCTTGGAACACTTGCCCGGATCCTCGAAGCCATAAGATCACTCTTTAATCTGAGGATTCATATCCATGTTATTTATTTATTTATTTTTATTTATTATTTTTTTTATAGTGTCCTTGACATTAAAAGGCTTGTAGGGTTTTAATGATAAACAGTATGAAAGGTTCAATTATTATTATAATAGAAAAAGGCCCACTGATGAATGATCCAAGAAATGCCTCAGAACATCGCTTTGTTGAACGTGACTTCTCGTCTAACGGCTCCACCCCACACGCAACTGGAAAGCATGTCATGACACTCATGACACAGAAAAGTCTCTGAATTTTGTCTTAACCTTTTGTCAAAGAAATGTACAGCTGCTTTGAGCTCATCTTCTTTTAACAAAAGGCCAAAAAAAAAAAAAACTTT
>NC_056558.1:32323680-32367776 GCF_013358625.1 Macadamia integrifolia
AGTATATTGTAAGAGTGACTCTCTGGTCAAGTAGGGAAGCTCATATTATGATGCATCCCTCGGGCTAAGTAGAGAAACCTACTTGTGAGTCGCTCTCTAGCTTTATTCCCTTTCTTTTACTTTATTTTTATTTCAGCATTTTTTTTTCCTTTATTTATTATTATTTTTTTTTAATTGCGTGGGTTGTTTATTTTCAGTTATTTATTTATTTAATTTTAATTGCGTGGCTTACATCTTTAAATTCTTAGATGACGAATGGTTAGGACGTTATTTTCAGGACGGTAATTAGAATTAGATCACAATCATTAATCGGTTCACTTTCGCATTATTAAAAGAAATAAAAAAATAAAGTGGCTGCTCTCCCTGTGTTCGACCCGTAGCTACATTGATCCGTACACTTGCAGTTACATTTTAAATCTCAAACAAGTTTTTGGCATCGTTGCCGGGGAGACAGTTCCATGTTATTTTTCACTTTCTTTTGGTAAATCGGAGTGCTTTGTTTGCTTTGTTTTATATTTTTTCTTTTCTTTTATTGAATTCCTGAGAAGAACAACTTGCAATAATAGTTGTATCAGTGGAGGTCGTCATGCCTCACAGTATGATAAAGACAGGTTTCGCCCTGTAGCAGTACCTCAGGAATTGACCTGAGCAACCCCGAATCCCTGCCGGTAAGCTCCCAAAAAGCAAAAAAAAAAAAGAAGTTTTGCTATCCATTCTTTTGTGCTTGTCTTACTTTAGTTGTGGGTAGTTTTTCTGTTGCATGAGTGTTAAGTGGGTACGTAATACTAAGAATCGGTTAGAAAGAAGAGATCCAACAAGTAGTGACCCTATACGTTTGCTCTCTTTAAAATCCTTCAATATGGGAGACCAACAGCAAAACCCTTCACCTAAATCTCTGAAAGATAGGTTCTACCCTGCTAGAACAGCCCAACCTTCCTGCATAGTTCTACCACAAGCCCAGGGCTATAATTTTGAACTCAAATCTCAATACATCACTATGTTGCCCCACTTCCATGGGTTGACCTCTGAGGATGCATACCTATTTCTAAGGGAATTTGAAGAGGTATGTGTTCTAATTAAGATCCAACAACTTTCTGATGATGCTGTTAAGCTTAGGTTTATCACTTTTGCATTGAAAGACCAAGCTAAGAAGTGGTTGTATGGATTACCCACAAATTCCATAACCTCATGGGAACAGTTCACAGTTGTTTTCCTTAAGAAGTTTTTCCCAACTCACAAGACCAATAAGCTTAGAAGTGATATCCTTCAGTTTAGGCAAAAGCCTAGTGAGTCATTTTCCAAATTTATGGAGAGATTCAAGGATCTACTCCAAGAATGCCCTCACCATGGCCTAGACCTATGGCATTTATGTCAAATAATTTATGAGGGTATTGATTACCCAACTAAACAAATGATAGAGTCTATGTGCCCTGAAGGATTCACATCCTTTACAGATGAAGGAAAGGCATGGGAATTCTTACTTGACTTAGCTGACAAAACCCGTGAGTGGGAATCAACCCAAGAGAGTGAAAGAACCATAGGAGGAAAAGGATATTTTGTGGATGGGATAGTAGCCAAGGAAGCCCATTTGGATAGCCTAATCAAGAGGATTGAGGCTATTGTTCCTAGAGAGCCATCATCAGTCAATTTGGTTAAGATTTGTGCTTGGTGCCAATCCCCTGGACATGTCATAGAAGAATGCCCCAACACCTCTGGGGGCACTTCTAATGATAGTGTTAATGCCTTATACCAGAATAATCCATATAGTAACACCTACAATCCAGGATGGAGAAATCACCCAAATTTCTCTTGGAATCAAGGCAACCAAGCAGGACCTTCCAATTTCTATAATCAAGGTCAACCTGGACCCCAAAGGCCTCCCTTTACACAACAATCTTTTTTCCCAAAATACTTTTCCTAGGTCAATGTAGGACCTCAGGCGAGTTTTCCTAGGGCCCCTCTCCTATCATCTTATCAGCAACCCCCTGAGTTTACTAACACTAGAGAAGCAAGTAGAATTAGTGACTTGGAAAAAAATATGGCCCTCCTCATGACAAGCCATCAAAATATTACGAGAGAACTTACCCAAGTTGTCTCAATTATGCATGAGAGGGAGAAGGGAACTTTACCCAGTCAACCAGAGCCTAACCCTAGGCATCATCAATCTGTTAGTTTACAAGGACCAACTAATGCACCACTGAATATAGTACAAGGTCAGACCCAACAAGGGCCCTCTAACCAATGTAATGTTGTTTATGCCCTTAGGAGTGGTAGAGAGTACCTACAGAGCGTTCCTAAATCTTCCTCATCTATTACTCATGTTAACTCTCCTTCAGTTGAGGACACAAGTGTGCCTCTTGTTCCAGGTTCGTCTGATGAACCTAAAGATTTTTTTGAAACTAAAGATGATTTGGTTGAGGAAACGAAAAATGATTCTTCTGAATGGGGGCAAATCCCTAACAGTCCTTATGTTCATCCTATCCCATTTCCTAATCGCTTGGTACACAAAAAGAAGATTGCTTCCATGGATAAAATTTTAGAAGTCTTCAAAAAGGTAGAAGTGAACATCCCTCTTTTGGATGCCATATCCCAGATCCCCGCCTATGCAAAGGTACTGAAAGATTTGTGTACTCACAAACGTATCACTAGTGTGCCCAAAAAGGCGTTCTTGGCAGGTAACATTAGTTCCATAATTACTAAGCCCATAGCAGCCAAGTATAAGGATCCAGGGAGCCCTACCATATCTTGTGTCATAGGTAACACCTATATTGAGCATGCCTTACTTGACCTTGGCGCAAGTGTGAATCTTTTACCTTACCATGTGTACAAGCAATTAGGATTAGGAGAATTGAAAGCCACTGGAACTACTCTTCAATTCGCAGATAGGTCTGTTAAGATTCCTAAAGGGGTGGTTGAGGATGTCTTACTAAAGGTGGGGGAATTTATTTTCCCTGTTGATTTCATTGTGTTAGATACTAAGCCCTTCTCAACCAAGGATGAGATCCCAATAATTCTAGGAAGACCATTCTTGGCTACCAGTAATGCATTAATCAATTGCCGGAATGGTTTCTTAAGATTATCTTTTGGTAACCAAACTGTTGAGTTTAACATGTTTAGGATTGGCAAGCAACCACATATGGAAGAAGAGATCAATATGCTTGAGGATTTTCTGGATTTTTCTGATGATTTAGTTACCAACTTTGATATTGATTTTGATTCAGAATTCTAAGAGTGTATGGATGAGTTGGATGATGATAGTGAAAATTTTTTTCTGAAGTCTTGAGTCTTCACACACTTGTGGAGCCCTTAGGACCCCTTTCCAATTCCATTCCCAAACCTTCCATAGTTGAGCCCCCTAAGGTAGATCTTAAGGAGTTGCCATCTAATTTGAGATATGCTTTCCTAGGGCCTGACCAGACTCTTCCTGTAATAATTTCTTCAAATTTGACTTCTAGCCAGGAAGAGGAGTTACTTAAAGTGTTAAAAGATAATAAGGAAGCCCTAGGTTGGACCATGGCTGATATCAAGGTTATAAGCCATTCCATTGTGCAACATCATATACATCTTATGGAGGATTCCAAACCATCAACGGAACCCCAAAGAAGAGCTAACCCAGTGATGATGGAATCTATTAAGAAAGAGATCCTAAAGTGCTTGGATTATGGAATAATTTATCCTATTTCTGACAGCCAATGGGTAAGCCCAGTTCACGTAGTGCCTAAGAAGTCTGGTGTGACTATAGTTCCTAATGCCAATAATGAGTTGATCCCTACCCGTGTCCAAATAGGATGGTGTGTGTGCATTGATTACAGGAAGTTAAATGCGGTAACCTGGAAGGACCACTTCCCATTGCCATTCATTGACCAGATGTTAGAGAGGTTAGCTGGACATGAATACTATTATTTTCTTGATGGATATTCTAGCTATAACCAAATCCCAATTGCTTTAGAGGACCAACATAAGACCACTTTTACATGCCCATATGGAACATTTGTTTACAGGCGTATGCCCTTTGGGCTTTGCAATGCCCCTGCTACGTTCCAATGATGCATGATGAGCATTTTTTCTGACATGGTCAAAAAATTCTTAGAAGTATTTATGGATGACTTTTCAATTCATGGGAATTCATATTCTGAATATCTTCATCATCTTTCCATAGTTTTGAAAAGGTGCATATCTAAGAATTTGGTTTTTAATTGGGAGAAATGCCATTTTATGGTTAAATCTGGTATTGTTTTAGGCCATGTAATATCCAAGGAGGGAATTAAGGTAGATAGAGACAAAGTGGATTTAATTGATAATTTACCAACTCCTCAATCTGTTAAGGATGTTCGGTCTTTTCTAGGGCATGCAGGCTTCTACAGAAGGTTTATTAAGAACTTTAGTCAGTTAGCCCGACCTCTCACCTCATTACTTGTCAAAGATCAGACTTTTGAGTTTTCCAAAGAGTGCCTAGAATCCTTCAAGCAACTTAAGAAGGAGTTGACCAATGCACCCATTGTTCAACCACTTGTTTGGACTGAACCTTTTGAACTGATGTGTGATGCTTCGGATTTTGCCATAGGAGCAGTTTTAGGTCAAAGGATTAATAAGTTACCCACTATCATTTACTATGCTAGTAGGACCTTAAATGATGCACAACTCAATTATACAACCACTGAAAAAGAATTTTTAGCTTTTGTGTTTGCATTAGAAAAGTTTCGGTCTTACTTAGTTGGTTCACATGTGATAGTGTATACTGATCATTCTGCCCTTAGATACCTAGTTCAGAAGAAGGATGCCAAAGCCCGTCTCATTAGGTGGGTTTTACTTTTGCAAGAGTTTGATTTAGAAATTAGGGATAAGAAAGAAGTTGAAAACCTAGTTGCAGACCATTTATCCCGGCTTCCCAATTCCTTGACTGTTGATTCTCCAGTCAACGAGAACTTTCCAGATGAACAATTATTTGCAATGTCTAGTGAACCATGGTTTGCTGACATTGTCAACTTCTTAGTTTCAGGTGTGACTCCGGATCACTGGTCCACCTAAGATAAGTATAGGTTTCATTCCCAAGTTAAGCACTTTTTCTGGGATGATCCTTATTTGTTTAAGATATGTCCGGATCAGATTATTCGACGATGTGTTCCTGATCATAAACAACATTCCATTCTCTCTTTTTGTCATGATCATGCATGTGGTGGACACTTTGGACCTAAGAAGATTGCCGCAAAAGTTCTCCAATGCGGATTTTATTGGTCCACTCTTTTTAGAGATGCTTTTGATTTTTGCAAGGCTTGCCCCGCCTGCCAGTCTTTTGGCCGTATCAATAAGAGAAACATGATGCCTCTTAACTCTATTTTGGTGGTTGAGATCTTTGATGTTTGGGGCATCGATTTTATGGGACCATTCCCTAATTCCTTTGGGAATTTGTACATACTTTTGGCCGTTGATTATGTTTCTAAATGGATAGAGGCCATACCTTGTAAAACTAATGAGCACAAAGTGGTGGTCCAGTTTCTCAAAGAGAACATTTTTTCCCACTTTGGTGCACCACGTGCAATAATTAGTGATAGGGGTACTCATTTTTGTAATCGACCTTTTGAGGCCTTAATGAAAAAGTATGGGGTCACTCATAAGTTATCTACCCCTTATCACCCCCAAACTAGTGGCCAAGTAGAGGTGTCTAATAGGCAGATCAAACAAATCTTGGAGAAAACTGTTAATCCCAACCGTAAGGATTGGTCCCTTAGGCTCATTGATGCCTTGTGCGCCCATCGGACTGCATTCAAGACCGACCTTGCTCAGTCTCCCTACCGTTTTTTGTATGGGAAAGCTTGTCACTTACCAGTTGAGTTGGAGCATAAGGCCTTTTGGGCCATTAAGAAGCTTAACTTTGATTTGTCTGATGCGGGAATTCATCGTAGGCTCCAACTATCTGAGTTGGAAGAACTTAGGAATGATGCCTATGAAAGTTCTAGGATTTACAAGGAAAAGACCAAAGCTTTCCATGATAAACACATTCTGCGCAAATCTTTTACAATTGGTGATAAGGTTTTATTGTACAACTCTCGATTGCATCTTTTCCCTGGTAAGCTTAGATCCCGATGGGATGGCCCGTTTATTGTCCATAATGTATATCCCCATGGGGCTGTGGAGATTTTGAATCCAGGAACATGGGTAATTTCAAAGGTCAATGGTCAGCGTTTGAAACCGTTCATCTAGTTTCCTACTACTAGTAGTGAAGAGGTCATGGATCTCCATAAACCTTTTTACACTGATGACTAACTTTTAATCAGGTATGACCCCCTTGCATTGTCTTTGCTTTTAATTCTTTCCATGCATTGAGGACATTGCATGACTTAAGTGTGGGGGAGGGAAACCAGTTTTTGTTTTTTTTCTTTCACTTTGTTTTGTTTGTTTTTCTTTTTATTTTTTAGCTTGCTAAGGATGAAGTCCTACTTTGGCTTTTGGCTAATGATCAGACCATTCGGATGCTTGATGTATGAAAATAAAAGTTTTGACGAAGGTACCCATTTTGAACGTATAAAACCCTGTTGAGAAGAAAGAAACAAGCATGTGTCTTGAGATGGGACTTTCTTTTGAAAAATAAGAGACCCCTGTTTTATGGTGATGGACCATATGTAAGTCTGTGGGTTCCTTGTACTTTTGATTTGGAGTTGAGACCTTCTTTTTAATTTGGCATGGGTTGACAAATGCACAATTTTAAATGAAATGTGAAATGTGGTATAAAGAAGAATAAGAGTTGATTCCCTTGGAACTAGACAAGGCAATGCGCCTCAGGAAGCGTGGTGTCTTGATCGAAATTCCTTAGGAGGAAACCTCTGAAGTAACTCTAGCATCACTGTCTTTGTGGGCATATGCAAAAAGCGAAGCTACATAGTAACTTGGGTGTCTGGTGTTTGCTCCACCATGTTATTTAGGCCAAAAGTAGTGGAGTAGAATAGAGTTTATTAGCAGAAAAAAAAAGAGAAAAAAAAATGTGCAAATGTCATTATTGCTTGGTAACATGTTTGGTCAAAAACACTCCAACGCCTTAGTCATTGGTTCCCTATTTCTTCACAAGTGGTTTTGCCTTAAGATAAGGATGTTTTGGAAGAGACGAGGTGAGTTCCAAATTAAGAAATATGCTAGTGCCTGGAATTGATAAAGGGTAATAAAAGTTCAAGTGTGGGGGTCCCTTGTAAAAGAAATTATCTTTGCTCCGGATCGGTATGAGCCTTACCTTTAGCCAAAGTTGGGATTTGTTTATTCTGAATTTTGGGTGTATATTCACTGCAAACACCCACGAGACACAACTCGTCCACTAGGGGTGACCTAGGGGTTTAAAGGCTTATTGCACATGCTAAGTGCAACCGTGATTCCTACGAAAGTGAGTTAAGTTTTTTTTTGTTTTTATTCTTTTATTTTTCTTTTGCTCGAAGACTAGCAAAGTCTAAATGTGGGGGAATTCTGTTGAGCACATTTATGTGTGAAATTTAGGGTAGTAAAACATGCATTTTACATATTTAGAATGGAGCTACCTTGGGTTTTACTCTCTTTTTGCAGGTTTTATATTTTCAAGGCCTTAAGGATTATCGGGCACTATATCTTCAATTTTACACATAAAGAGGTCCTATTTCTTTTCATGGTTGTGAAGAGGACGAAATTCTGAGCAAGATGGATGTGTTCAATTAAAAGTACACATTCGTTTGGTCACCCGTACAAATGATTATTCTTTTCGGGTCAGAAAAAGAATAATGGATCAGAACTGAACCGAGATGCAGAACCAACCCGTTTGCAATTGTCCCAGAGGTATAAGGAATATTCTAAAAGCCAACAAGGATCGATGGACCACATCCTTAAGTGATTGAAGATTTATTTTTGATAACAACAACTACCTAGTGTAGTTGGTGAGCTATGGTGTGCAAAATTCCCTTGCTCACCAAGAGGTCTCAAGTTCGAATCTCATGGTTTTTTTTTTAGTGAATTTGTTGAAGATTTCCTGCTTTTCATTCACTTAAAGCACTAAAGGCATGGAGGGGATTTTCACATCAAATTAGAAGCAAGGAAAATCGTGGAAGCAAGAAGAGAGAAAAAAAAAAGGAAACGAAAATCATGGAAGCAAGAAGAGAAGAAAAAAAAAAGGAAAGAGAAAATTGTTACTCTACCTCCCCATTCCCTATAAATACAATTCATGTAAGAGGAGGGGAGACAATTCATTCTTCTTCTATTTTTTTTTTTAGTTGCTCTATCTTTCTTTTGCTCTCTCTTTAGTTCTAGTTCTTCTCTATTTTTGCTTTAATCACTTTTGTAATAGTTTTTTTTTTATGTCAATTAATGCAAGCACTCTTTTATTTTTATTCAGCCCTTTTTATGTTTATGATTTATGCAATTGAATTGTAATTTTTTAAGTTATAGTTTTAGGCTTAGATCTAGGTGACAAGATCACGAGCCGTGGAGCAATTTTTTTTTCTAGTTCAACTAATGATTCAAGTAAGTAAGCTCCTTCAGTAGTCTTCTCTCCCCCCTCTCATTCCCTCTTCTAACTACCCTTTCTTTCTTAATTTAGGATTTTTATTTTCAGTCGTTACATTATTGCTATCCCTCTCCCCCAAGGTTCATGGCTAGTGTATGTGTTGGCTTTGCCCCTCCTAGCCATAGAACCATCAATTTATTGCTTTTATTTTAACTGTCTCCCTTCCCTAAAGCCAAGTAGAGTAACCCTTGTAAGAGTGACTTTCTGATCAAGTAGGGAAGCTCATATTATGATGCATCCCTCGGGCTAAGTAGAGAAACCTACTTGTGAGTTTCTCTCTAGCTTTATTCCCTTTCTTTTACTTTTTTTTGTTTCAGCATTTTTTTCCTTTATTTATTTATTTTTTTTTTAATTGCGTGGGTTGTTTATTTTCAGTTATTTATTTATTTAATTTTAATTCCGTGGCTTGCGTCTTTAAATTCTTAGAAGACGAATGGTTAGGATGTTATTTTAGATACATATGTTTAGGATGGTAATTAGAATTAGATCACAATCATTAATCGGTTCACTTTCGCATTATTAAAAGAAATAAAAAATAAAGTGGCTGCTCTCCCTATGTTCGACCCGTAGCTACACTGATCCGTACGCTTACGGTTACATTTTAAATCTCAAACACTTGGTATAGGGATCATAAATATTGTGCCTATCACACTCAGAAGGGGCACAACACTGAAAGATATCTAGGTTTACAGCATGCAATTTAGGACTTGGTAGACAATGGAACCATTGAGGTCAAGGTCAAACAGCCTCCCAATGTTAATACCAAACCACTCCCTAAGCAAATGAACAATCTGGATGAAGAAACTATAGAGAGTGACCCCACTCAACTCATTATACCTAGAGCTCGGAAGAATCATATGAATGCCCATGCTTATAGAAGAGTCATGAGTCAAAGGGCTGGAATCATAAGGACCCCCAGAAGAAGAGAATCATCAGAAGAAGAATCAGAAGATCATACGCCCACCATTCATCCTTCCTCGTCCATAGAAGGGTCCACCGCACCACAATACCAACCCCGATCACGTTTTCCACCCCCACCATATTATCAACCTCCACCATATTATCAACCTCTGCCATATCATCAACCTTTCCCCCACCATCAAAGTGGAGGAACCTCTTCATCCTATCACCCCCAGTCTTCATATCCTACCTCTCACATTACATCATCTTCATACCATCCCACTTTATATCCCTCATCACCCTCATAGCAATCACATTCTCAAGGTTCAGTGTATAACCCAAAATACGGATGGACAAATAAGTACAATTGGAAGGGTATACTTACACTACCAGATTCTCCAAAGATGACTTCATCAATAGGGTCTGTAAATGCATTAGGGGAAGACTAGGAGAGTTATCCCACTTCTCTAATTCAGCCTACTATAACTTCAGAAGACAATCCAGAAGTAATTGAAGAGATTACAGCTGATCTTCTCAGAGCGGTA
The DNA here is from genome assembly GCF_013358625.1 of Macadamia integrifolia. Taxonomy (NCBI): domain Eukaryota; kingdom Viridiplantae; phylum Streptophyta; class Magnoliopsida; order Proteales; family Proteaceae; genus Macadamia; species Macadamia integrifolia. The sequence continues at coordinate 32,333,641 of NC_056558.1, forward strand.
AGCATATTGGCCATTGGGGAGCAGATCAAAGAATACACTTTCTTAATCCACATAGGAAGTGACACTGAGGATGGTGATTCGGGACTAGTCCAACTTCGATCCAGTAATGATAAGACCAAACCTATGAAAATCTTCTGGTCCGTACGCTCTTAATACTACGAATGTTTGGATACCGGAGAATTTGATGGTCCTGAGGAATTTGATGAAGAATCAAGTGGGAGTGAAATCCACAAAGAGGAGGATGATGACGATGACGATGAGGACAAAAATGAAGATTAGAAGGTAGGAGATGACTTTGATTCTTGAGAGGATGATGGGTATCAAGACTGGGATGAGTACCAAGGGCCTTGGTACAATGATTATGATGATGAGTCAGAATATTACTCACTAGAACATCCGACATGTTTCTTAGTCTATGGTATTGGTGCCGATGATCTAATAGCTGAACCGACAGGTGGCATTTACCCTTCCCTCTACATGGGAGGAGATGATTCTACGTCAGATTCTAAAAGTGATGAAGGATCTAGAGAGCCGATGCAAGTTTATCTGGATGAACCCGAATCCACATTAGAGATGGAAGAAATGCTATGTGAAGTGTACTCCAACACATTGAGAATATAGGAAAGGGTGGAAGAAATTGAAAATATGTTGGGGGAAGTAACCATTAGTGATCTTTACTACTGGGGGCAATTGGATGATTTGGAGGAAATAGGACCAGATGACACAATCGCAAAGGCAGTAGATGCTGCATTCCAACAGCTTTCTAATGTAGTCATCTGATTTACTGGCGGACTCTAGATGGCTTCATAGTTAGACGAGATTTCCTCCTTTGGGACTTCTTTGGCAATGGTTGCGTAAGTTATATCTAATTCAAAACCATTTAGTTGAACTTCTTGGGCTTGTTCTTCTTCATTTTCAATATTGGCTAAGGTGTTAACCACCTCGGGATCTCCAACTACCGTGATCACCTTTCCTTTATAAATGAACTTCATTTTTTTATAGAGACTAGAGGACTCTACCTTTTCATAATGCAACCAAGGCCTTCCCAAGAGCATGTTAAAAGCTGTTGGTATATCAATGACTTGGAAATCAATATCAAACTTCATTGGGCCAATCTTTATAGCAAGGGACAAGATGCCAAGGATCTTTCTCTTGGCATTGTCATATGCCAGTATGGTTTGGGTAGTTGGCCTCAATTCTTCTAGGTTGATGCCAATACTCTCCGATCTCAAAGGTAGCACATTCAAAGTGGACCCATTGTCAACAAGAACTTAGGAAACCACCTTGTCAAGGCATTCTACCATGATGTGGAGAGCTCGATTGCGCTGGACCCCTTTAGGGAGCTCTGAATTTGAGAACATCAAGGATTGTATCACATAGGTTGCCCCTACTATATGAGTGAGATTTGCTAGATTTATCTCAATCGACATCTGTACATTGGTGAGAGACTTTAAAACTGCTTCACAGTATGTGGGGGGGGGGTCGTCAATAGTCCCCAAATTGAGATATTAGCTTGAGACTTCTTGAGTTAAGCTAGGACCAGATTCTAAGGCTCCTTCTTCAAGTGGCTGGTTCTGGCCTCACTGGTCCCTGACTGTTCCACTGCTAAAGCCTTGCCCTTATAGTCTCTTCCACTTCTAGTTTCCATCATGTTGACAGGTTTCTTCATAATAATCTCTGTGGGATAACAATCTTCATCATCACTATTTGTTATGATGATTATCTCTACAATGGGATCATCCTCTTATTCTGATTCTCCCTCCCTGCTTAGGGTGGGAAGTCGAGGTCCTCCACAAATATCCACAGCCTTGGTTTGTAACTTTTTGACTGTATTAGAAAGCTATTGGGATAACAATAGCTTTGCCCTTATAGTCTCTTCCACTTCTAGTTTCCATCATGTTGACAGGTTTCTTCATAATAATCTCTGTGGGATAACAATCTTCATCATCACTATTTGTTATGATGATTATCTCTACAATGGGATCATCCTCTTATTTTGATTCTCCCCCCCTGCTTAGGGTGGGAAGTCGAGGTCCTCCACAAATATCCACAGCCTTGGTTTGTAACTTTTTGACTGTATTAGAAAGCTATTGGAATGCAGTGTCTACTACCTCTATGAATGTGTCTTCTGGTCCTATTTCCTCTAAAACATTCATCTGCTCATGGTAGTAACGGTCACTATAGTTACTTCACCCAACATATTGTCAATTTCTTCTACTCTTTCTTGCATCCTCAATGTGTTCGAGTACACTTCACACAACTTTTCTTCCATTTCTAATGTGGAGTTATTTTCATCCATATAGACTTGTGTCAGCTCTCCAAATTCCTCATCATTTTCTAAATCTAACGTAGAATCATCTCCTCCCATGCAGAGGGAAGACTGAATGCCACCTATCAAATCAACTATTAGGTCATCGCAACTGATAACATAGACTGAGAAATATGTTTGGTGATCTGGTGAGTAATATTCTGACTCATCATCATTATCATTGTGCCAATGCCCTTGGTAGTCATCCTAGTCTGGATACTCATCATCCTCTTGAGAATCAGAGTCATCTCCATTCTTCTCATCTTCATTCTCGCCCCCATCGTCATCGTCATCATCCTCTTCTTCACTGATTTCCCCCTCACTTGGTTCTTCATCAAATTCCTCTTGACCATCAAATTCTCCTGCATCCAAACGGTCGTAGTATTCAGAGCGTATGGAACAAAAGATTTCCCTAGGGTTAGACTTGACTTTACTGGCTCGAAGTTGGACTAGACCTGATTCATCATCCTCTGTGTCACTCCCTACGTGGATTAGGGAGGTTTGCTCTTTGATCTGCTCCCCTATGGTCAATGTGGTTACTGCTCTAAAAAGATCATATGTAATCTCTTCGATTACTTTTGGATTGTCCTCTGAAGATATAATGGACTGAATTAGAGAAGTCCTAATGCATTCACTGACCCTGTTGATGAAGTCATTTTTGGGAGTCTGGTAGTGTAAGCATATCCTTACAATCGTACCTATTCATCCATCCTTCTTTTGGGTTATATACCGAACCTTGAGAATGGGATTGATATGAGGGTGATGAGGGATACGAAGTGGGATGGTATGAAGATGATGTAATGTGAGAGGTAGGATATGAATATTGGGGGTGATAGGATGAGAAAATTCCTTCTCCTTGATGGTGGGGGGAAGGTTGATGATATGGAAGAGGCTGCTAATATGGTGAAGGTGGGAGGTATGGTGGAGGTAGGTAATATGGTATGGTGGATTCTTCTGTTGATGAGGAAGGATGAATGGCGGGAGCCCGATCTTCTGATTCTTCTTTTGATGATTCTCTTCTTTTAGGGGTCCTTATGGCTTTAGCCCTTTGATTCCTAATTTTTCTATAAGTGTATGCATTCATGTGATTCTTCTGAGCTTTGGGTATAATGAGTTGAGTGGGATCACTCTCTGTGGCTTGGTCATCTCGATTGTTCACATGATCGGGGAGTGGATTGGTATTGACATTGGGAGGTTGCTTCACCTTGACCTCAATGGTTCCGTTGTCTACCAAGTCCTGAATTGAATATTACAAACCCAAACATCTTTCAGTGTTGTGCCCCTTCTGAGTGTGGTAAGCACAATATTCATGATCCCTATACCAAGTTGGAGGAGGGTTGCTGATCACTCTTGGAGTCATTGTCTCTAGCAATTCTTATTTCTTTAATTTCTTATACACTGTTGTCATGGGCATTCCTAAATTAGAAAATTACCTTCTTGGACGAGGGGCCTTCTGAGAGGGTGCATATTCTTGTATTACAAATGGCTGTGAAGAAGTGGCTGGTGAGACTGACTGCTGAACTGCACTCACCAAATTAGTTTCTGGACCCTTTCTACATCTGACTCAGGTGTTCTTCCCTACATCTTGGGAGGATCCCTAATACTGAGCTTCCCTTAGGATTCTATTTTCCACACGTGTGTCGGTGGGTATTAAGGCATCATAAGTCTGTAGATGTTGGTAGTAGAGGACATCATAATAAGGCTTTAATGAGTTCTCTATCAACATCTCTACTTGCTCTGCTTCCAAAGGCCGATCTACCATCTTGGCGACCTTATCCCTAAACCTCATCAAGAAGGCGGTGAATCCTTCTTTAGGCTACTGTCTTAATGTCTCAAGCTCTTATCGCTTCACATCTACTTCGGTGTTGTATGAGTACTATTTGGTGAAGGCTTTCACCACTGTTGTCCAATTCTGAGTTTGGGATGACTCCAACTGGGTGAGCCACCTTATTGCTAGTCCTGATAGAGTTAACATGAAGGCTTGCCCCATCTAGTTGTCTGCAAGTTGCCATGACTTAGCAATGCTGAGATATACCTTGAGATGAGCCTTAGGGTCCCTTGATCCATCAAACCTATTAGTCTGCCACTTGAATTTCTCGGGAATCCTTGCCCTAAAAAAGAAACTCATTTCATCAGAATCCACTATCTATTTGACTTTCTGAGCCTTTTCCAGCTCGAATCATATTCTCCAACTTCTCTAATTACTTTCTGAGCTTCCTTTCTTTCTTTGTCTCTAGAGGCTTCATTCGGATATGTGTGGAAAACTCCTCTTCCTCATCTTCAATGACTACCCTAGGAGGAGGGACCTTGGAATAGGCCCTCCGTTGATCATTTGGACAGGTAGGTGAAGTTCCTCTCTGACCGGTTGGCCTAACTTGCTCTGGTTCTCCTAAGTCAACTAGGGAAGAATTTTCATGATGACCTGTAGCTCCATTCTATTCCAAATCTCCTATAACCGGTGCCGACTCAGTCCTGGGATCAATTCTGGGAGGGTTCTGGAGTGCATGCAATATCTGAGCTACCCCTCTCTTGAATTTAGCCATTTATGTCTGCAAGGTCTCCACGGGATGAACCCATGCTTGTTCGGGTGATTTAGAGTTAGGTGGATCCATACTAACTGAGTTGCAATCACTTGGTAGTAGACAGTCTCAGGGAGACGATGGAGGTGATAAGGGACTTAGGCGAGTCAACCGATTACCTTAACATGTTCAGAGGGACCATAGAGAATACTTGAGGTGTGGAATTGTGCCTAACCAAAAGTGGCTTATTTTAGGATTCTTAAATTCCCAGCCCCTTGTTCACACATTCACTAGATTTACAACCAATGATCCATCCAAAGTTAGTCGGCTTAATGATAGGGAGTGGATAGGGTTTGACACCCCTAGTCCACTCAATGTCATAAGTGGCAGATTCATACAAATGGCTTGTCGAGAATATTCCCATAAGACATTCCATGTAATAAAGTCATGCTTTCCTTGCTCTTTTTTCCACTAGGTATCCTTCCACCTGATTTTCTCGAGACTTCATGGGACTTTGCGTAACTCTGATAAGATTTCCCTTGAGTCATGTATTTAGACTTTTTTTTTTAGGGACACCTTCTATCCGAAACCCACTTAGGAAAGCAATTCTTTATGACTGGAATATAATGTAGGAACATTCTTTTTCAACACCGCAAACAAGTTCTATAGTTAGCTTGTGGCGCTCCTAGCTTCTCCATCTATTTTCTAGATGATGCTGAGTATGCAGTGGATGTAATAGGACCGACAAGGCTTCCTTGACAGGATCTATATATATGAGGTACGTGATCCTTTTGATATACCCGTAGGTATAAGATCAAGGGGGTGACTTCCTTGCCTATTACTCATGACTCCACATGAGGTTAAGCAACTGGCCATGGGGTGGTGGAACCGTGAGTGATTGTGTGCAAAAGTGTAATGCGGGAATATCATCATTTGATCTCAGAATGTCATAAAGTGCGTGGACCTCTCCGAGGGTGCTGGTACAATCATGAACATCCTTGCATTTTAACAATAATCCACACTCTTGTACAAGAAGCGGGTATCATTTGCTCTCAGAGTAGTCTCCATGACATGCGTTGACCTCCCCGATGGTGCAAGCATGATATGGAGTCCCTCGCCAAATGATTTCACTCGAGCACCATACACAATGCAGTTAGTGAATACAAATCCAAACATGGGGTTAACTAAACACGTTTTCAAACAAACATGGTGGAAAATTTTCTTGCATTTAAAGGTAGCATCTAGTATTGGAAGCCTGATGCCTATCCCCAGTGGAGTAGCCACTATGAGGGTAGTGGCGGGAGAATCGATGGCTTCACAAGTTGCCATTCTGTCCTCTCTCCTCTCTCTTCTCTTTTCATAAGGGAGAGGGTGTGTCGTGATGTGCTTCGTTTGCAGGCCCGCACCACCGTACCACCGCTCGGAGATACATGGAGGCCTATTTCATAAGTGTAAAGTTCATCATTTTTGAAGGGGTTTGATGATGGTCCAATACAAGAATCATGATCATGTAAAAGGATTTGGAGTCACCACCTAGGATTATGGGCCTAGGACCAGGGGTGGGCCCAATTCCATTGAAAAGGGCCCGAAAGTTGATCTGGTCTAGAGATTTAAGGTAAGTGTCAAGTTACAGAATTGGGAAGGTGTTAGGCACCCAATCTACCCAGTTCAACCGGTCTTCCTACTAGATGCTTAAAAAAAAATTTCCATAATTATTCCTATTCCACATGCATGGCTAAGTTATCACACATATATACATTGACTGAATTTAAATGACTGTGTACACTAAAATAAGGTCTATATAAAGTCTACATGATGACAATTCGGCTGAGAAAATGTACCTGAACTTAACCCCTGTTTCGGGTGAAATGGGGTGGGCCCCTGATTAGTATCATCTTGGACTGTCTTTCAGATTCTGCTGGCTCAGGGGAAGATGGTCTTAACAACCAAGTTCCTTTCTCAAGAGATTTTAATTGTGATGATATTTAGGTAGAGTTCCAGCTAGGAACTTTTGGATTTATATTCGAACAGAGCTTCGGCTAGGGAGGGCTATTTCTGGGCTTCGAATGAGGTGGCATTCTCACAGAGCTTCCACTGGGGATAGGCTATGGGAGGGCTAGGCTGAGGTGGCATTCCGGTAGAGCTTCCATTGGGGATAGGCTAGGGGAGGGCTAGGACAAGGTGGCACTCGGGCAGACCTTCCACTAGGAATAACTATTTCTAGAAAGATTCCAAGAGCATTCAGATAGAGCTTCTATTGGGAATGGCTATTTCTGAAAAGATTCCAAGGGCACTCGAACAAAGCTTTGGCTGGGAATGTCTATTTCTAGAAAAAAATTGACCTAAAAATGGATTGGATATCCTTAAAGCCCCAAAGAACACTTTGAAGATCTTGACAAAGATCTCTTCGTAGACCCGAGGAACCTCAAAGGAGGGATTTCTACTTTTGATAAAGATTAAGAACACTCAAAAACATACTTTTTTCGGAAAAAATGTTATAGAAATTAAACACATAGTTCATGATTCTTATGATGCGATTCATTTATTTTATTATCCACCTAACAATACAACTAAGTCTAGTAAATGCTACTACGACACATTAGGCTGTATCTCTTGTCTCGGAACCACCATCAACTACACTACGATACAAGCTTTAGCCGCGATTAGGAGCCTACCGATCTTAGTATATGGCTATCGATCACCTAGCAAACCCCTAATAACCACCTCCTGGCAGTCATGGCACCGGTATGTCCATCGGCCATGTCAGACAAGTTTCCACCTCCAGCAACAATCACATTGTACCGCAGGTGTGGCATTCCAGGAAGGTTCATCAAACATACCACCATTAGGTTATCCAAAACCTTACACCCTGTTGGTAAGGAGACATAACATAGGAAATGATACCTAACCACAAATATGCTACATGCCATCATAATGATACAATTAGTATGGATTACACGATACTGGGAACACATCGGCCACAAAGAGTAATCTATCTCTAAGTATAGTCCTAGTGTACACTATATCGGTAACACCTCGGCCACAAAGTGTAACCCGTGACTGTTTACCTAATCTAGCATGTATAATAATAGTTGAGTATGGACTACGCAACACCGGTATACCCATCGGCCATGAAGCGTATCCATTTCCAAATGTAGTCTCGGAGTACAGGATACCGGTAACACATTAGCCACAAAGTTTAATCTGTGACTACAACTAACTTTAATGCACATAATCAATGTATGAATGCAACAAACATATGGCAATCATGGTACTGGTAACACCTCAGCTACACCGGATCCTGCCATACATATCCACAAACATTTCATATCATTTCCATAAAAATGTAACATATGATAGCACATCATCATCATTTAAGCAATATAAATAATCATGTGAAAATCTATACATTTGGGCAATTCTAAAATAATTAAACATTCTCAAAATAAAAGCAACCATCCCTCAGCTTGTTTAGGCTTGTGCAGAGTATGGCCACCGATCGTTTGATTCAATTTTGGCCTCAGGGCACGTGCGCATCACTGTCCTAGGCACAAAGGTAAATGAACGTCAATATGTGTCGAGAAAGCCCCACAATGATAGTACTATCATTGGAAACACACACCAAAAATAGGTACTGTCCACCAAAAATATCAGACCTATTTTTGGTGGACATAACAGAGTGCTCCTAAGGCTTGGGTGGTTAGTGGAAACTCACCAGAAATAGCCCCAGTGTTTTTGGTGGCATTTTTATGATGTCAGTACAGAAATTGCTCGTGTGATTTAGGGCTATCCGACTTGGGCCCGATCATCGGGATTTGTTCCATAGAGTTTGTGGGGAATGTTCTTGGCATCATTTTAAGCTATTAAAATCCAAATTTCATTGAGCCATTTGGGAGATACGTTGATTAAACAATCGAAACCCTAGATGATCATTTTTTTAATCATGTTGTCGGAGCTCAACGGACTCGATTTGAGCTCAGCAATGGCACCGGGGAGATGGAATATGCAATCCCTGAGCTCTAGAAGGTATATGGGTCAAGATTCCACCTATACCTAGCTTGACCTAACTCAAAATTAAGAGAGAGTGGTAGGAGAGGTTGCACTTACCTCTGGTAAGGATTCCTGCAACGATGCAACAGCCAAGAGCCTTTGCCAGAATCCAAGGTGAGTCTTTACCTGTTCTTCTTCCTTTTCCTTTCTCTCCTCCTCCTCTCCCATGTTTCTGCACAAGTGAGAAATAAGGAAATGGTTCCTGATTTCTACTTATATAGTAAGACCTTAACTAGGGTCCATTTGGTTGAACCATATTCGATCAAAGTGGGTTAATCCGACTTTCAGGGCGCACAGACCCAACTCTTTTGGTCCATAAGGTGTACATGTCATGTGAAAGGGTGTGGGCAAGAAATTGGGATTAGCTGGGGTATCCACAATGAGGGTGGTGGGTCCCATGGGCATCAAAACCCAATTAGCAGCCTGATTGGTCAGCAGAAATAGCCAGCAGAAACAAGCCTAGGTAGTTTTTGATGGCATATTTCCTGTGGTCAAGACAACACTACTTACTATCCGCCAGTTGGCCTTGCATGGGTAGTTACCTTGGCTGCGTTCATGGTCTTCGGGTAATTTTGGTGCATGCTGGGATTCCGGTGTGGGGTGTCGGCTCTCTTACCATCTGGGATCGAAAGGCACGAATCCCCCCAGTTGGACTGGCAAGTGATACACAAACATGTGGGGTCATCTCTTCCCCCTTTGCAATGGGTAGCCACTAGCCAAAACCAGGTGGTACTTTCCACTTCCAGTCTGAGACCTATCACAATAGTTCAAATTAGACCGGGTCAGGGCATTGGTGTAACATTCCCCACACCTTACAAGAATTTCATCCTTAAAATTGAACGTACTTGGTAAATCAAACAATCCAAGGTACTGCTTCTTCATTTCCTCTTCCCACTCCTAGGATGCTTCCTGTTCTGGGTGATTAATCCATTTCACCTTAACGAAGGATACAGTGCAATTGCGGAGAATGTGGTCCTTCTGGTCAAGAATCTTCTTCGGATGCTCCACATAGGCAAGATCATTGTCCAACTCACAAGGTATGTAAGTCAAGATGTGAGTGGGGTCGGAAATGTACTTTCTCAGTATGGATACATGGAAGACATCATGTGTACCCTCCAACTCTGTGGTAAAGCTATCCTGTAAGCTACCTGTCCAATCCTCTCTAGTACATTGTACAGTCCTATAAATCTTGGACTTTGCTTTCCTTTCTTGCCGAACCGCATTACCCCTTTAACTGGGGATATCCGTAAGAATACCTTGTCTTTAACCCCAAACTCTAGATGCTTTCTCCTAACATCTACATAGGTCTTCTGTTTGGACTGAGCTACTTTAATTCTCTCTTTGATCACATTCACCTTCTCACTAGTAGCATGTATCAAGTCTAGACCCATAATATGCTGCTCACCAGCCTCGTCCCAATAGAGTGGAGTCTGACACTTCCTTCCAGACTATGCATCAAATGGGGACATTCCAATGGTGGCCTGATAACTATTGTTGTAGGAGAACTCAATAGGGGAAATGTACTCATCCCAACTGTAACTCATGTCTAAGGCACATGCTCAAAGTAGGTCCTCCAATGTCTGGATAGTCCTCTCCGATTAACCATCTGTCTATGGGTGGAATGTTGTGCTAAAGTTCAATTGTGTGCCCAGAGCCTTCTGCACACACGTCTAGAACTTAGAAGTGAATCTGGGATCCCGATCAGAGATAATACTAACTGGTATACCATGCAACCGAGTGATGTTATTAATATACAACTTGGCCAACTTGTCCATAAAAAATGTGACCTTGATTGGGATGAAGTGAGCTACCTTGGTCAAGTGGTCCAAAATGACCCAAATGGCATCCATATCCTTCTGAGTGCAGGGTAGGCATGCGACGAAGTCCATAGTAATATTCTCCCATTTCCACTTCGGGATAGGTAGTGACTGTAATAACCCATGGGGCCTTTGTTTTTCAGCATTGACTTGCTGGCATGTGAGGCATCTAGGCACATGTGTGGCCACATCATTCTTCATTCTCTTCTACCAGTAGGAGCCCTTGAGGTCCTTGTACATTTTAGTGCTACTGGGGTGAATGGTGTATGGAGAGTTATGTGCCTCTCTCAAAACTGTCTCTCAAATCACCATTACTAGGCATGCATAACCTCCCTTTGAACTTGAGAATCCTTCCATCAGTTATAGAGAAATCCGGGTCCTTTTGGGTTCCTTCCTTGTATTATGTTATCAGCTTCTGTAACTATGCATCAATACCCTGAGCTACAGGGATCCTATCCACCAGACTAGGTTATACCACCAATGCCGATAGTGACAAGGTGACCCCTTCCACTAGTAACTCCAAATCTAGTTTCTTAGCCTCCTTTATGAAATTCCCATTAGTGGTCAATGATGTAAGAGGCAGTGATTGAGATTTTTGACTAAGTTCATCAGCTACCACATTAGCCTTTCCTGGGTGATAGTAGATAGTATAGTCATAGTCCTTCATCAATTCTAACCAACACCTCTATCTCATGTTGAGCTCCTTTTGGGTGAAGAAGTACTTGAGGCTCTTATGGTCACTATAAATCTCACTCTTCTCACCATACAAGTAATCCCTCTAGATTTTCAGTGCAAAAATCACAGTTGCAAACTCCAAATCATGGGTGGGGTAGTTCTTCTCATAGTCCTTCAACTGGCCGGATGCATGAGCAATGACTTTCTTGTGCTGCTTCAATACACAACCCAATCCCAGCTTGAAGGCATCACTATACACAACCATAAACCTGTATCGGTCAGAATAGTCAAAATTGGAGCTGATACCTACCTTTGTCTTAGTTCCTTGTAGCTCCTTCCATAGAGACACACTAGGTCTAATGAATCCCTTCTTCAGAAGATCCTGAATTTGCACTTGTAATTCCTTTGATTCTGTAGGAGCCATGAGGTAAGGGGCTTTTGACACTGGTGCCAAGCCAGGGACTAAATTTATAACAAACTCTGTCTCTCAGTCCGGGGGCAAACCTATAAAGTCATCCGAAAACACATCAAGAGATTTCCTCACCACATCTAGCTCCGTTAATGGCCTAACCTTTATCTCAGTATCCATCACAGATGCAAGGTAGCCTTGACATCCCTTGTCTAGTAGCTTCTTCATCTAGAGAGCTGATATGATAACCTTCTTAGGTTTCTTGGGCTTATCCCCTTGAAAGACGAACTCATCCTTATCATGAGCTTTGAAAATGATCATCTTCTTAGCACATATCACACTGGCTCTGTATGTGGACAACCAGTCCATCCCTAGAATCACGTCAAAGTCGGTATATCCAACTCAATCAAGTGAGCATTCAATTCATGTCCACCTATGGTCACCAGACAAGGCTATAAACATAGTTCAGACCTACCATACTTCCTGTGGGGGTACTCACTGCCAAACACTGAGTCAAACCCTTGGGTGGAATTCCCATCTTCTTTGCAAATGTTGGTGACGCAAATGAATGTGAGGTCCTGAGTTATTTTAACACATGTGCAGGCAATAACAATATCAATAATGTACCTGTCATTATGTCAGGTGTAGCCTCTAGATCTTCAGCACTCATAGCAAACACCCTTCCCTGTGGTCTCTAGCCCTGTGGGGGCTATTTTGGTCTAGAGGCTACATAGGTTTGCTGGGACCTAGGTGGCAAATGTAAGGTGCAACACCCAGCCTTCGGTGGGGGCATGTCCTAACTAGGACGCCTGACTAATCCTAATGGAAACACCTTAGGCTCGACCCCATAGATTGAGACATGCCACTAGAGTGGGATGACTTAGAAGTCTAGCTAGCCTCAGGCTTTTTGAATTGCACTAGAGTTAGGTTGATATAAGGCACTTTGAAGGGTTTGCTACCTCCCTTAGAGTCAGTAGTCCCCATAGGCCTCTTTACTGTTCCCTGTTGGGCCGAGAAGTTATCTCTATGCCGGTCTTCAATAGATTTGGCCACTTGGACCACCTTGGCATATGTCTGTAACTTCAACCCAACTATAGTTGACCCAATTCCTGGCCTCAACCCTTTCTCATACTTCTTGGCCTTGGGTCTATCACCTCTAAGATGCTCTGGAGAAAAATGGAACATCTCCTCAAAGTGTTGCTGATACTCAAGCACTGATCGGGATCCCTACACCAATTGGGAGAACTCACTCTCCCTCCTATCCCAGAGGCTTTTCGAAAAATAGTTCTCAAAGAAGGCCCCTTTGAAGTCCTCCCAAGTGGGGTTTAGGTTATTTACCCTCAGAATGGGCTCAGTAGCACTCCACCAATTATTGGCCTCATTTTGTAATTGGTATCCCATACATATGATTTTTTGCTCATCGATGCAGCACATTAGCCTAAACACCTTCTCCATGCCACCAATCCATTTTAATGCATACAATGGATCCTGGCCCACCTTTGAGAGGCATAGGGGCCTAAGCCTCTTAAATTTCTCCATCATCTTTTTTAGATCCGTCCAACCCTCGACATGTACCTGGGCTTGTTCTGCTACTGGATCTTATACATGCCCATGTACATTTTGCTGTCCTTGCCCATGTACTAGTGGCTGATCTTGCCCATGCACTTTCCTTTGTTCCCCACTAGACGTTTGAAGAGTGGACGAGCATTATAGGCTTCTATTGCCGCTTGGATCCGATTATTGATCCAAGCCATGAATTGGTTTTGTCTTTCCTCAACCTCCCTTATCATATTATTCATGATGGAGGCAACATCATGAGCTGTGAGCACTGACAGAGCCGAGGGTACATTTTGGGGTCTACCCCGATTTTGCATAGGGGAAGCGGGAGCCAACGCTTATGACTGGGATTGAGACCGGGTGTTTCAGCGTGATATGACTCCTATGGAGGAATCCAATTAGTTCACATGCATGTACAAGGTAGCATGTAATTGGAACACAGGCATAATAGTGGGTCCCACACGTATACACAATGGCAATTTAGGGTTATAGCATGCATTAGTGGGATCCACCCAGCATCGGATCCTACCGCATGTATATTAGGGAGGGAATCCCTAATTAAGGAAGCAAGTATAATAATATAAAATAAAATAAAATAAATTTTTTTCCAAAAATGTTCACCAGAAACAATGAGGTTCTTCATTGGAAACAAGGTCATTCCAATGGAAATATCAGACCTGTTTCTAGTGGAACTAGAAAAGACTGATTTGGGACTTTTTCACTCACTGGAAACACTCAGCGGAAATAGGCCTAGTGTTTCCAATAGGTTGATTCTTGTGGACCAAATATCGCTATGTAAGGCTCAGGTTGGGGGTTTATTTCACAAAACCCTATTCTAACTTGTGGAGAAGAAGAAGAAATGGCCAAGGGAGCTCCTTCAACCTATTCCCCACATTTTTCTTGTGATTTCGCGATCGATTACCGCCATCTACACATCCAAGTTGAATTCTCTTTCTTCTCTAACCTAGATTTTCTTTTTTTGGATTTTCTCTATGAAACTTGTTTCAATTTTCTAACTTAGGTTTTTTGCTTTAAAACCTTGAGTTCTCTTTCTTCTCTAACCTATGTTTTTTTTTTTTTTTCTATATGAAACTTGTTTCAATTTTCTAACTTAGGTTTTATTCTCTAAAACCTTAGGATCCTTACTATAATCATATCCGGTCATCGTGTTCGTACCCGTCGCACCATTGCACAAGAGCAACTAGCCATTCCCTCTGTGGTCGAACAAGACCATTGGGAAAACTTTGAATTTTGGAATGTGGACCCGAGAAAGTATGTGAAGACTAGGGATTTTTGGTAGTTCCACCTTCACCAACGCTTCAAAGCGATTGGGTGGTATCGTATCCTGAAGCCCAACACAAGGTACTACCCACGGCTAGTGAGGTTGTTCTACTCTAACCTCTAATGCGTGAACCTGTAGAGACCCAATTTTGTCACCCTCCTCAGGTTATGATGAAATTTGGATCTTGGACACGACTTCAGACTTCTGACTGATAGAGGTGCTGATGGAAACATTCCCCTACCTAAAACCATAGAAATCCTCGTGCGGGAGAGAAGGGTTACAATTTTGGCTTTGCATATGAAGGAATCCGGTCAAGATGACTGTATAGATGAATAGTGCCCAAAAATACGATTACGACGATATATGATACGCAAAAATCAGACCGATGGATCTCCAGTAATCATCACCAGAAAAACCCATATTCACATGCATGTAGCCATGCCATGCACACAGCCCCACAACCATGCACACACCCCTGCACACCCCTGCACACCCCTGCACACCCCTGCAGCATGTTGCGTGCCCCTGCCGCACAGCATGCGCGCCCCTACCGCACAGCATGTGCGCCCCCTCTACATGCATACGTGCCCTCGCCGCACATGTGTGTGCCCCCACCGCACTGTGTGCATGCCCCTGCTACATGCTGTGAACACCTTGCCTGTATGGCCATACACACTGTGCCTGCACCATGCGCAGGTGGCCTGTACACCGTGCATATTGCCCGCACACCAGCGCGTGCTTGCACCCGCTGTGCACATTGCCTGCACACCCATGCATTCGCGCACCTGTGACATCACCCACACTACCTGGCTAAACCTTCTCTCTCCTCTCGCTTTTTCAAAAATTGCCTTTTTTGGTTAAACCTTCTCTCCTCTCGCTTTTTTGAAAACTACATTTTTCGATTAACTTCTCTCTCCACCCGCTTTTCTGAAAAACTACCTTTTTTGGCTAAACTTTCTCTCTCCTCCCTCTTTTTTGAAAACTACATTTTCTGGATAAACCTTCTCTCTCCTCTCACTTTTTTAGCTAAACCTTCACTCTCCTCTCGCTTTTTCAAAAACTACCTTTTTTGGATAACCTTCTCTCTCCTCCCGCTTTTTAAAACTACCTTTTTTGGCTAAACCTTCTCCCTCCTCTCGCTTTTTTGAAAATCATCTTTTTTTTTGCTAAAGTTTCTCTCTCCTCCCATTTTTTTGAAAATCACCTTTTTTTTTTGCTAAGCTTTCTCCTTCCACTTTTCAAAAAATTGCTTTTTTTTGGCTAAACCTTCTCTCTCCTCCCATTTTTCTAAAAACTGCATTTTTTGGCTAAAGTTTCTCTCTCCTATTTTTAAAAATCACCTTTTTCTAGCTAAAATTTCTCTATCCTCCCATTTTTTTTTTTCTGAAAACCCCCTTTACCCACTAGACAAAAGCCCTCCCCACCCATTTTTGCCTCCAACCCCCCTTTACCTATTGGACAAAAATCCTATCTCTTCACTTTAGGCAAAAGCCCCCCTTTTCGTCCACTGGATAAAGGGATTCTCCCTCTCCTATTTGGCTAAAAAAACTATAAATACCCCATCCCTTAGAAAAAAACACACCAACACACCAGAATCCCCTTTTCAGTGTGAAATTTTCCTCCCCACCCCCCTCTTGATTTTCTTCTTATCATCGGAGCGATCTTTATCAAGATCCAAAAACTCATTCGGATCTTCATAGTGTTCTTTGGGATCTTGAAGATCTTTAATTCAAATTCTTAGTTAGATCCAGTTTTTAGCCAAAAATAGTATGTTCTTAAGCCACCTCCCTTGAGTGTTCTTGAGTGTTCTTGAGCATTCTTGAGCGTTCTTGAGATAGAAACCCCCCTTTTGAGATTCTTCGGGTCTACGAAGAGATCTTTGTTAAGATTTGAAACTCTGTTCGGATCTTCAAAGTGTTCTTCGGGACTTTGGAGTTCTTCAATCCATTTTTAGGTTGGCCCGTTTCTTTTCAGAAATAGCCTTTCCTAGCTGAACCCCTGTCCGAGTGTCCCTGGAATATTTCTAAAAATAGCCATTCCCAGCAGAAGCTCTGCCAAAGTGCTACCTCCACCTAGCCCTCCCTTAGCCTATCCCCAGCGGAAGCTCTGTCAGAGTGCCACCTCATCCTAAGCCCAGAAACAGCCTTCGCTAGCCAAAGCTCTGTTCGAGTCTATATCCAAAAGCGAGCGTTCCTAGCCTAAACTCTATCCGGATACCATCACAATCAGCATCTCTCAAGAAAAGAAGTTGGAGGTCAAGACCATCTTTCCCTAAGTTGGGAGAACATGAAAGATAGTCTGAGCTGGTACCAATCAGGGGCCTACCACTCTTGACCTAAAACAGGGGTTAAATTTATGTATAATCTCTCTTCTCATTTAAGCATAATGTAGATATCTAATAAGCCTTGTTATAGTGTATATAATAGTTTGAAATCAATTAATGTATATATGTGTGATAACTTAGCCATACATGTGGAATAGTAATAATTATAGAAAATATTCGTTTGCAAGCATCTAGTAAGAAGATCGGTTGAACCAGGCAGATTGGGTGCTTAACACCTTCCCAACTCTATAACCTGACACTTACCCTAAATCTCTGGACCAGATCGAATTTTGGGCCCTTTTCTCAGGAATCAAGCCAACCCCGGGTCCTTGGCCCATAACCCTAAATGGTGATTCCAAACCCCAGTTACATGATCCCGATCTCCGAATTGGACCAGCATCAAAACTCCCATCTCAAATGATGAATTTTACACTCTTACGAAATAGGCCTCCACCATCTCCAAGTGATGATACGACAGTGCAGGGCCGGTAACCGAAGCACACAGGACTTGAACCCCTCCCCCTCACATGAAGGTGAAGAGAGAGAGTGGAGAGAGGATGGGGATGCATAACCCATTCATATCCGGCTGGTACCCTCACAGTGGCGACTCCACTGGGGACAAATGTCAAGCTTTCGATACTAGGTGCTACCTTTAAATGCAAGAACATTTTCCACCACATTTTTTTGAAAATATGTTTGGCTAACCCTATGTTTGTAATTGTATTCACTAACTGCATCATGCATTGTGCTCGAAGTGAAATCATTTGGCGAGGGACTCCCTGTCATGCCTGCACCCTTGGGGAGGTCAGTGCATGTCATGGAGAGTACTCTGAGAGCAAATGATACCCACTTCCTGTACAAGAATGAAAGGTATCGCCAAACGGTGAGGATGTTGTATTTATGCAAGTACCCTCGGGGAGGTCCGTGCACTTTATAACATTCTGAGATCAAATGCATCATCAAACGATGAGGATGTCCATATTTATGCCAGCACCCTCGGGGAGGTCCAAGCACTTTACAGCATTCTGAGATCGAATGATGGTTACACTACATTACACTTTTGCACACAATCACTCATGGTTCCACCACCTCGTGGCCAATTGCTTAACCTCGTGTGTAGTCATTGGTAATGGGCAAGGAAGTCACCCCCTTGATCTTGTATCTATGGGTATATCAAAAGGATCATATACCTTGCATATATAGATCCTGTTAAGGAAGCCTTGTCGGTCCTATTGCATCCACCGTATGCTCGCATCGTGTAGAAAATAGATGAAGAAGCTAGTAGTGCCACAAGCTAATTGTAGAACTTGTTCGAAGTCTTGAAAAGGAATATTCCTACACTATATTTCTGTCATAAAGAATTGCTTTCCTAAAGTGGGTTTCGGATAGAAGGTGTCCCTCCTCCTTAAGGAAAATGTCTAGATATGTGATTCAGGGGCAATCCCATCAGAGTCACATCAAGTCCCGAGAAGTCCTGAGAAAAATCAGGAGGAAGGACACCTAGTGGGAAAAAGAGTAAGGAAAGCATAACTTTATTACATGGAATGTCTTCTGGGAATATTCTCAACAAGCCATTTGTATGAACTTTCCGCTTATGACATTAGGTGGACCAAGGGCATCAAACCCTATCCACCCCTACCATTTAGTGGACATACTTTGGGTGAATCATTGGTTATTAATTTTATGAATGCATGAACAAGGGGTTGGGAATTCAAGAATTCTAAAATAAACCACTTTCGATTCAGGCACAATTCCACATCTCAAGTATTCACCGTGGTCCCTTTGGACACGTCAGGGTAATCAGTTGACTCGACTAAATCCAGAATCACCTTTGTCATCTCTTCGAGGTTGTCTACTACCAGGTGATTACAACCCAGTAAACATGGATCCACCCAACATGGAAACACCTAAACAGGCCTGGGTCTGTCCCATGGAGACCTTTCAGACAGAGATGGCTGAAGTCAAAAGAGGGATAGCTCAGATATTGCATACACTTTAGAACCCTCCTAGAGCCGATCCTAGGAATGAGCCGACACCAACAATAGGAGATGTAGACTAGAATGGAGCTACAGTTCATCGTGGGATTCTTCCCGAGTTGACTCAAGGGAATCAGAGCATGTTTGGCCAACCGGTCAGAGAGGATCTTCACCTACCCAGCTGAATGGTTAATGAGGGGCCTATTCTAGGGTCTTAGGACCAGCACTGAGGTGGCTCACACTGTTGGAATCATCACAAACTTAGAGTTTGGCAACGGTAGTAAAGGCCTTCACCAAATAGTACTCCTACAATACTAAAGTGGATGTGAAATATCGGGAGCTTGAGACATTGAGGCAGCAACCTAAAGAAGGATTCACCACCTTCTTGATGAGATTCAGAGACAAGGCCACCAAGATGGTAGATAGGCCTTCAGAAGCAGAGTAGGTAGAGATGTTAATAGAGAACTTGTCACTGCCTTATTATGATGTTCTTTACTATCAACATTTGTAAACTTTTGATGCCTTGATAGCCACTGGCATATGGATAGAGAATAGAATTCTGGAAGAGGCCCAGTATCAAGGATACTCCCAAGATGCAAGCAAGTCAGATAGGGAAAGGGTCCAGAAATGAATATGGTAAATGTAGTTCAGTAGTCAGTCTCACCAGCCACTTCTTCACAGCCCTTCATAATACAAACAGATGCACCTGCCCAAAAGGCTCCTCACCTAAGAAGGCAGTTTTCTGATCTGGGAATGTCCATAATGGCCGTATATGAGAAGTTAAAGAAGCAAGGATTGCTAGGGACAGTAGCTCCAAGAGTGATTAGCAACCATCCTCCAACTTGGTAAAGGGATCATGAGTAATGTGCTTACCACACTCAAAAGGGGCACAATACTGAAAGATATTTGGGTTTATAGCATACAATTCAGCACTTGGTAAACAATGGAACCATTGAGGTCAAGATCAAATAGCCTCCCAATATCAATATCAATCCACTCCCTGATCATGTGAACAATTTGGATGAAGAAACTACGGAGAGTGACCCTACTCAACTCATTGTACCTAGAGCTCGGAAGAATCATATGAATGTCCGTGCTTATAGGAAAATCATGAGTCAAAGGATTAGAGTCATAAGAACCCCCAAAAGAAGAGAATCATCAGAGGAAGAGTCAAAAGATCGGGTGCCCCCCGTCCATCCCTCCTCATTAGAAGAATGCACCGCACCGTATTACCGGCCTCCACCACATTATCAGCCTCCACCATAACATCAACCTTTCCCCTACCATCAAAGTGGAGGAACCTCTTCATCCTATCACCCCCAATCTTCATATCCTACCTCTCACATTACATCATCTTCATACCATCCCACTTCATATCCCTTATAACCCTAATACCAATCCCATTCTCAAGGTTCAATGTATAACCCAAGAGAAGGATGGATGGATGGGTACAATTGGAAGGATATGCTTGCACTACTAGATTCCCTAAAGATGACTTCATCAACAAGGTCAGTAAATACATTAGGAGAAGACTAGGAGAGTGATCCTACTTCTCTAATTCAGCTTGTTGTAATTTCAGAAGACAACCCAGAGGTATTGAAAAGATTACAGGTGATCTTCTCAGAGTGGTTACCACATTGGCTATAGGGGAGCAGATCAAAGAATACATATCCTTAATCTATATAGGGAGTGACACAGAGGATGATGAGTCAGGTTTGGTCCAACTTCGAGCCAGTAATGATAGGACCAACCCTATGAAAATCTTTTGATCCATACGCTCTGAATACTACAAGTGTTTGGATGCCGAAGAATTTGATGGCCCTGAGGAATCTGATGAAGAATCAAGTGGGTGAAATTAGCAAAGAAGAGGATGATGACAATAACGATGAGGATGAAAATAAAGATGAGAAGGATGGAGATGACTCTAATTCTTGAGAGGATGATGGGTATCCAGACTGGGATGACTACCAAGGGACTTAGTACAATGATTATGATGATGAGTCAGAATATTACTCACCAGAACATCCGATATGTTTCTCAGTATATGCCATTGGTAATGATGACCTAATATCTGATCCAACAAGTGGCATTTACCCTTCCTTATGTATGGAGGGAGATGATTCTATATCAGATTTAGAGAATGAGTGGGAATCTAGAGAGCTGACGTAAGTTTATATGGACGAACAGTACTCCACATTTGAGTTGGAAGAAAAACTGTGTGAAGTGTATTCCAACATATTGAGAATGCAAGAAATAGTAGAAGAAATTGACAAAATGTTAGGGGAAGTAACCGTCAGTGATCTATACTACCAGGAGCAATTGGATGATCTGGAGGAAATAGGACCAGATGACACAATCGCAGAGGTGGTAGACACTGCATTCCAATAGCTTTCCAATGCAGTCACAAAGCTATGATCCAGGGTGGTGGATATTTGTGGAGGTTCTCAACTTCCCACCCCAAGTAGAGAAGGAGAATTAGAAGATGATTCTATAGTGGGGACATCCTAACCAATAGTGATGATGAAGATAGTTATCCCACCGAGATTATTGTAAAAAAACCAATCAACGTGATGGAAACTAGAAGTTGAAAAGACTACAAGGGCAAGGCTCTAGAAGCACAGCAGCCAAGGGCTAATGAGGCCTGAACTAGCAGTGTGAAGAAAGACTCAGAGAACCCAGACTTGGTTCAACTCAAGAAGTCCCAGGCAAATATCTCCATTTGGGGATTATTGATGGCATCCCCTTTACACCGTGAAGCAGTCTTGAGGTCTCTCGCTAATGTGCAAGTGCCAATCGAGATAAATCCAATGCAACTCACACATATAGTAGGAGCAACATATGCAGTGCAGTCCCTGATGTTCTCAAATTTTGAGCTTCCTAAGGAAACCTAACACAATCAGGCTCTCCACATTATAGTTGAACGCCTTGACAAAATAGTTCCCCAGGTTCTTGTTGACAATGGGTCTGTTTGAATGTACTACCATTGAGATTAGAAAAGGGTATTGGCATCAACTTAGAAGAAATGAGGCCAACCACCCAAACCATAATGGCATACGATAATACCAAGAGGAAGATCCTTGGCATCATTACCCTTGCTATAAAGATTGGCTCGATAAAGTTTGATGTTGATTTCCAAGTTATTGATATACCTACAACTTTTAACATGCTCTTGGGAAGGCCTTGGTTGCATCCTGCGAAGGTGGTGTCCTCTAGTCTCCATCAAAAAATGAAGTTCATTAATAAGGGGAAGGTTGCCTTAGTGGCCGAAGATCCTGAAGTGGTTAACACTTTGGCCAACATTGAAAATGGGGAAGAACAAGACCAGGAGGTGCAGCTGAGTGGTTTTGAAATAGACACCACTTATGCAGCCATTACCAAAGAAGCTCCAAAGGAGAAAATCTTGGGTAACTATGAAGCCATCTAGAGTCCACCAGTGAATCAGATAATGAAGAATATGTAGTACTTTCTAGGCATGGGGCTAGGGAAATATCATCAAGGAGTTCCAAAGTAGCCTAGTTTGGTAGTGAACAAAGGGAAGAATGGTCTTGGGTACACTCCCCCAACTGTCAAAGGGAAGAAAGTGCGGAAGATGACTAGGAAGATCTTTGTTACTTATTACCCTACTCTCAATGGATACTTTGTGTAAGAAGGAGAGGATTTCCCCTTTTGTGGAAATGTGGAGCCATGGTTTGATGAAACTACCACCAAGATGCAACCAAGACTTGAAATTTTCTTTTAAGACAAGTTCGATTGGGTGACTTATGAAGTGAAACAATGGAAAATGCTAATCAAAGAAGGTAACCAAGACAGTTGCATCACTGGGAAAGTAGAAATTGTACTAATTGAGACTGAATCTTCCTCTGGTAATCCTACAACATTGATCCAATCAAAGGAGGCACCTAGTCCTTGAGTTCTCATGAAGAGAGAATGGGAGAAGAAGATAAGGCTCACCTAGAGTCTGCCGCTTCCCACTGATTTGTAATATTTCATTTGCTCTCTCTTACAAGAGCCAAGAACCCGAGAGTTGCATGAGCTCAAGCCCCATCCTTTCAGAGGAAGAAGTGTTATGTAAAATAGAGGAGAGCACAGAGGATGATAGTTTGTATGTACTGTGCTTAAACCAATTGTAATGGGAAGGCTCATGAAGGGGGTCAAAGATGTGACTGAGGTGCTGGGATGGCATTCCTTAACAGGGTCGAAAAGATAGACTTCATAGAAAAAGGATTGAGCAATCTCCATCGATCTTCAACCCTCAGGAAGTTTGGATTTCGAGAGCATGAGATTGATCAACTGATATTCATGAAGAAGCAAGCACCTGTCTAAAGGAACCATTGCGCCACTAAAGAAATAGTAGCAAATTTCTCTGAAGGCCCTTTGCCACACCTCCTCAGCCATCAAGCCACTGAACCACTTCTGAACTGGACAAGCATTGGGAAAAACTTCAAGTTTGGTCATGCTTTTGAGTCAACCAGCTTGATTATCCCTGGTGAAAGCATCAAGCTAGTTATCGAGTCTGTAGTTGAGTCTATTGTTTATGATTCTGTGTCAATTTCCCCTCTTGAGAAGAGTCCAGAGTCCTTGTATGTCGAGTTTGTTACTCCTTTCATGAATGAAATTTTTGATTCCAAGTATGACTTGCCTCCTTTTTCCGATGACGATCTTAATAAATATCAAGAATTAATAAAACAATGCAAACCAAAAGAAGCCCAAACCATCCATGAGGATACTCAAGTTATTAATCTAGGAACTAACCAATGCCTTCGAGAGGTAAAAATTGGCACTACCCTTGATGACGAAGAAGTAGAATGGATGAGTAATCTTCTGAAGGAATTCACTAAGGACTTTGCTTGGTCTTACGAGGATATGCTTGGTATCAACCCCAACATTGTGTAGCATCGATTGCCGACTTACCCTAGGGCTAAGCCTGAAAAACAGAAGCTTCGAAGAATATGACTAGAATGAAGTGAGAAGATCAGAGAATAAGTTGTGAAGCAATGGAATGCAGGGTTCCTACAAGTGATGAAGTATCCCCAATGGTTGGCCAATATTATACCAGTACCGAAGAAAGATGGAAAGGTACGAATGTGTGTAGACTTCCGAGATCTTAACAACATAAGCCCTAAATATGGCTTCCCATTACCTCACATTGATGTATTGGTTGAAAACACGATGGGGCATGCCTTGTTATCATTTATGGATGGATTCTTGGGATACAACCAAGTGAGCATGCACCTAGAGGATCCTGAGAAAACAACCTTCACCACTTTGTGGGAAACCTATTTTTACAAAGTGATGCCTTTTGGACTGAAGAATGCTGGGATAACTTATCAAAGAGCAGCCGTGGCCATATTACATGATAGGATGAACAAAGATATGGAAGTTTATGTGGATGACATGATAGTAAAGTCAAAAGATCGACAGGGGCATATTCCCACACTAATGCGATTCTTTGAAAGAATCAAGAAGTATCAGCTAAAGTTGAACCCTCAGAAGTGTGTATTTGGGGCAATGGCAGGAAAGTTGTTAGGCTTCTCAGTGAGTGAAAGAGGCATTGAAGTTGACCCTATCAAGATTAAGGCAATTCAAGAAATGCCCACGCCTCGGACTAAGAAGCAAATACGAGAATTTCTGGGTCACATCCAATATATTAGCAGATTCATAGCTCAGTTGACTAAAATTTGTGAACAATTTTCAAGCTGTTGAAAAAGGATTAGCCAATGGAATGGAATGACCAATGCCAGCAAGCTTTTGACAAGATCAAGGGATACCTGATGAACCCACCAGTATTGACACCGCCGGTGGAAGGAGCACCACTTCTGTTGTACCTGTCTGTGGGAGAATATTCTATAGGCTCTTTGCTAGCAGAGAAGGAAATAGAAAAGGGGGCGGACCATATCATATATTACCTCAGTAAGAAGTTTCTAGAATATAAGACCCGATACACATCTTTGGAAAGAACTTGTGCTGTATTGAATTGGGCAACTAAAAGGTCGCACGACACTACATGGTTTCCTATCCAGTGCAATTGATCTCAAAGATGGATCCCATCAAATATCTCTTCGAGAAATCGGCCTGAACAAGAAGGATGGCCTGTCGGTTGCTTTTTCTATCAGAGTTTGACATCACCTATGTTACTCATAAATCTATCAAGGGGCAAGCCATAGCCTATCATTTGGCTACCCACCCCACAGAAGATAAACAATCCTTGGACAATGCCTTTCCCGATAAAGGAATCACCACAATAGAGGAAGAAGACACAGTTAATGAATGGCAGTTATTCTTTGATGGAGCAGTTAATGAAAACGGGTGTGGTGCGGGAGTATTGGTTGTCACTCCTAATGGTCTTTATTTACCTTCATCATTTTGCCTTGACTTCCCATGTACCAACAACATTACTGAGTATGAAGTTTGTGCTTTGGGACTGGAGATAGCCCTGATAATTGGGGTTAAAAGAATCAAGGTTTATGGATATTCATCCATTATCATCTGTTAGACACAGGGAAAGTGGAAAACTAGAGATGAGAAGCTAAAGCCATATCAAGAACATCTAGAAGAGGTGATTGAACACTTTGAAAAAATTTCATTCGAATACTTCCATAGGGATAATAATAGGTTTTCTGATGCCCTTGCAACCTTGGTGTCTATGGTAGAGTGCAATCCTATGGCTAGAGTCTAACCATTCTTGGTAGAACAAAGAAGCAGGCCCATTTATCAAAATTCAGTGAACTCTCTCATTGTGGATGGTCGGTCTTGGTTCGCTCATATAGTGAATTTCATTAGGGAAAGGAAGTATCCAATTAAAGCAACTGATAGAGAAATGAAGTTTTTAAGGAGATATGTCACCCAGTTTATTCTCCAGGAGGATTTGTTATACAAAAGATCCTATGATGGAATGCAGTTATTGTGTGTAGATGAGGAACAAGCTACAACTATCATGGAAGAAATTCATCAAGGTCTCTATGGACCCCACATGAATGGTAAGATGTTATCTAAAAAGAATCTCAGGCTAGGATATTACTGGAACACAATGGAAGCATATTGTGTCGACTTTGTCATGAAATGCCACAAGTGTTAGATATTTGCTAACATTATGAATATCCCGCCAATAGAGTTGCATTTGCTCAGTTCACTTTGGCCATTCTCCACTTAGGGAATCCCTAAAGCATCCAATGGCCATGAGTTCATCTTGGTAGCCATTGATTATTTCACCAAGTGGATAAAAGCTCAGTCCTATGCAGTCCTCACATCTGCTAAGGTAGCCAAGTTCATCTAGGAAAACAACATTTCCCGATATGGAGTACCTCAAGAATTGATATCAGATTAGGGATCCCACTTTTGGGGTAAGACCTACAAAATTTGCACAAAATTCGGTATCAGAAGGCATCACTTTACCACTTACAGGCCGTAGACCAATGGGGTGGTAGAAGAAGCTAACAATAATATCAAAGTCATTCTAGAAAAAATGGAAAAAACACACAAGGATTGGGCTGATAAGTTACCCCTTGCCTTATGGGTATACCAGACTTCAATACAATCCTCAACAAGGGAAACTCTTATCTCTTTGGTATATGGGGTTGAGGCAATTCTACCCGTGAAAATCATGTACCATCCCTAACTATACTTTTTGATAGTCAGCTACCTGAAGGAGAGTAGGTGAAGGCCAGACATAATGAGCACAATTTTCTTGATTTATATATAAAGGCCATGGATAATTTAAAGAAGTATCAACTGAGAATGGGTAGGGCCTTTAAAAAAAATGTGAAGCCCCAGCACATAGAGGTGGGTGAACTTGTACTTCGAGAATAATAAGTCCCAATGCATGACCTAAGAGAAAAATTCAGCCCCAACTGGAGTGGCCCATTCACTGTTAAAGAAATTCTACTAGGCAAAGCTGTGAAACTCGTAGACCACAACGGCGAAGAAATACCCGGACTAGTTAACATGGATCAACTCAAGAAATATTACGTCTGAAAGGGTGGATATCCTGAACTACATCAGCCTTGATTCCTTTCGAGTGATACGTAGGAAACTTGACATGTGCAAGGGCGGTCTCAACCATCTAAAGGCAATAAATCAGCTCATTGATTAAGAATCAAAGTACCTTAAAAGATCATCATAGTTTGTGTCCCCAAAGAATCGTCATTTGGCATGAAAGACCAATAGGTATCTATCATCCACCCATTGGTCCATCACTTCTTACCTAGGATTCTATCCCCCAAGAATCACCATTTGGCATGCGAGGCCATTAGGTATCCATCATTCACCTATTGTCCATCCATTCTTATCCAGGATTCTATCCCCTAAAAGAAAATCGCCACCCGACACCAGTTTATCAAGGCTAGTTTATTCTCCACCCTTGATTAGTCAAAGTCAAAATAAAAAAAGGTAGAGCTAGATGTAACAGTGGTAAAGGCTTGTTTGAATCATTAGCCAATGAGTGATGCTTTGATAAATCATCATATCTCATTGTTTGTATTGGTTTCATGAAAATTCATGGGCTTGTTGGATAAGACGTTGAGGAAATGGACCTTAGACATAAAATGAGGGCACTAGGAATGCTAGAATCTATGAATGTGTCATTTCTTGGCCAAGTTGGATGTGTGAAGCTACATCACCAATTACTCCAATAGGTTCCTCAACACTGGGATGTCGACCTATATGTATTTTCGTTTTGGATTAGTGGAGATTTCCCAACTCTTGAAGAATTTTGGGTTTGTATGCTATCTCCACCCAGAAACAGTTTGTTCCAACCCTCTTTGAATAAAGATTGCTTGGAGGAAATTTCGGGTTTCTTCGGATGGAAAGAAGAAGTAAAATAGTTTGTCAGGTATGGGAAGATTGACATTCTGAAGGTGGCTCAGATGTTCATCCAATATCCACCAATAGAAGGAGTCCATTAGTAGAGATCCCTGGATGCTTATTTACTTTGCATGATAGCTTGTTATGTTCTCTGTACTCCCAGGCATGGTGCACCATCTGTTCTAATTGAGGTAGTAAAACAGTTGAAAAAGGGGGGTCACATCGTCCCTACGGTTCTTGCAGAAACATTCAAGGGATTTGATGACATGAGCTATGGCCATAGATTTGGACTAAACCATTATCAGGGGAATCCTGCTATTTTTCAGATTTGGCTCCTCGAGAAACTAAAGCTCACCATACCATTAAGAGGAAGCCCACTCAAAGTTTTTTGTTACTAGGATAAAAGAGAAGTTCCAGAATTCAACCTTATCACCGATTGGAAGAAGTACCTGCAGAAAAGGACTGTGCAGTATATTGCATGGAGGTGCCTAGGGAAGCCACAAGAGGATTTTTGATGAAGATCCCTAGCCACATCTATGTCAAATTGATGGGATTGACTCACATGTCCTTTTGCCTATGTACATTAGCCGACAATACGGGCTCGAGAAGACTGACCCAGAAGAGTTAGTGAACTTTCACCTACCTCAAGAACTGTCTCCCCACCTTGTTATTCACCTATCCCATCTGTGGTAGGAAAGTGGTCCCCTTTTTCATTTAATTCACTTGGTAATGGAATGAGGAAGTATTTGGATTTTCATGTTATCCCGATTATTCTAATTATGACTTGAGTTATGGAATTGATTGTGCCTAAGCATTGCAAGAAAAAACAAAAAAAAAAAGAGGAAAAAAATTTTCTTTGTGCCAAAAGTACATTTGTGTTTTGCATGAATAACAAGAACAGATCTCTTAGGATCACCATCCTCATATGTGCCATATTCAGACCTACTCATAGAAGTCATCAAGTTACTAGACGTAACAGTATCATGTGCTGATCACAAACTCACAAGCTGTGCTGTGAGGTCCTCAATCTGGGCAGCCTGATCAGCATTTTGTTCCCTTAGATAAGTAACCCACCCATCCTAGGAGGCACAAAAGATTGTCAAAGCAAGGAGTGATAATAAAAATAAAATCAAAGATAAAAAAAAAAATCTGTGAAAATCCCCACCCTAAAAAAAAAATTAAATAAATCAAAATCAATAAATCAGAAGAAAATTTTTTAATCAAGAATCAAAATAAAAAATTCAAATCAAGATGCAAAAATTAAAATCCAAAATCAGATTTCAAAGTTCAAAATCAAAACTTAAAATTCCAAAAAAATATATTTAAAAATTAAATTCAAATAAAATTTCAAAGGTTAAGAATCAAAGATTAAAAAGATAGAAAGAAAGAAAATATCCATGTGTTTGTGTTTGCAGGAAATACAAGAAGAAATCCCTATGGGTCAGAAGCCATCATCTGAACCATACTCTGAACCATCCTCATGAAGCACCAGGGAGTCCACAGATGCTACTCCAACCTGCTCCAGCCATTGGGTCAGGTCCTCAATCAGTGCACCCTACCGGGTAATCTCACGATCCTTGGCAACTATCACCTCGCACAAGCCATAGTGCATCCTCCTAATCTTAGCATAGACCTCTGGGGACACCTGAGAAAGAGCGTATCAGCCAAAGGAAGTCAAGAATTAATTGAAAATGATTAGATACTCATACAATTATAAGGAATAGGCAGCCCAAGGGAAGCGTCTACATCTGTGTTCAGCTCTAAAAGATGAAGGAGACTGGGGTTGGCTGCGTTGGGATAGGTCCAAGCATGGAAGCCATGAAAGGTGATGTTAGCAACTCTGAGAGACCCGCATGCACTAGTAGAGGGCCTTGTTTGTGAAGGATTAGTAGCGCTGGCATGTGACCGAATAGCAGAAGGATCTACACGTCTCACTCTCCCCTGAAAGAACATCAATCAAGATCGAAATAAGGAAGAATCTATGGAAAATACTCAAGAAAGGGCAACATACCACTAGACCAGTGGGACAGAGAGGGGTGCACACTGTCTCCTATCTGGATGAGAAAGAAGTCCTTCCATACTCTGTTAGCCAAGCAGCTCATCTCATCCATTGGGATGATCTCTGGATAGTGCATGGTGGGTGGATGAAGACCAAGAGAAGGACGTGGATCGATATCTAACCACTGGGGTACTACCCTCTCTCCTAAGTACCAGGCATGGCCCCATAGGCATTAGAAAAGGACTCGATTCTCAGACAGTTTATGAACCCATACGACTCTCTTGAAATCCAAAAACATAGGGTCATGGAATGGTCTCTAAGTAACCTGTAAAACCAAGGAAGGGTAAGTATAGCATCAGGCGAATAGAATTTCAATGTTAGACATGGCATACCTCAGTGAGATCGTTCAAAAGAGAACGAGCGGTGGTCCCCGGAGGATTGCGTCAGGCTCAGACCACTTGGTTATCTGCCCATTTTGTGACCAGGGGGAAGAAGACTGTCTCAGGATCCCTCAGTATAGGGGCTATGGTTCCCAGATGCTCAAAACACCAGGGCTGTTTTAAGAAATCAAAGTAAGAAAGTGCAGACCAAATGACTGAAAGAAAATAGATATGAGAAGGAAAGTTACCTGGATGATGTAGCCTGCCCCCTTGAGGCTCCTATCCCCATAGGATAGTAGGTCTAGGGACTGCAGGAGATGCATAGGCTACCTCACTCTAGTCCCAAGTATCAACTGTGCAAAGATATTTGAGGAAGAACACCAAGTGGATATCTACTCCCCCTCAGAGGTCACTGAAGAGGCACTAACACACGACAAATAGCAGGAAAGAATGTGCTATCAGAGACATGTTGCCTGGATTCTCCCCTAGGCCAATTTTCTACCATCGAGCACTAATCTCCCCTAGGTGAATGCATGTTTGGCCGGCTTTAATGGTGATACCGGTCAGATCTACGAACTCCCTGGCAGTCAGGAATTCTGCGGTTAGGGTCATGGTTCTACCCCCAAAGGGAATGCCTGTCAAGGTATAAAATCATATAGGCGTAATGGTAACCTCTCCAATAGGAAGGTGGAAAGTGTGAGTACTCGGCCACCACCACTCCATTAGGGCCCCCACTAATGCTGAATTAAACTTTCGGGTCTCTACAAGGGCCAGCCAACACAGATAGGTATCATCAACCATCTCCTTCACCCTGCGAGGGAGCATCCTATACTAGGACTGAACCATGTTTGGATGGCCATAGGAGGCCAAGGTAAGTGATTCCCTCCCCTCATGCTAATAGAAATAAAAAAATATAATAATAAATAAAAAAAAGCAAGCAACAAAAAGTAAGAACAATGTGATAAATAAAAAAAAAGGAGAAAGGAAGAACAAAATAGGAATAAAAGATGATCAAAATAATGAATAAAATATAAAGACTTACCCAGGAACCCCATATGGGGTTGCAGATGTGATTCCGGCTGTTGTGAAGGGTTTGCTCGGAATACCAGTCGGCCAAGCCCTCATCCCTATGGGAAAGACTGCTGCAACTCTCGAGTTGGACCTCTCCTAAAGTCTTCCTCTTCCTCCTTTCAGTCATATTTTCAGAAATTACAAGAAGCCCTAGAAAGTTTTCCAATTTTCCTAAAATCCTGCGAGAATGTCAAATTCACCAAATAGCCCCTCCCTCAAGAACAAGATGAATATCTTCAAGAACTCTAAGAGAAAAATGAAGAACACCAAGAACAAGAGGAAAAACTTCAAGAAAAACTAGAGGGCTCTAGGAACTCACTTCACTCAAAAACGTTAGAATGTCAAATTCACCAAATAGCCCCTCCCTCAAGAACAAGATGAATATCTTCAAGAACTCTAAGAGCAAAATGAAGAACACCAAGAACAAGAGGAGAAACTTCAAGAAAAACAAGAGGGTTCTAGGAACTCACTTCACTCAAAAAAGTTAGAACGAAGAATGAATAGGGGAGGGGATCCATTTTATACAAACAAAAAAATTCCAGATCAAGCATCAAGAATAAAAAAATTCCAAATCAACATCAAGAATCAAATTCTAAACCAAAAATCAAGAGGAGACGTAATTTACCCGGCCTTGGCGGCCCAATCTCATTGACTCGGCTCCAAGTGGCCTAATTGCATTTACTCGGCCCCAAGTGGTCCAATCTCATTGACCCGGCCCTAAGTGGCCCTATTGCATTTACTAGGCCCCAGGTGGCCCAATCAGTTTTATCCACCCCCAGGTGGCTCAATATTGTTAACCTAGCCCTAGGAGGCCATTCTTCTTTGAGTCGGATCCGAGCGGCCCGATCTCATAGATTAAATCCCTGAACTGGCACATGTGAAGCCCAGCTAAGGAAAATCCAAGCATCAAACATTTTTTTTACTTGTTGCAAGATTGAAAGAGCAGCGAATTCCTCTCTTATAACCATCGATCCCAGATAGTCCAGATTGGCTTGAAATACCCAGCCTAGAGACCAAATTCCCTGAATTGGCGCATGTGAAGCCTAGCTAAGGAAAAGCCAAAGATCAAAGTACTAATATTTTTGTAGGATTGGAAGAGTAGCGAATTCCTTTCCCACAATTGGTAGCCCAGGTAAGTTCTCAAACCCTAAAAAGTTGAGAGATATTATCTGTTGCATTTTTCAACTCCGTCATAACTGAGCATGATGACGGAAGTATATTCTCCAGGTGACAAAATGTGGTCGTTCTTTTCTTTGCCCTTTGACCGTTGGCATAGGCCTCGGCCAAATAGGAGTATTCTGTAGACACCCAATTTTGTCACCCTCCTCTGGCTATGATAAAATTTGGATCTTGGACACGACTTGCTACTTCCGACTAATAGAGGTGCTGATGGAAGCATTCCCCTACCCAAAACCCTAGAAATCCCCGTGTGAGAGAGAAAGGCTCTAATCTTGATTTTTCATATATGAAGGAATCTGGTCAAGATGACCATACAGATGAATAGCACTCAGAAATACGATTCTGATGATATATGATACACCAAAATTGGATCGACGGATCTCCCGTAACCATCACCGAAAAAACCCATATTCACGTGCGTACTGCGCGCTCTAGCCAACAGGCCAGCTCGAGCATGTTCTCACTGCCCACAGGCTGTAGCACATGCACGCAGCCATGCTATGCATATAGCCATGCACACAGCCCCAGAGCCATGCACAAAGCCATACACATAATCCCACAGCCATAGACACACCCCTGCACACCCCTGCCTCATGCTACCCCCTCACCTTCTCTGTCCTCTTGCTTTTCTAAAAACTACCTTTTCTGGCTAAAGTTTCTCTCTCTTCTCGCTTTTCCAAAAACTACCTTTTCTAGGCTAAAGTTTCTCTCTCTTGTTTTTTTGAAAATCACCTTTTTCTAGCTAAAATTTCTCTCCCCCCATTTTTTTGAAAACCTCCTTTTACCCACTAGACAAAAGCTCTCCCCACCCATTTTTTCCTTCAACCTCCACTTTACCCATTGGACAAAAATCCTATCTCTTCACTTTAGGCAAGAACCCCCCTTTTTTTCCACTAGATAAAGGGATTCCCCCTCTCCTATTTGGCTGAAAAAAACTATAAATACCCCCTCCCTGAATAAAAACACACCAAACACACCAGAATCCACTTTCAGAGTGAAATTTTCCTCCCATCCCCCCTGTTGATTTTCTTCTGATCTTTGGAGTGATCTTCTTCAAGATCCAAAAACTAATTTGGAATCTTGAAGATCTTCAATCCAAATTCTTAGTTAGATCTAGTTTTAAGCCAAAAATAGTATGTTCTTGATCCGCCTCCCTTGAGTGTTCTTGTGTGTTCTTGAGTGTTCTTGAGCGTTTTTGAGATAGAAACCCCCCTTTTGAGGTTCTTCGAGTCTACGAAGAGATCTTTGTTAAGATCTAAAATCTGTTCGGATCTTCAAAGTGTTCTTCAGGACTTTGAAGTTTTTCAATCCATTTTTAGGTCAACCCATTTCTTTTCAGAAATAACCTTTCCTAGCTGAACCCCTATCCGAGTGTCCCTGGAATATTTCCAGAAATAGCCATTCCCAGCGGAAGCTTTGCCGAAGTGCCACCTCAGCCTAGCCCTCCCTTAGCCTATCCCTAGCGAAAGCTCTGTCGGAGTGCCACCTCATCCCAAGCCCAAAAATAGCCTTCCCTAGCCGAAGCTCTGTCCGAATCTAAATCCGAAAGTAATCGTTCCTAGCCAGAACTCTATCCGGATACCATCACAATCGGTATCTCTCAAGAAAGGAAGTTAGAGGTCAAGACCATCTTCCCCTGAGCCAAGAGAACATAAAAGACAGTCTAAGCCAGTACCAATCAGGGGCCCACCCCTCTTGACCCGAAACAGGGGTTAAATTCAAATATAATCTCTCTCCTTATTTAAGCATAATGTAGATATCTAATAAGTCTGGTTTTAGTGCATATAATAGT
>NC_056558.1:32368156-32374852 GCF_013358625.1 Macadamia integrifolia
ACGCCCGGCTGGTCATTAGGACAGTCGGTAACCCCGGTGGTATATTCAAGAGGGCCAATCGTACTGCTTTTAAATTGCTGGAGTCAACACCTTTAATTTTTAGTCATTTACTTTATGTTGAGAGCTGGTGGTCGGCATGTTTTATTTTTTTGAATACTCACGGTGGGCCTTCTCCTACAGCCCTATGGGCGTATCGCAGGATGGAGTTCGCGGCTCGTACCCGGAGTATACGCGCATTGTGGTTATAGTAGCACTAAACCAAAGACTTAGTAATGTTGCTTAGGTGGATGTGATTAAAAATGTATTGCATAGCATATAGTGCCTATGGTTGTGATTGGTTGTGTGGACTGCTGTGTGGTCCATCTTTCCACTTACTGAGCTAGTGAGCTCATCCCACGTGTGCACCGCTTTTAGATGATTTTGTAGGTCATCCGTCGGATGAGCACGGGGCGGGTCCCACAGTTGAGTTCCCTGAAGTGGACTGGTGGGTCCCTGAGGAGTTAGAACACGACACTGATTGCTTGTGCGAGAGTTGTGCTGCGGGACCGTAGTTCTGATACCGAACTGAGCTCCACTTTTGATGCCGAGCTGAGCTCTACCTTTTGATGCCGAGCTGGGCTCAACCTCTGATACCGAGCTGAGCTGTACACTCTGATTTTTTATGATTCCTTTTGAGTACTTGATATGTAAATTGTATTCTTTTTGTATAAATATCATGCCTGTGGGCCCACATGTACTTACCTATTGTATTATAATTTGGGTATCAAGTATTATGGGAATATTCACAGGTAAACCAAGTCTTCCGCTGAACTGATGAGCACTTTCTTAGTTGTGTGTATGCTGTGGTGGAATACTGTATCAGACGATCCTGGTAGGTTTGGGTTAATTGGTTTTAACTCGGTCACTGGCCCGGTTCTGTGTGAACAGGGCGTGACACTGGGCTTGTGGTAGAACTATGCAGGAAGGTTGGGTTGTTCTAGCAGTGTAGAACCCATCTTTTAGAGATTTAGGTGAAGGGTTTTGCATTGGTTTCCCATATTGAAGGGTTTTAAAGAGAGCAAACGTATAGGGTCACTACTTGTTGGATCTCTTCTTTCTAACCGATTCTTAGTATTATGTACCCACCTAACACTCATGCAACAGAAAACTACCCACAACTAGACTAAGACAAGCACAAAATAATGGATAGCAAAACTTTTTTTTTTTAATTTTTTTGATTTTTTTGGATTTTTAGGAGCTTATCAGCAGGGATCCTGGGTTGCTCAGTTCAATTCCTGAGGTACTACTACAGGGCGAAACCTGTCTTTATCATACTGTGAGGCATGGTGACCTCCACTGATACAACTATTATTGTAAGTTGTTCTTCTCAGGAATTCAACAATAGAAAAGGAAAAACAAAACAAAGCAAACAAAGCACTCCGATTTACCAAAAGAAAGCAAAAAATAACATGAAACTATCTCCTCGGCAACGGCATTAAAAACTTGTTGGGATTTAAAATGTAACCGCAAGCTTACGGATCAATATAGCTATGGGTCGAACATAGGGAGAGCAACCACTTTATTTTTTTACTTCTTTTAATAATGCGAGAGTGAACCGATTAATGGTTGTGATCTAATTCTAATTACCGTCCTAAACATATGTATCTAAAATAACGTCCTAACCATTCATCATCTAAGAATTTAAAGATGCAAGTCACGTAATTAAAATTAAATAAATAAATAACCCACGTAATTTTAAAAAAATAAAATAAAATAAATAAAGGAAAAAAAATACTGAAATAAAAATAAAGTAAAAGAAAGGGGATAAAGCTAGAGAGAGACTCACAAGTAAGTTTCTCTACTTAGCCCGAGGGATGCATCATAATATGGGCTTCCCTACTTGACTAGAGAGTCACTCTTACAAGGGTTACTCTACTTGGCTTTAGGGAAAGGGAGATAATTAAAATAAAAGCAATAAATTGATGGTTCTATGGCTAGGAGGGGCAAAGCCAACACATTCACTAGCCATGAACCTTGGGGGGAAGGGATAGCAATAATGTAACGACTGAAATTAAAATCCTAAATTAAGAAAGAAAGGGTAGTCAGAAGAGGGAATGAGAGGGGGGAGAGAAGACTACTGAAGGAGCCTACTTACTTGAATCAATGCTTGAACTTGAAAGCTTGGGTGATTTGAGATACTACCAATACTAAAAACCAGATCTGCAATAAACCAAATCTGAAATTTCTAGTACTAGAGAAAACAAATCTTGAAAAAAAAACTGAACTTGAAAAAAAAAGATGCTCCACGGCTCGTGATCTTGTCACCTAGATCTAAGCCTAGAACTATAACTTTAAAAATTACAACTCAATTGCATAAATCATAAACATAAAAAGCTGAATAAGAATAAAAGAGTGTTTGCATTAATTGACATAAAAAATTATTACAAAAGTGATTAAAACAAAAATAGAGAAGAACTAAAACTAAAGAGTGAGAGAGGGAGAGAGAGAAGAAAACTAAGCATAAACTAGAAAATAAACTAAGGGGAATAAAATAAAATAGGAGGGGGGAGGAAGGGGCTTTTATAGGGTTTTTTTCTTGCCTCCTTCCTTCTACAAGTCTTTTTTAAAAAAAGAAAGAAAATAAAATAAAATTAAATCTTGGTAAAAATCCTCATTCTCTGAGATATTGTGTGAGGAAAGAGAGAATATGTTTCCATAATTAACAAATTCTATTATTTTCTTACAATATTTACCAATATTTTACAATCTTGATTAAATCAGAAAGGAATCTCTGCATAGCATCTTCAAAATCTTGTGAGGTGGCAAGGAGAGAAAATAATCTTCAGGATTTTATAGGAGAGAGGATGTGGTACCAATGAGTGGGTCCCACCTTTGGACTGGTTCTTGATTCACTTTAAGCACTTTCTCTTGTAGATTTGGAAACTAAAAAAAACAAGAAAAATAAAAGTAATACTATCCAAAGTGGGGCAAAATGTACACTTATATCCCTAAGATTTCACACATTATTGTGTTCATCAAATTCCCCTATACTTGACTTTTGCTCGTCCTTGAGCAAGATAAATAAATAAAGAAATGAAAAAAAAAGCCTAACTCACTTTCATAGGAATCACGATTGCATTTAGCACGTGCAACAAGCCTTTAAATCCATAAGTTACCCTAGTAGATGGGTTCTGTTTCGTGGGTGTTTGCAGTGAATATATACTCAAAATTCAGAATTAATAAATCCTAACCTTGGCTAAAGGTAAGGCTCATACCGATCCAAAGCAAAGATAATTTTTCTTACAAGGGACCCCACACTTAAACTTTTATTACCCTTGATCAATTCCAGGCACTAGCATATTTCTTAATTTGGAACTCACCTCGTCTCTTCCAAAACATCCTTATCTTAAGGTAAAACCACTTGTGAAGAAATAGGGAGCCAATGACAAGGCGTTGGAGTGTTTTTTACCAAAACATATTGCCAAGCATTAATGACATATGCACATTTTTTCTTTTTTCTTTTTTTTCGCTTAATAAACTCTATTCTACTCCACTACTTTTGGCCTGAATGACATGGTGGAGCAAACACCAGACACCCAAGTTACTATGTAGCTTAGCTTTTTGCATATGCCCACAAAGGCAGTGATGCTAGAGTTACTTCAGAAGTTTCCTCCCAAGGAATTTCGATCAAGACACCACGCTTCCTGAGGCGCAAGGCCCTGTCTAGTTCCAAGGGAATCAACTCTTATTCTTCTTTATACCACATTTCACATTTCATTTAAAATTATGCATTTGTCAACCCATGCCAAATTAAAAAGAAGGTCTCAACTCTAAATCAAAAGTACAAGGAACTCACAGACTTACATATGCTCCAACACCATAAAATAAGGGTCTCTTATTTTTCAAAAGAAAGTCTCATCTCAAGACACATGCTTGTTTCTTTATTCTCAATAGGGTTTTTATACGTTCAAAATGGAAACCTTAGTCAAAAATTTTATATTCATACATCAAGCAACCGAATGGTATGATCATTAGCCAAAAGTCAAAGTAGGATTTCATCCTTTAGCAAGTCAAAAAAAAAAAAAAANCGCTAGGTAGTTGTTGTTACCAAAAGCAAATCTTTAATCACTTAAGGATGTGGTCCATCGATCCTTGTTGGTATTTGGAGTATTCCTTGTACCTCTGGGACAATTGAAAACTGGCTGGTTCTGCATCTCGGTTCAGTTCTGATCCATTATTCTTTTTCTGACCCGAAAAGAATAATCATTTGTACGGGTGACCAAACGAATGTGTACTTTTAATTGAACACGTCCATCTTGCTCAGAATTTCGTCCTCTTCGCAATCATGGAAAGAAATAGGACCTCTTTACGTGTAAAATTGAAGATATAGCGCCCGATAATCCTTAAGGCCTTGAAAATATAAAACCTGCAAAAAGAGAATAAAACCCAAGATAGCTCCATTCTAAATATGTAAAATGCATGTTTTACTACCCTAGATTTCACACATAAATGTGTTCATCAATACCCATGTCATAGTTGCAGGTTTTATGCTGTTTTTTGCTTTGGTATATTTGTTTTTGTTTCACATCCTTTCAAGTTCTTTTGGTGACTGTTTCTGAAAAGCAGAAGCAGTGGAGAGCTGGCGCCAGGAAAAACTACGAGAGGTCAAACAATTGACACTTGGACAGACAACCTTTAATTCAACCATTCCAGCCGAAGAAGCAAGTATAATATTTTTCCTTTGAATCAACACGTTTCTTTTCCATTTCTGTTTATTATCATGTAAAAGAAAATAATTGATTCTCCTATTTTCTTCTG
Organism: Macadamia integrifolia; assembly: GCF_013358625.1. Classification (NCBI taxonomy): domain Eukaryota; kingdom Viridiplantae; phylum Streptophyta; class Magnoliopsida; order Proteales; family Proteaceae; genus Macadamia; species Macadamia integrifolia. The sequence continues at coordinate 32,372,954 of NC_056558.1, forward strand.
AGCTTCAATTTTCAGAATATTCATTGATTTCTACCTGTTGCTGGGCATACTGAGATCTCTTTTCTCTGTAGAGAAGATTTTAATAGCCTTGGAGTTTGATTGGATTGTGCTACTTGAAGAAATTGGCCTTTGGACGCCAGCTGAAATCGTCCAGAAGGAACATTATGATAAATCTGAGAGGGAGCTTGAACTTGGTAAAATTTCATTTCTTTATGCTGGTTAAACTTTATTTAATTTCTGTCTCTACAACTTTGTGTAATTTCTCTCTAATTTTCACCACCTAATATTCCATTATCCTTCATCCACTTGTGGAAAGTATGAATGTGTCTTTTGGTCTGTGTTACAATCAAGAAGCGTAGGAGATTTACAATATCTGATTGCCTCCAGCATGCTTTATACTCAATATGTTTTTTTTTCCCCGTCTATTATGGTATTGAATGTATATTTACCTCTTGGGCTCTACCTCTTTTCTTCAGAGGATCAAATTACACTCGGCAAGCCAATTCCACCGGAATGCAATGCCAAAATTCATACGGATTATGATGGGACCGCTGTCAGATGGGGTCTTACCCACCCTAAGGAAAGTGCTGCTGACTGTTGTCAGGCCTGCTTGGATCGGGCTAAACATGCGAAACTGGGTGAATTGAAATGCAATATATGGGTTTATTGGCCTTCTGAGAGAGGGTGCTATTCGCCAGATATTAATGAACACAAGCATCAGGAGTGGTGGCTGAAACATGTAAGGCTTGACTTGGTTTTATTAATTTATTTTTGTTTGTTTTAGTTGTCTTGCTGGGTATACAAACCAAAAAAAGAGGATTCTTTTTTGGGGTCAAATTTTTGAGTTTCCAGGTCACATCCCCTACTTTATCCCCATTGAACCCCTCTGTTTAATGTGGGGCAAAACATGTAATTGGCCAAACCATGGAAATCCTACCAAAATGCAGAGTAAGCGAGCAGTTATGGCAATTTACAATCTATCTTGACCTGCACCATTATTAGGCTTCAACATTTTCTCCTTGCTCAGATAAAAACAAGTCGTCTTTTCTGTCTACTTGTTTCCTTCCTCGTCATCTATACAAAATTACAGAGCAGCAGCAAGTTGAAACCACATTTGGGCAGTAACTCTAAGGGTCTGCCCTGAATGTGGTTGGAATTGGAGACCCACTGGATCTTGCAGTTCTTTGGGATTTTGGATTTTAAGGGTAGTTTTCTTAAATCGCTATTTGCCCCATGAAGGAGCTCTTGCAGAATGATTAGATTCTTCTATTATCGGCGACGAGGAAGGGAAGCTCAAATTTGTTGTTGACATCACATCCAACTATCTAGCTATCATTCATGATTTCTTTCACCTCAGAAGATGAAGACTAATGCTAATCCAAATCATATCAAATTCATGAGTGATTCAAGTGGGGACTAGGGTTTCAGATGAGACATACAAGTACAAATTCCTTCACCCTTGACATATGCACTTCTTCCTCAGAACCCTTTTTTTACTCAAATCAATGCTTGAATGGATTTTCTTCCTCAAATGTGCTCCTGCGCTACTGAGCTGCACTAAACACAAATTTCAAATCCTTTTAGAAAGGATTCTTGGCTTGCCTCAGATATTTACGCCGTTATAACCCTCGTTAATATCCGGTCTGTTCGTGGCTAGCATAAATGACAAATGATGTCTTGTGAGTTTCTGGAAATTATTTTTTTTTGTGACCCCAAATTTTGCCAAAAGAAAAAAGAAAATTGAGAAACTGTTGGACTTTTAAAACTAACAAAAAAAAAAAAAAAAAACAAAAAAAAAAACACACAAGGAACTAACAATCCAAGGCACTAACTGTCACACTCCGTTCACACTGAACCGGGCCAGTGACTGAGTTAACACCGGTTAACCCAAACCTGCCA
>NC_056558.1:32374872-32489587 GCF_013358625.1 Macadamia integrifolia
AGTGACCCGACGACCGCGACCACTGCTTCCCACCAAATGATAACCCAACACCTTAACCCCTGTTGGGAAGGGTCGTAGCACGGGATAGTGAAAATCCTAATACCGCATGCTCCTATATGACAATAGTACGATTGCATAGTGCTACCGTGTCCCATTCCACAGCCACCAAAGCACTCGTCTCCAAGCCAACTATGGCATCTAGTCTATCAATGCAACATGCACAATGATGTCCACATTCAACATATAAACATCTCATTCAATTCGCATTTGGAAAGTAAACATAGCACATATGCACATCAATGTGTGGGATGGCTAGACTATATAGCATATTCATGATGGCATGACTAGACTAGATATATTTAAATGAATACCAAACAATGCCTTAAAACAAGGCCAATCATCCTCTCCCCACTTACTTGTAGCGTACAAGGATTCCCGTTCGGTATGGTGAGATCCGGTGCGAATCGGGTAGGATTTGGTGAACCTAACATAATTGAACGGGGTTAGTACTTCACCATTTTAGGATCAAAATTAATGAAATCTGATGACGAAATCGTGGTTAGAATGTCAAAAGAAGGTCACACGTCCGATTTGGGTCCAATCGGAAGTAAGGATCACCCTCGGGGCCACACGGGTGGGTCAGACAGGTGGGCTGTCTGGCCCACCGGTCCTACCCACCGGTTGGGACCGGCGGGTAGGGGCCCACCGGTATGGCCCATCGGTTCCACCCACCGGTTGGGCCAGGGGCCCCTGCTAGGACCGGTGGGTAGGATGGCCCACCGATTGGCCCGCCGGTTGGGCCCGCCGGTTGTGCCCGATGGCCCCCCTGCCTTCTCAGGTGGGTGCCCACAGGCGGGTAGGGGCCCACCGGTTGCACCCACCGGTCTTGGCGGGAAACACCCTGTTTCTTCTCCATTTTCTCCATTCTTTGGGGAATCAAATTGGGGCTTTTCCCATCCATTCTTCACACCTTCAAGGTCTTATAGGATAGTTCTAACCTAGATCTAGGTTAGATTCAAGTGATGGGAAACCATCTTACCTTCTTTGCTCAAGAACAACCCCAAACGCTCCAAATCACTTGAAACCCACAATGCTTCTTCCACCTTGTCAATATCTCTTCAAATCCTTCAAGATCAACACATAAATCATCTATTAAACCTTAGATTCATCATTTCAAAGGGGATTTACAAGATCTCAAGAAATCATACTCGAATCAAGGGTTTAAAGCTCGGGTATGGTGAATGTTCAAAAAACCCAACTTTGCTTACCTCTAACTGTAGATCTAGAGTTGAAGATCACTCTCCCGGCGCCGGAATGGAAAGATCGAGCTTCGGCGCCGCTGAAATCCCTCTTTTCTTCCTCTTCCTTCTCTTCCTTTCTTCTTCCCTTTCTTTCTCTCTCCTCTTTACTATTCTCACCAACGTACGGGTGACATAAATGGAAAGAAAAGAAAACATAAAGCTATATATATAATTCCTAATTAAGTGAATAGTGCACATGGATGGGTCACTCAGGTGGGTGGGTGCACCCACCTGTCCGCCCACCTGAGGGCCAAAACTTGGGATTTTGACAGGGTTCGGGCCTCGGCACGAACCCCACCCCTGGCATACGATGTAGCATACGTATATACCTTAAAATACGGATATAATACCTGCTTTATCCGTACATGGCCTTATTGTAGGTGCATGTACACGGCTTGGGCACTCCCGTCTCTTCTGGCACTGGCACGGACTTGTCGGGCCAGCCGGTGTTTAAGGTCACCCGTGCCATCATAGCCTATAAGGAACCCGCTCTAATTTCCTCTGGCTCGGTTCCTGCATGGTTAAATCGGTTCAATCGCGAAATCAGACCGGGCTTAAGAAGCAGGGTATTACACTAACTATGGGAGACAGCCATTGGGGGGGAGATGAAAGAAGAAGAAAGACCCCAGGAGACAACAATGAGCCTGTTCCTTAGGGTGTCACGAATTGGGCAGTGGGTGAGAGATCTAACTTTGGAGGAAACATCAAAGTAGATGGCCTTCCAAATCCCTTCCAAGGGAGTTGGTAGTCCATCTACGAAGATTCTTTTCCATCCAAAGGTGGTTGATGGTGGCACAAAATGCAAGTTTCCCAGCTGTCACAAATAGTGGAGCCAAAGAAGGTCATGTCTACCCATATCCATTCTCGGGGAAGGAGAAGAATAGTTCGGTTTGAGGGCCAGCAATAACTAAGGACCTTTTTCTAGATAGAGGTGGATAAAAGGCAAGAGAAGAAAAGATGATTAACATCTTCGGTGCCATACCAACACATACAACAGGAGGTGGGAACCTGAATGTGCCGGTAGTTAAGGAAGGACTGAGTTGGGAGACAGTAGGAGAGAGCTCTCCATGCAGTGAAGCTATGGCGAGGGATGTGGGCTTTAAACCAGGTGACATTACGCCAAGGTAGGAGAGAGTCTTTGGAATGGGTGAAGTTCCAAGCAGAAGAAGAGGAAAAGTGGCTAGAGGGGGAGGGCAGCCATATGACGGAGTCCAATAATCCGTTATGTCTAGGAGGAATGGGGGGGGAGGGCAGCCCAGAGGTCTGGCAAAGGGGGAGGAAGAGAGGGGGGGAGCCCAGCCCGAAGGGGAGAGGATGGAGGCAACAGTGGTTAATCGGAACGGGCCTATAGAGGAAATGATTATGGGGGAGACAAGGGGTAGGAGAATGCCCGCGAGATGCCAGGGGTCAAGCCAGAGCAAGGTGGTGGAACCATTGCAAATGGTGTAAGAGATAGCAGGAAGGGCATGAAGTCTGGCATTGAGATTGCACCTCCAGATCCAGGAAGCATCAATAGAAGGAGAGAGTCTAGAGGGAATCTCTTTTGAGGGGATTGGAATAGACCCAAGAGACCCAAATGCTCTTCTGCTTGGTGATGATTTTCCAGATGAGTTTAAAGATGGCAGCCGCATTGATATCCTTGATTTTGCGGAGACCTAGACCTCCCTCAAGCTTGGGCTGGTAGACATTGGACCAACTCATAGGGTGGAGGAAACGAGTGGTCTCCTGCCCCTTCTAGAGAAAGGCACAAAAAAGAGAGTCGATGGATTTAGAGATGGAGGAGGGGAGGAGAAAAATGCCCGACCAATAAAGGAAAATGGATTAGAGGACGGATTTGATGAGAACGAGGCATCTTGCATAGAAGAGAAGTTTGTCTTTCCAAAGCTGAAGCCTTTTCCAGATAGAATCAAGAATGGGGGAGCAATGGTGGGGAGAGAGCCAAGAAGAAATTAGGGGGATACCCAGGTATTTAACAAGGAGCATCCTGGGAGAAAATCCAGAGGTGGCAAGCAAGTGGGCCTGGAAAGAGTTCGAGACTCCCGAAAGGAAGAGATTGGATTTAAGGAGATTGATTTTCAAACCAGAGAGAGACTCGAAGGCCCGAAGGGAGGACATAATATTGGAAATGGAGACGGGATCAGCTTTGGAGAAGATCATGAGATCGTCAGCGAAGGCCAGGTGGGTGAGCATGAGGGATTTGCATTTGGGGATGGGGGAGATTAGGTGATGATCAGTGGAGGATTGGATTGAACGGGAGAGGACTTCCATGGCAAGACAGAAGAGGAAGGGCGAAAGCGGATAGCATTGTCTTATTCCAACAGCAGAGAAGTATATTGCACGGCTTCCGTTGAGGAGGACAAAGAAGCGAGGAGAGGAAATATAGGAATGAATCCACTGAACAAAGGAGGGGAGAAACAAAATTTGAAGAAGGACAGAGGAGATGAAGTCCCAATGGATCGAGTCAAAGGCCTTGTGAATGTCTATCTTCATAAGGGCAGCAGGGGAGTGGGATTTACAGTTGAAACCTTGGACAATCTCATGACAAAGATGATATTATCCAGAATGCTTCTGCCAGCAATGAAAGCTGACTGGTTTGGACTGACTAGAGAGTCGATTACCCTTTGAATCCTATTGGCTAGGATCTTGGCAATAAACTTGTAAAGGAAGTTGCAAAGGGAGATGGGTCTGAAGTCGGACATACGATGCGCTCCTTCCTTCTTGGGGATGAGATAGAGGAAGGAATGATTGATGCCGAAGATTTGAGGGGTTGAGGAAGAAGCTTCAGATGGAAAAGATGAGGTCGTCTCGGATAATATGCCAACAAGTGGAGAAGAAGCCCATACTAAATCCATCCGGACCAGGGCCTTGTTGGATTTGTGGTAGAGGATAGCAGATAGGATCTCATCATCCGAGGGGATGGCTTGGAGGGATGGTAGAAGATGGTCGGGGATGAATTTGTTGAGGGAGTTGGGGGGAAGGGGGGGAGGAAGAGTTAGGAGGAGGATGGAAGAGATCATCAAAGTACAAGACAGCTTCAGCTTTGATGTCATTGGGAGAGGTGAGATCCAGCCCAGAACGAGATGTGAGCTTGAGAATGGAATTGACATTGGTGTAGGCTTTGAGGGATGGATGGAAGTAAGCCGTGTTAGAGTCCCCAAGCTCAAGCCATTTGATTATGGATTTCTGGCGAAGGAAGGATTCTTCCTGGCTTAGGCGGGAAGAGAGATCCAGGGTTGCCAGTTTTTCTTCTTCCACCAATGAGGGGTTGAGAGGTTCCAACTGGAGTTTGGATTGGATGAGTTGAGCTTGTCCTGACACTGAAGAACCTGATCTGAGATGTTGCCAAAGGTGGCAAAGTTCTAGGCTTTGAGGGCTACTTTAATGGCTTTCAACTTTTTGGCGAAGGCAATGAGGGGAGAAGCAGAGATAGGAGTGGGGATGGCCCAAGTATCTCTGACCAAGGACAGAAAGCCATCATGAAGGGACCACATGTCGAAGTACTTGTATGGCTTGCGGCCGAAGGAAATGAGGGGTTGGACGAAGAGAGAGATGGGGGAGTGATAAAAAATGTTGGGAAGGTCAAAGCTGGCATGAGAAGCAGGGAAAGCAGAGAGCCAAGCTTCATTGACGAGGAGGTGATCAAGTTTACAAGCCACTTGGTCATGTCCGCAGCGGCAGTTATGCCAAGTAAATTTTGACCCAAACCATCTGAGGTCTTCCATCCCAATGTCCTCAATACAAGAGTTGAAGGACTCCGAAGAGAGAGTTTCAATGGGCAAGCCCCCAGTTTTCTCGTGGGAAGCCCTGACAACATTAAAGTCTCCTCCAATAGCCAGGGAAGGGAGGAGTGGGTGTTGGCGGAGGAGAGGAGATCAAACCACAAAGGAAGTCTGTCAGGAGCCCGATTATGGGCAGCAGAGAATAGGGAGAGGGGGGAGCTCGAGGTGAGGGAGAAGGTGAAGTGGATGACTTAGGAAGATGAGGCTAGCAGAGACAAATGGATGAGAAGAGGGTTCCATAGGATCCATATGCGACCATTGGGGGAGTGGGCATAGTTGGAGATGAAGGACCAAGAGGGGGGCAATAGATGAGGCTATACGGGAAGCATTAACTTCGAGGACAAGGGTTTCGAGAAGGCAACAAATGGCCACTTTGGAATTGAGGAATTGAGGACTCTGACATTCTAGATAGTCCAGGGGATCATCTAGAAGGGTTGGGGGAGGGCAATCTAGGCTTAGACGAGCAAGGGAGAAGGGTAGGTTTGGTTTTGGTCCTACGGGAGTATCCCCGAATAGGGAAGAGCGAGGGGGTATTAGAGGATTTGGGTTTAGGCAGCCTCGAGGGTCAGAGAAGGGTAGACAGAGCCTTCTTCTTGGGACCAACAGTAAGGGTTTTGGGGGGGGGGAAAGAGTGCAGGTTGGTGTAAGGGGATTGAGGGTGAAACATTCAGGGAGTCAAGGTTCCCAGTGGGGGAGGTGACCAAAGTGTTCCCAGGAGGGGAGGTGACCAATTGGAAGGAGCCCAACAAGGAAGTAGCAGTCTTCCGAGGTGTTTGATTCCCAAAGGGAGAATCAATAGATGAGCCAGCGATCATACAAGGATGGGGAGCATCCGGAACAGCCAAGGTTGGCGTCGTAGTGGTGGACAAATATTGGAATTGCAGGAGATCATGGGGCGGCCCAGAGAAGGTGGCAGCAGCTTCAGTGGAAGCAATCTTCAAGGCCGTAGTGAGGTGGTCGCAGATGACGCCTTCCAAGGCATGATGGGGCAAGGAGGTATTGTAGAGAGATGACGTAGGGCTAGAATTTTACAAGGCCATTGAACCGTGGGGGTATCGATAACAGGGTCAATGATATCCCCTAAGGTAAGCGGCAAGGAGGTGGCAACATCATCAATGAGGAGAGAGCATGGGCGGTTGTAGGCATCAACCGAAGTAGCAGAAATAGAGTTGTAGGCTGCGGTGTAAGAGGACGACAGCAGGGTTGAAGGAGAATCAGTGGTGGTGCCTTCTAAGGCGGCAGCACAGGCTAGACTGGAGGATAGCGAGAGTGTCACAGGGGAGATAACAACCGAAGCAAGAGGAGAAGAGGTCGACTACATATTACAGGCGAGGGGGTCACAGGAGGGTGGGGAAGAAGAGGGTTGCGGGTTACGAATATGGTCCAGAGGGGTGGGATTAGAGGACGCGGGTCATGTGGTGAATGGATTTGGTTTGTGGGTAGGGTTAGATGGATTTTGGAGCGGGTGAGATGGGTCAAACAGGTTAGTTGGGTGAAGGGGGTGGTCCAAAGGGAACCAGGATAATTTGGATAGGAGCTTAATAGGGATGAATTGGTTAAGAGGAAAGAAACCCGATTCAAAGTGAACCGGAAGGAATGGTTCAAAGTGAACCGGAAGGAATGGTTCAAAGTGAACCAGAAGGACTGGTTCAAAGTGAACTAGACGGACTGGTTTAGAGAGGGGAGACAAAAGGGAAATCTCAGTGGAGGGGGGAAGGTCAGAGGTAGAGGGGATAGCAGGAAGAATGGACGGCTCAAGGATTAAGGTGTCAGTGGAGGAGGAGGCGATTGGAGGCACAGAGGGTGTGATCAGGCTGGCAGGCATAAGGGTTCCATCAAGGCAAGCAAGGACGGCAAACTGGTTATTATCCAGCGGTACAACCATCGAACCATCAGTGGCAGGATTCATCACATAGACGTTGGAGTTGGAGATTGCCGGCATCTGAGAAGAGCTACGGGAATTTCTATGGTGTTTGCTTCAACGAGAAGGAGCCTAAAATGTTTCCGTCTCGGAAGTAGGGGCAGATTGGTGCAAAGAACCAGGAGCTTTAAAGGGGGTTCCGATAGGTCTTCTGATGGAGGAGAGGCATCCTTTTCTAGTAAAGTTTCCGAAGAGGGAGGGATAGTTGTGTTATCAACAATATTGTTCTGATTTTCTTTTATTAATTTTTTTTTCCACAGCTCCCAGTAGTGTGACCAAAACATGTGCACGATGAACATCTGGGAGGAATCCAGTCATATCGAACTTCTTATTCAAAGGAATGGTCATCGCCTTCCAAAACAGTGAGAGGAGGGGAGATTGGAGTCCTCCGAGACCTCAATGCATATGCGAGCAAAGGAGAGGCAATCCATGACTTTAGTTCTAATATTTGAGTACAGGGGCTTGCCAATTATGGATCCAACTATGCTTAAGCCTTTAACACACCAAAAATGGAGGGGAAGGTTATACAGTGTTATCCATAGGGGGATGGTTTTGGGTTCATAGCAATGGAGGGAGGACCGCATATCCCATTGACGCAAGAAAATGGGTTTTTTACCCACAAACCAAGGACCAATGTCAAGGGCCACTGATTTGTCTTCAGGGGAGGAAAAGTTGAAAACAAAGAGGCCATTGTCGAGCATGTATGCAAAGATGGGGCATAAGGGCCTCCATTGCTTGATAAGAGAGGACTTGACCACCGCAAAGGGAGGACGGCTCCCAAAGAAGGAACGAAGATGTAGAGCTTCCATTTACCAATTTCAGCATCGAGGAGCCCAGGGGGGCAATGGCTGACTGGGATGGAATTCAAAGGAGGGTGGAAGTGGAGGTGAGGAGGAGGAAGGAGAGGAAGCAACTACTGTGGCCCAGGGGCGGTTGTCTAGGGGAGGAAGGGAGGAGAGGGTGTCTACTGAGGGAGGGGAAGGGGGAGCAGGCAGGATGGGAGCTCCGTCGGCCAAGGCCTCCGGAGGGGGGGAGGAGGACATGGGTCAGATTATGGTCGAGAGGGTCAGAGGCGTGTCTAAAACTAACATTATTTGGTGGGCTAATGATTGATTTATTCATAGCTAATGATTGATTTCTTGGTTGTGTCATTTGGTACAACTTAGTGAAGTTTTCCAATGCTATGAACATGGATAATGCCCACCTCATTATGTTCATTTGGATTTTGTATTTGAATTATTGGTTTTTTGCATCCCCGTGAGCAACATTCTTAAGCGGTGTCCTCAGGGGACGTAAATCTTAGGGGTGTCTAGGTAATACCTGCCTGCACTTATGTGACTACCAGCCCGGCCATCACCTAGAATCACATTGGTGCTTTGAGCAACATTATTCTGAGGGGTGGAAGTTAGTTATCTGACATTTTCTATCAAGGGGGGGGTGTCTACCAAACTCACTGTTTTTGGAAACTGTTGAGTAGAAACTAAGTATTTCAAGATGGCGATTCTGTCTGTTGCTGCCAAAAAACCCCGCTAGTCGGACCTGCACAAACACAGACGATGGAGGCCCGGAGCTTTGTTCAGGGTTAGTCCTCCAACGCTCAAGTTAGGGTCGGCCGCACAGTTCAGTAAGGGAGTAATGGTGAGGGTATCAGAGCTTACCCCCTTCCTTCTTCTCGGCCCCCCTTATATAGCTCCTAGGGTTTAGGGTTTTTCCTTTCCTTCCCAGCGTCCTTCTCGGGTCCACCTTCTTCCCTCTTAGAGTCCCACTCGAATACGTCCATCATTCTGGTGGGGAATATTCCCTTCATCCCAGTGGCGTGATAGAGCGTGATAGAGTCTTTGTACTTCCTATCTGGTGGGTGACATGTGTCCCGGTGGGCGACGTGTGTCCTCACCCTACTGAGCGATCGATTTGGCCGTATCAGAAGCCCCCTTACTCCCCCTAGGAGTCTCTTCCTGCGGGAGTAACCAAATTTTTCGTAATTGTAATTTTTCTCTCTTTTTCCTGCCTTCGGCCTTATTCCTTCGACTTTAGTTCTGCTTGCAACCGAGGGCTTCAGTCAGCAGATGTGAAGACCTTCAGTCAGTTCGGCTCGGCCTTAGCCTGAGCCCACGACCGAGGCAAGGACCTTCGGTCAGTTCGGCTCGGCCTTAGCCGAGCACCGTCCGAGGTAAGGAACTTCGGTCAGTTTGGCTCAGCCTTGTCGAGACCCCGACCGAGGTAAGCACCTTAGGTCAGATCGGCTCGGCCTTAGCCTGAGCCCCCGACCGAGGCAAGGACCTTTGGTCAGTTCGGCTCGTCCTTGTCCGAGACCCCGATCGAGTTAAGCACATTCGGTCAGTTCGGCTCGGCCTTGCCTGAGCACTGTCTGAGGTAAGGACCTTCGGTCAGCTCGGCTCGGCCTTATCCGAGACCCCGATCGAGTAAGCACCTTCGGTCAGATCGGCTCGGCCTTATCCTGAGCACCGTCAGAGGTAATGACCTTCGATCAGTTCGGCTCGGCCTTGTCCGAGACCCCAACCGAGGTTAGGACCTTCGGTCAGGTCCGTTTGGCTTTGGCCAAACTCCCAACCGAGAGGGGGACCTTCGTCTGTATTCATTTGGCAGAGTTAAGGTCACCAAACAGGAGAGTTCTTCTCAATTTCCGTAAACCAACTTTCATATTTTCCATGAATAAGATCCTCCAGAGTTTAGGATAAGGAATTACAACTTAAAAGTGTGTAAGAGCAAAAATTACAAAATCCAAGTGTGCTTGCTACTCTTGTACGAGGCTTGGTTCTGCTCCATCAACTTGAAGGGTTTCTTCCATCTGGATGTACTTATCGCACCAAGGTCTCAAGTCGGCCAAGTTCCTTGGTGTATGCTTTGCCAAAGACCTTTTCAGCTCCTTATCCTTGACGCCTCCCAGCAGGGCTGTGAACTCCTCTTTCGGGTCAAGACCTCTGATCGTGACCTTCTCTTGTTGGAAGCGCTTCATGTAGTTTCGCAGTGATTCTCCTTCATGTTGCTTGATGTTGGTCAAGTTCAACGTGGTCTTCTGAAGGGGTTGGCTACTGGAGAATCCCTTCACGAAGAAGTAGCCTAGATCGCTGAAGCTGTGGATTGACTTCGTCAGCAAACGGTTGTACCATAGCCTTGCCGCTCCTCTGAATGTTAATGGTAGGGCGCGACACATAATATTTTTCGAGACTCGATGGAACTGCATGGCAACCTTGAAGCCTTCCAGATGATCGACGGGGTCTCCAGACCCGTCATAAGTGTCATACTTGGGTAGGTGAAAGTCGATCGGGAGCGGATCCCTCATGACCTCATCAGCTAGAGCCGTGTCATTAGTGAGGTCTGGCTCGCGGGTTCCCATCTGATTTTCTGCCGCCTTCTTGATCTCGTCTTTCAGTTCTAGGGTCATCCGCCTCAACCCCGAGTCCTCGTGCCTCTCATTATCTCCTCGGTGCGGATCCCCATATGGATCTCTGGCGGCACGCTGCATCCTACCTCGGGGTGCGGGACTTTCCCTCACTGCACGGTTTCAAAGGTTATGACCGGATCTTAGATCCTGTACTGCTCCAGTCCTCGTCTCGAGCCCTCTCCAGCTGGATGTGGGGGCCTGGCGGTGCTCCGCCTGTCCTCTGAGAGACAGCTTTGGAGACCTCCTTCATCGTCTCGACCATTCGGTCATACTTGTTCTGGAGGGCTTCGAATTGCTCCCTCGTCACGTATTCTTGCGCTTCGGGAGGGGGTGGAGGATCACTACCTTCGCGTACTGAATATCCGCCTGAGCGCGGGTACCTTATGGATACTTCCCGATCGTCATTGGCCCTTTCTCATCCTATCTCCGCCGAGGGAGGAAGCCCCCCTGAAGGTTCTTCCCCCATGTCCATGTTGGACGCCGCTCTCGTCCTCTTGCTGTTGTAGGTTCTCCCCACCATTACCGTCGTTCCCACGGACGGCGCCAATCTGTTGCTGCCAAAAAACCCCGCTAGTCAGACCTGCACAAACACAAACGACGGAGGCCCGGAGCTTTGTCCGGGGTTAGTCCTCCGACGCTCAAGTCAGGGTCGGCCACACAGTTCAGTAAGGGAGTAATGGTGAGGGTATCAGAGCTTACCCCCTTCCTTCTTCTCGGCCCCCCTTATATAGCTTCTAGGGTTTAGGGTTTTCCCTTTCCTTCCCAGCGTCCTTCTCGGGTCCACCTTCTTCCCTCTTAGAGTCCCACTCGAATACGTCCATCCTTCTGGTGGGGAATATTCCCTTCATCCCAGCGGCGTGATAGAGCGTGATAGAGTCTTTGTACTTCCTATCTGGTGGGCGACACGTGTCCCGGTGGGCGACGTGTGTCCTCACCCTACTGAGCAATCGATTTGGCCGTATCACTGTCTGAGACTCACAATCCTCCTAATCCCTATTAGCCATCTTCAGTGATGACTGTTAATGTTTTATTTGAAGCTTCCCTAACTCAATTGAGAACATAAGAGAATTGATTTCAGGTGTTAGTGCAACAGTATTTGGAAACCCAAAGTATAAAATAAAATAAAAATCACTGGACTGGGCTTCAAACTTCAACTTCTTACTCCCTCCTTCCCCTAACATTGACCGTGCAAGTACATATTACCCTTTAATGGAAAAGGGTCTTGACAATCAAAGATTGTCTTTTCCGGGGACTGCATTTGTGAACCTATCATCTCCGGCGAGCTGCGAGAGTAATATCTCCAACCCTTTCCATATTGAACCTCTCTCTCTGTTTCGTTTAGTTTAAAAGGGTTAGGGCTCTCAGCCGTAACAGCAATGTCAACTACCACAGCCACTGCAATATCGCTCCATTCCTTCGTCTCTCGTAAACTTGTTCTTTTTTTTTCTCCACGTTTTATTCTTTAAATTAACAAGAACATGTTTTTTTTTTATTTGTCTTCCTCTATTCCTGAAACTCAATTGCAGTGACTGTGAGCTACAACAATGGCGGCACCAGTTGTTGATGTAGAGTACCTCAAACAAATCGAGAATAGAAGATTCAAAGTTTCCACTAGTATGGGTTTTCTCTATTACGTTCAAATCTTAGCCAAAAAAAAAAAAAAAAAACTCTCAATCATTGCTTGAAGGACAGTGTTTTCAACTTTGGTCATGTATCTGGTCGTAGACGTGGCAGTGCCAGTGAAGCAGAGGATGCAGAGGAGCAGTAAGAAGGAAAGTTTTCTCTTCACCTTCGCCGGACAAGGTAATGTAGAAAACCCTAAACTGTTTGAGGATTTTAGGTTTACAAATAGAAAAAGGGTACTATTTGTTAATAAGAGAATCAGCAATCTGTGATAGGATTTAGCTCTGGTTTTGGTGGAATACCCATCAATAAACCCAATAAAAATACGTTTTTTAGCTGTCACAGATTCTCAAAGGGTAACTTCACTGTAAACACCTCTGTAATTTGATGTTGATTTCTTAGCTGGAATCAGTAGTGCTGAAATTTTTGTCACAGAGACAGTTCTGTTTTGCAACTTTAAAGAAACCCTAGATTGAAATAAGGGCATTTTTGTCATTAGAAGGTATCATATTGGGTGATGTCAGTAACTAACAGTCCCAATTTCACTTGGACTAATGGATTAGACCTAATTGTAAGAATCTTAGGAAGTATTTTCAATCCCTTGGATCCACGTGTAATTTAAGCAAATACAGGGGGAGGGGGCATTTTTTTTTTCCTTGATAGATAAGTATGAGAAAAGAGAACATAAAAATAAAAAATGGCAACCTTAGAAGCCCTTTTTAGACAGACCTAAAAGAGGGTTAGAGATCCCAACACTAACAAGGACAGACCCTTGCAGAGGATACCAAAAGAAAATGGATTACATGCGAAAATAAATCATTTGGTTTGCATCAGTGCATATCCACCAGATTTTGAAGATCACTGGGGAAGTCATTTGGATGAAGAATTCTTTTAGGCCCAATAGTGATGAATGTGGACATGAAATCTGCTAGGCTATCCACTCCCTCCACACATGATTAATCTCTTTCCTTGTCAAGGGGCCTATAATATGATGGGTTTTGCTTCTTAGAAACTATACCTCCCACGGAACTTTGACTTCTCCATTAATGATGTCAACTGCCAGTTTCGAATCGGACCGAATAGAGATACTATGGAAAGTGCTATCCACACAAATTATAATACATCTTAGGATTGCCAACAATTTCATTGCCAAAACGGAGTTCATATTAGGGGTGCAAGTTTGGCCCTGATGCCCGAACCCGCCTTGATCCCGAACAAGTATTGACCAGAAAATTTTGGCCTTGAGGGCCAGCCCGACCCTGAGTCAGGGTCAGGGTTAGTAAGGGTTGATGTCTTTGGCCCGCCTAGCCGCCTTGAACCCGACCTTAATTTTTTTAGCCTGACTTTTGGCCTGATCCGGCCTTGGTTTTTGCCCCTGATGTTGATTTTGGATTTTTTGTTTTCTTATGATGTTTTCCTCTTTGTTTAACATGACAAGGGTTTTGAGATCTTCGGATTGTTTGCCTTATTAAGATGATTTCTTTGTTTATCATGACAAATAATTGAAATTTTTTGGATTATTTGCTTTCTTAGGATGATTTCCTCTTTGTTTACCATAATAGTTGAAGTTATTTATATTGTTCAAATGTTTGCTTTCGGATGTTCTCCTCATGACAAGTAATTTGTGACTTTTTTTTTTTTTTTTTTTTTTTTTTATCTCTTTATTATGAAAATTTTTTATTTGTTAGTTATTTCATATTTTGCAGGGTTAGGATCATGGTACACCCGGCCCTTGATGGCAAACCAGGGTAGATCAAGGTCAGGGTCAAGGTCAAGGTCAATCTGGGTCATCCTGGACCAACCTTGAAAAATCAAGGCCAATTAGGGTGGGTAAGGGTTGGGTTGAACCCTGAAGGGTTGGGCCTAGGTTGAAGTTTTGCGACTCTGAGTTAAGGTTAGAGTGGGTTTGGGCCCAAGGGGACTCAGGGTTGGGCTAGGGTTTTATGAAGCCCGACCCAACCCGGCTCTGTTGAACCCCTAGTTCATATCCCCCACACCTAAATAGGAAAGAATGGGAACTCCCTGAGAAAACATGTTTTCTAGATCTGTTTGGTCACACCTTCTCAACATCTTGGGTAATGTTGGACTTCCCTTTAACACTACAAATGTCATATAGGACAGGATTGCCACTCCCGGTAACCATTATGCTGCTAAAGATGAACAATTTCTTGACAATCTGAACCTACAACCAAATCTTCTTCCTCTGACCTGCTTTGATTGCTCTTTCTTTTATGAACTAATAATACCTCATCCGCTTTACCTGGGCATATTCATATGCAAATTGCAAAAATGTTCCATGAATGTATATTGACATCAATACGGTACGACCCGACCGACCAGGATTTGGAGGAGTATATATATGTACTATCGACTTGTTAAGCAAGCATAGTAAAATTGTTTTATATTGCACTTCTCCCAGCCCTGTTACTGTTCTTCAGTTAGTAAATGTTCTGTTGAGATAAATCTTTTGCAAGTGGGAATTTCTGAATCTAATTCAAATGGTTCTTATACGGTTGAATGTAATGTCTTTATTGGATCATCAGAGGTTTCAGAATATGGGTAAACTAGTTATTACTGTGATGGCAGGTTGGGGATTTGTATTAATTTATAATTCAAACTTTCTTGTTGCCTCTATGGATTTTGGAATCACAGGATGTACATACGAGCATGGTTTAAATTATCTCCAATACCGATACAATACCCTCCGATACTTATCTTAAATTTAGCCGACGGATACGATACACATCGATACGATACATGGAATTTTTAAAATCCTTTCGTATCGATATATATCCTATAATACATACCGATATATACCGATACACACTGATACGATACGATATGCACTAATACTCTATGGAAAATATAAAATTGAGGTGAAATGTACATTTCGGTATGTATCGGTGAGTATCGGTATGTTTCGATTGGTACGTATCGATGAGTATCGGTATGTATCGGTCGATACGTATCGGTGAGTATCGGTATGTATCGATACAGTGCGCTATGGTCATATAATGGCCAAGATAGATAATTTTTTAGAAAAACACGATTTTTTTAGGGGTTTTTATTCCAGAGTTCCTGCCGGCCATATTTCTCTCAAGCTAAAGTGGAAATCAAGGTTGGGAACAAGAATTTTACATTTATGGGACAACTACAAACCTTGAATTCTTAGTGCGATACCCTCAATTTATTATTTATGCATAATACATATTATCAATAGTTTTTTTTAACAAATTTTTTATGCAAAAGTGTTTAAAAAAGTGTTTCCTATCAATTTATGTATGTATCTTTAGCGTATCTTAGCGTATCTCCGATACGATATGATACCCTCCAATACGTATCTTAATTTTGGCTACCGATACGACGACCGATACCGATATTTTAATCTTTGCATAGAAGTCAGAGATCAACGGTATACTGCAAGAATTAGATTACAAATCGCTCAAGAACAAGAATGGGAAGATATTAGTCTGGAGTGACTATGAGGAGGGCAGAATGAATGAGGGATAGAGCGCAATCTTCTTGGCACTGGGACTTATTTGTGTTATTGAATGGTGTTTATGAACTTATTTCTGAATTTAAGTCTGTTTTAGATTTTAAGGAAGATAGTGTTGGTGATTGATAAATTAGCTAAGAAAGCAAGAGAAGACAAGGTTAATTGTAGGTTATGGACGATGTACACTCTTCATCTTTAACCTGGCCATTGTAGTGTACATTCCATCATCATATGATACCTCACTTTCTCAAACTCCTGTAGTTATGTACCCCTAAGATATTAGCCTTGAGCACCATTTTGTTGAAACTGAACGGAAAGATGTAGAAATCTGATTTTCTGTCCATATTCTAAATCAGGGGATCTGAATTCAACACAGCATCCTTTTCCTCTGCAAATGGTGTCAAGGTGGTTTACCGACTTTTAAGAGACATGCCAATCAACTATCATGGTTGTTCTTTCTCAAGCAGGATAGGCATTGTTACGATTCCAGGATCATGCCATGAACATCATAACTTTTGTTAATGGTTTCTTAGATTAATCAGAGGAGGTAGAAGGGAAAATGAATTGAGAAAGGACTCAGATGTGCACTAGAGCAAAGCATTAAGCACGTAGAAATCTGGACCAACTGTGCTTAACTTGAACAATGGATGGAGGAGAATCCCGAACCTTGGGAGGATGGAGTTCATACCTATATGACCCAACTTGACTCACCATAGCATATGGGTAAGAGAGCCATGAAAGTGGGTGTCTTCGGTTGTGGAAACCACTAAGTTGGACCAAAGGGGGTTGAGAGTCGAAATCCCTCACCATAGAAACTAAGGTTTCATGCCTTAGAAGGAATACGATGACTGTAGGGAGGAGGGGCCATGATTAGGAAGCAAAATGGGAAGAAAAATAATTATGGGCCAACTAGTCGACTAGAACCCATCAGCCGGAGGCATCATTCGGTAGATTTTACTCAGTCCTGTACACCTTCGGATTCATCATCCAGTTGGCTCCAGCCGGTCAGAACCATTATCCAGTCACAGATGGTTTGACCTATGACTTGAGCTCTAATTGGGGATTTTTGTAGGGTTTTGTTTAGGGGTTTAAAAGGAATAAAATATGATATTTATGTATGTTTTGCATTAGATACCTAACTTAAGCAGGAGGATACGAGGTGATACAAGAGTGTTTAATTTCCTAAGTTCGAGATCAACTGAGGTGAGTAAGTGTTGTGAATGTATCACAGAGTGTTTATAACATGTTTATAGATGCGTGTGTTTATGAACTTGTTGCATTATAGAATCTGTTATTGGTGAATTCTGATTGTGCATAATGATGTAAATTGTGTATGTGTGTGTGTGTGTTGTGGGTGAATGGGATGTAGGGTAACCGAAGGTTGGGTTCTGGCACTGCATGCCTAGGGTGTGTGTATGTGTATGGATGATTAGGATATAGGTTAGCCAAAGGTTGGGTTCTGGAATTGCATGCCCATGGGGTGTGAGTGTGGGGTATAGGGTGGCCGAATGTTGGGTTTCCTATCACACCCTACCTCAATTTGGCCAAGGTATGTGGCATTGGACACCCACATCCAATCAGCCTAACCCTCCAGGATCACAAATGCAATATCTTAATTTCACAAATGCCAGCAAGATCATAACTAAAATCAGAGTACGCTAATAAAATCATACAAATATCACTGGTGATGTAATAAAATGATAAATTCACATTATATACATTTTCCATGTCTGTAAACAACCACAGGCTATAATAGTGCTTATGACAAATTTCATAAATATTTACATCAAAAGGACTAATTGAACTAAGAGAAGCGAAGTCCATCCGCATTTAGGTGTCTCGTAGACACAAGCCTCATAATAGTTGCCAAAGTCCAATCTTGTCTCAGCACCGGTTCCACCATCTAAAAATAGTAATCAACGAGAGGTGAGCTTCACAAGCCCAGTGAGGGGTGTACATGCAAGCACAAAAACAAATGATGCAATGCATGCTCAAACAAATTAGATGATGCTTATGATCCGGTTTTAGCACACAATACCTAGCAACCAATTACTAAGTCCAATATAGGGTATCAATGCGACTGCAACATAGGTTGTATCCATGGTCCTGGTATCCTACACATTGGTCACCCAGAGATACAAGCTAGTGCAAGTCAAGAGCCTGCAGGTCCCGGTATCCTACACATTAGTCACCTCTCAAACCCTTGATGAATAATCCCTAACAGTCATAGTCCCGATATCCTACACATTGGTCACTCATGCTGTAGATAGCCACGGTCCCGGTATCCTACACATCGGTCACCCGTGCTGCATCATACCACTCCCTAAGATTCGCTAGTACCTAACCCCCTACTGGCAAGGGGTGTAACACCAGGGTCTGTGAATCCTAACCATATGCATTCTATATGCATCCAATCATACATCAGCGGCCATCACTGTAATACCGACCTCTGAGCCCACGGTATTGGATCCTCCCCCCTCGGTCACACCATGCCTCAAAGCATCGATGTTACAATCATTACCACATACACATATCCATGGTCCTCCTAGCTATAAGATTGACCTCTGAGCCACGGTACCAGATAGAACCTCGGCCACACCATGCCACAGACCGTCAATATTACACCCAACACCATGCATCCTCTGACCTCTAGGCCCATAATACTGAAATGTACCTCGGTCACACTGTGCCCTAGACTATCAAAGCCACAGTCATAACTATACTACTGACCTCTAGGCCCACGGTACCGGAAAGTACCTCAGCCACACCGTGCCCCAGACTGTCAATACCACAGTTACAACTGTAGACCTCATCCACATAACCATAGTCCAAATTCACAACTCACAATCACATAATCACAATAACTTATCTTACTTACCTCTACAGTCTAGAAACCATTCCACTGCCTCACCAATCCATATTTACAGGTTAACAGATAGTAATAGCAAACAACATGCATAGCAACAACATAACAAATCATTCGTACACATGATTCATGCAAAATAGAAAGCAAGGTAAAAACAATCCGTAAAAAAAGTCAAACACCCACTCACCTCAAAACCCGAATTATAAGTTCGATAAGATCCCCGAAATCAACTTCGTATCCTCACCTGATTAGTTTAGGTTCCTATGTGAATGATGTACCATCATATTAAATATTTATACTTCCAAACATGACTTAGAATAGATTCTATGTTGAACCTTACAACCCTCATCAGCCCACATACTAACCTTAATTAAAGTCTTGAAAATGCCCCCAAACTACCCCTACCCATAGGATTAATTTGAGTAAAAAGATAAGAACCAATAGTCAATAACCCACATGGGGCAGGATTCGGCTCATCTCCAACGACTGTCGCTCCAACGATCCTTCAACGATTTTTGATGTAATGACACCTGTTCTTGTAATCCAACCAATGTAAATCACTTGACTCAAAAACTTGCTGAAAACCTCCATGTGAGAGCGAAACCCGATCCAGTTGAAGCTCGAACCTTTGAGAAACCCATTTGTTACAGTTCTGTAGGAGAAGAAGACGATAAGAAATCGAGGAGGAGGAGAAGGGGAACCAAATCGTGATAGAGTTGTTCGTTTTCTCATCTTCCATTTGCATAGAAGGAGAAGGAAAGGGTTGCAGAAACCCTTACCGCATAAGAGAGAGAGAGAGAGAATGGGTAGAGCTAGGGTTGACGGTAGTTAGGGTTTGATTTCTCCTGCCCTGATATGGTTATGGAAAGGGTTAGGTTCATGACCTCCTTGATCGGAGAGAATGATGGGTTCTTGTACAGTAAGCAGTGTTTTAAGACTTCAAAACTCTCACTCTCTCTCTCTCTCTCTCTCTCTCTCTGCTGGTCATCCATGCCCAATTGCTTATCATTCCAAATTCCAAATTGGGTTGATATGAAGGATTTGTTTACTGGATATATGAATTATTATTCCAAATTGGTGCTCATTTTATTAATTTCAACTTCGTTATTCATCCCAAAAAGAAAATTTCAACTTCTTTTATCAATATTATTTGTTCACCGCTGCTGGGTATGAGAAGCCATCTTGATATTGTTGGGGTGATCGAGTCTAAACAACAGTAATATTCGTGGAATTTGAAAACTAAGTTTTCAAACAAGAGAAGCCTGGCTCTCGAACTGATGTCCGATTCTCAAACGAGAGCAGATTTCAGAGAACTTCTCTTTAGGGTTTCAGATATAATCGGGATGTTCAGAAGAATAGGAGGGATAGTTGAAATGGGTAATGTGAGTTGGTCGGGTATGGGTCACTTAGCTACATCGGCTAAGATTTGAGAAGGAAAATGGGTCTTTTCTCAGAGCCGTTGGATTAAATAAATTTCAAGTGTCGACCTTTGTGAAGTCGTTGGTGAATGGTTGGAGCGGCAGTCGTTGGAGACGAGCCGAATCCCATGGGGCAGGGCACTAACCACCCAAAACAAGGGCTGATTGGGCTCAAAATACCTCAACCAGTGAGAGAGAATCTATAGAAATTTCAGCACTCCCAGAGGCTGTTCTACGGCTTTTCTTGGTTTGAGCTGCTCATGGTCGATGGGTATTAGCCTTGACAACATGGGGAAGGTTCCCTAAGGCCTCTAGGGTCATTTAACAGCCCCTAATCTTCCAATTACAGTAATAAAATTCTGTATAGCAGTATACTATCTTATTCTTATAAAAAAAAATTCAGGTTTAAGCCCAAATTGGATAAATTGAAGGGCTAATTCAATTTTTCCCAAAATTCATCATTCCATCAAAGTCTATTGGATGGAATACAGTAACTTCAGCCTAATTCCACTTCCAATTAAAAGAGACAATGTGTCACAGAGAAGGAATTAACCTAGTTAATCTAATTTCCCAAATCTAAAATCAAATAAAATTCTACCTACTTTCTACAGAATTCTATTCATATTCTACCTCAATTCAGTCCCAATTATACTTACATATCCTTGTTTGGAAAAATCCCTGTCTTAGGATTTACAGGGATGGATTTAGAAGTAATTAGATACCTAAATCCCTACAAAACTTGGGATTTCAGGCCCAGGTACTGAATTCAGTCCATAGGGACTCAAATCCAGCCCTCAATTACTATATAAATTTTAATTCCCTTTAATAAACCCCACCAAATACTGACTTATTGATTTGGATTTGGTCAGCATGATGACCCCTACATGTCGAGCAAGTGCGAGGCTCGGGGGTGTAGGCATGTGAGCCCCACACAAAAAACCGATTTTTTCTGCATTCTGCTCGTCGAACCGGCTGGCCGGTTGGTTGCAAGGTATCCCTTTGGTTTATCCATTTCTGCACCATTAGCTGTCCTACCTCTTGGGTTCTTAAGTCCACCCATTGTAGGATTGGTCCCACTATATTTGGCTATTTTGTACTTCTTTCTTGGCCAATAAATCAACCAAATTCTCTCTCTTTCTGTTGTACGAATGGAACCACCACAGTAAGGCAGCCTTTCTCTTGTGCTAGCTAGGTTCTGACACTGAGCTCAACTGCTTCTAGTTTAGGGTGTTCCATTTCCAACACTGTATGCCCACAGGGTGTGTGAGTATGATTGTGATGTGATATGTTTCATATTAGATTACATCGGGCTAGGAGAATAACCCAGGTGTTACAATCCCTTGCCAATAGGGGAAAGGCATTGACTAATCCTACCGACTGACGGACCAAGGTTGGGGGAATTTTTGGTGACTGAGGTGGGGCGTACCGACATCGTGACAAAACCCTACTCCGAGGGTTCGTCCGGTGTAGTGGCAGACCTTTCATATGATGTTGGCTTCGGTGTTGAGGTATATATGGGGGATTATTAATAAAGGCTTACCGGATACCGAAGTAGCCACGTAAGGACCAATATGCTCCTGACTCATAACTAGCTTATATCCTTGGAGACCAATAAGGTACATTCATGACTGGGGATACCACCTATGTTGCAGTAGCACTAAAATCCAATATGGACTTAAAATCTATTGACTAGGCTTGTTAGATTTTATTAGACTAGGAGAATAACCCGGGTGCTACACCCCTTGCCAATAGGGGGTGAGGAACTGGCTAATCCCATGGGGTGGTATGTTTGTTGAGAATACCATCTTCGCAGTACGACGTGCTATACTCAGAGGTGGATGTAGTACAGGTGACCGATGGGTTTTCTGGGACCGTGGCTATCCTACAGCATGGGACTGATGGGTTTTCTAGGACCGTGGTTATCCTACAACACGGGAGATAGATGGGTTTTTTGGGACCGTGGCTATAGAGCGGATTATTCATTAGGCGTGACCAATGGGTTTTCCAAGACCTGCAGACTCCTGACTCACAACTAGCATATATCGCTGGATGATCGATAGGTTTTCCGGGACCAAGAATGTCTGCTATGTTGCAGTAGCACTCCGACCCCAATTGGACTTAGTTTTATTAATAGGCTTGCATAATTATAATCCAGATCATATTTGCATTCATTTAATCTTTGTTGATCCATTATGTTAAGTCATATTTGTAATTCATTCAACTTTGTTAACCTTTTTTGTTGTATATATACTTGTTTGTGGTTGCTTGCATGTCCACCCCTCACTGGGCTTTCTGGAAGCTCACCCCATGTGGATTATTATTTTTCTTTTTTTTTTTTAGATAGTGGAAATGGTGCTAAGACAAGAATGGATTTTCAAAGGCGGTTGTGAGACTTGTGTCTGCAAGACACGGAGATGCTGATGGACATCACTTCTTTATTTTCAGTTATTTATCTTTATGTACTATTTATAAATCTTGTAAGACCTATGGTTTTAATTCAAATGATTTGGTATATTGTAATGATCATTTAGCAAATCACCAGTACTGATAATTACAATATACCAACTCATTTGAATTAATTAAAGTATTGGTATCGATCACCGTATCGATTGGCCAAAATTAAGATACATATCGGAGGTTATCGTATCACATCGGAGATATGCTAAGATACACTAAAGATGCACACATAAATGGATAGGAAATGCTTTTTTATATACTTTTGCATAAAAATTTGTTAAAAAAAGCTATTGATAACATGTATTATGCATAAACACTTAAGGGTATCGCACTAAGAACTCAAGGTTTGTAGTTGTCCCATAAATGTAAAATCCTTGTTTCCAACCTTGATCTCCACTTTAATTAGAAAGAAATATGTCTGACAGTAACTTTAGAACAAAAACCCCTCAAAAAATCGTGTTTTTTCTGAAAAATGACCCAAATTGACCATTATATGACCGTAGCACACTGTATTAGTTTATATTGGTATGTATCAATCGATAGATATCGATACCTACTGATACATACCAAAACGTACATTTCACTCGATTTTATTTTTTCCATAGAGTATTAGTACATATCGATGCGTATTGGTGCGTATCACATCGTATCGGTGGTGTATCGATACATATCGGTATGTATCATAGGATACATATCGATACGAAAGGGTTTTAAAACTTTCATGTATCGTATCGGTAAGGGCCGATACAGATACGTATCGGTAAGGGCCGACACAGATACGTATCGACCGATACAATGCGACACGTACTGATACTTAAAACCATGACCAGTAGTAAAGTAAGTATACAAATTTTATATGCGTACTCTGAGTTTAGTTGCAATTTTGGTGGCATCTATGGATTAAGTTACTGCATCTGTGATCCTTGTGGGTTTAGGCTGATTAGATAAGGATATCCGGGCCGCATAACTTAGCCTAGTGGAGGCGGGGTGTGACAATATCTTAATATATTTATCAATAAAAAGAATTACATAGAAGATTACATTGCCCATTTTAGGAAGTAGTGTCTAAGTAGGAGACAAAAAGAAACTCTCCAAACCATGGGGAAGGAATTCAAGTGTTTTCACTACATAACACTTACCTTATCTAAACTATTACAAATTAGAACTACTGCCTCATCCAACAACTAGATAATAAAGATAACAACAACAACAATCTCAACCTCAATCCCAACTAATAGATAACAAAGAAACAACTTTTAAACCATGTGGCATTGTAGCCCACGATTTCTGCTGGTTGTTAGTGAAGGAAAAAAAATACCCAAGCATGGGCTTGGTCTGAACCAAAAGAGCTTGCTACAATGAAGAACCAATTGGCTGGTTCAAGGTTGAATTAACTCAGTTGCAGCACTGAGTCACTGAGTCACTGAGTCAAGTGTTTCCAGATTGCTTCAAGTTTTTCTTCCTTTGGTACTTTTTACAGTACCCATCTGGATGCTCTTGAAGCTAATCTTCATCACTTTGATATCATGTGTAGATCTTTTATGTGACGTAAAACAATGATTGATCAACCCTCTAGATTTTTCTGACCACTCATGTTTTTACCAGCACAGAAATATGTATAATAATTTGACCTCCTCAATAGCAGTTGTGGAATTCTACACGTCAACATCTGACAAAATTAATACCACTTACTGTTTACAACCAACCAGGAAAGTCAATATTGTTAGTTCCTACAGTTAAACCGTTAAAAAACTACGATAAAATTGTAACTAGTACTAGTAAACTGCAATTAAACTAATCAGGGAATGCACATTAGGCTATAAGACGACATAACCTACTACAAACCTGATGTAGCATCCAAAACAAGATGTGGAGTCGTTGCTTGAGATGCTTTAAGAGTGTATCTTTAAGAGCATCATCCCATCGCTGCAGTTTTTCATACCAAATCAAAATCCAAGATATGAACAATTAGTCTCACCTGAAAAGGCAGTAGGGGAAGATAAACTACAACACGACAAGACTGATGCTGAAAATTTGCCAATACGAAACAGGGCCCAAATTTCAAAAATTCATGATTGGCCCGGGGTATAGGTCTGAAATGACCAAAGTACCCCTAGATGGCCTAAACTTCAAAAATTCACGATTGGCCCAGGGTATAGGTCTGAAATGATCAAAATACCCCTGGATTGCCCAATTTTAAAAAAATTCATGATCGGCCTAGGGTATAAGTCTGAGATGACAAAAGTACCCCTAGATAGCCTAAACTTAAAAAATTCATGATTGGCCTAGGTTATAGGTCTGAGATAACCAAAATGCCCCTGGATGGCCCAAATTTTAAAAATTCAACATTCGCCCAAGGTACAGGTATGAGATGACCCAAATACCCTGGATGGCCTAAACTTCAAATGTTTTTTTTTTTTTTTGGGGGTGGGGGGCGGTGGTGTTGTCTGGCTACAAATCCTCAACCAAATTATAATGGACAAGATAATGCAATAGGATATAAAACACATATGCCAAAATGATATAAAAAAAAAAAATTAGAGAATGGCAGTTCTTAATTAAGATTCAAGGAGATCTGACCAGCAATAATGATCACCACAGCAGAAAAAATTTTCTGTCAAGTTTATGATGTTATCCTGACCAGATGACAAACTGATAGAGAAAATTAGAGAATGGCAGTTCTTAATTAAAATTCAAGGAGATTGACCAGCAATAATGATCACCACAGCAGAAAAAATTTTCTTTCAAGTTTATGATGTTGACAAAAGGTATATTATTTTCAAAAAGGAAAGCTGATTAACAGTTAATTGTTTGGAAGAAAAGAGGTTTCAAACCCAGGTCTGGCCTACAAACCTCCAAACTTCATAACTTGTAATAGGTAGCTTTAGTTAATCTAGAAAGCTCTTTTTTTTTTTTTTTTTTTTTTCGCGATAAGTAGAACATGTGTATTAAAAGAAAAGGAAAACATGAAAATGGCAATCCTTACAACCTTCTTTGGACTGACCAAAAGAAAGGAAGAAGGATCCCTACCTCAAACACGACATGCCCTACGAATACAATGTAACCAGAAAAATAAAAGCATCCAATTAAAATCTGTAATACACTGTAAAAGCTGCATCATCATCCACAAGAGCCTTCAACTCATTTGAGAACTCACTGGATGAATTTGAAGTTCTTCACTTGGAGTTCCAAAAGAAGCCAAACAATTTGCTGGTCCGTTCACTTCCCTCCACACATACTAAAACTCCTTGGCTAAAGAATCAGCCAAAACATTTATCTTACATTTACAGACCTGACTTTCCCAAGGGCCTCTAATCTCACCTCTTAAGATGTCCACTGCAAGCTTTGAATCCGATCATACAGACAACTCGAGAAAATTGTGCTCTATGCATAACTCAATGCCTTTTTGAATAGCCAAAAGCACCATATGAAGAACTGATCTAATAGTGTTGTTGTCCATATGAGCTAGAAAAAGGGTTTCCTCCATTATCCCTAATAATACCTCCATATGTTTCTTTGTCATTAGAAAGAGAACCATCACAATGCAAAGCAAACATTTGAGCAAGAGGTTTAAACCAGGAACAATCTTTTGGAATTTTAACAACCCAACTCATTACTCACTCCCCAATTTTCATCTATAAATTGGTTTCGGTTATTAGAAATTCCCGAAAAATGAGCCCCAACACATCTAGCCTTGATGTCTCCTACAATTCCAGCCACTATTTGGGGAATTGTTTTCACATGATTCCTGAATAGTCTAGCATTCCTTTCCAGCCAAATATGCTGAACCACAAAAGGCCAGCCCCCCAATGACCTTTAAAGGATCCTCACTATTAAATACATATTTAATCCCAACAATAATATCATCTATTCGGCCATAACATCTTCCATTTTGAGAACAAAGATCAATAATATCCTTCCACACTTTAGAAGTGAAAGAGCATTCAAAGAAAAGATGATCTCTATTCTCATTGCCAGCCCAACAAAACATACATTGTGGATTCACCACCATTTATGCTTAACTAGCTGGTCTTTTGTAGGAAGAGCATTCATAATACACCTCCAAGCAGTGAAAGAATGCCTAGGGATGTTCCCATTGAACCATACTGAATCATCCAATCTACCTTGGGAGAATGAACCATGATAATTTCCCAAGCTGATTTAGGGGAAAAGTACCCTGAAGGATGACCTTTCCAAATAACCAAATCAACATGAGAAGAAGGGAGTCTAGGGATAGAAGGAAGAATTCCCCATACTTCAATAAGCTCCAGAGTAGTAGGAGGTGAAGGATGCCAATCTCCCTCCCTGAGAACATCCTTCACCACAGCAAGCCGAGAAGATCCAGCATCATACTGAATCCTATCCCCAAACCTTTTTAAGAGAACTCCTGAATGATGCCAAGTATCTAACCAAAGTCTTGTTTGGTCTCCATTTCCAACAAGATTTAAAACATAAGGCTCCATCTTATCCCTGTATTTAATAACTTTTCTCCATACCCACCAGGCATTTGTGATAAGCTTAACAGTCCAAATGGAAAAAATAAGCTACCTATTGTGAGGCAATCTACCAAATTTGCTTCATAATGCCAACTAGGTTCATCTCCTTTATACGTTTGAGGCCTAAAGCTCCTTCCTAATTGGGTTTGCAAACGGCATCCCAGGAGATATAATGAATCCTCTTCTCAAGATAAGGGTCAGACCATAGAAAATTGGAAAAAATGGACTCCAATTTAGAAATGACATTACTAGGGAGGCCAAAGATACCTGACCAGTAGATGTAGCACCCTTGAAGCATAGAGGAAATCAATTACAGCCTTCCTGCAAAAGAGAGAAAACGAGCCTTCCAAACTTCAAGTATTCGCTGAACCAAGTCCAAAATAGGATCACAATCCACCATACTCAGCTTCCCTGAGATAAGAGGAACCCCAAGATACCTAATAGGTAAATTGGTCTCCTTGAACCCGTTAATTCCAATAATTGCATTCTGCTAGTTTGAGCAAGGGCCCTAAAATAATAGAGGACTTAGCTCTACTGAGCCTCAACCCAGAGAAGGAAGAGAACTCTACTAGAGCCCCCAAACTAGCTCTAACTGAATCCTAAGTAGCCTTAGAAAATATCGTAAGGTCATTAGCAAACATAAGATGTGTCAGGTGGCAAGGCTTACATTTGGGGAGCAAAGATATCTGACCATCAATCTCCAACATCCTCGTTATTCCAGAAAACCCCTCAATGGCCATAGTAAGCAAATAAGGTGAGAGAGGTTCCCCTGCCTGATCCCTCTTCTCCCACTGAAGAAACCAGCTGGATTACCATTCACCAAAATAGAAAATGTTGGAGAAGTAACACATATTCGTAACCTAGCTCATAAATTTTGGAGGAAAATCCCATTCTAGTCATGATATCCAACAAAAATGTCCTACTCAAGGAATCATAGGCTTTATGAAGATCAATCTTCAGAACAGCTGTAGGATATGCACCTTTCTGTTCCATACCCCTTACAATATCATGGCATATCAGGATATTATCTCCAATAGATCTTCCTTTAATAAAAGTTTGACTGATTTTCACTGACCACCTTGCCAATCACCTTCTGAATTCTGTTTGCCAACTCTTTAGAGATGATTTTGTAAAGAAGATTGTACAATGCTATCGGTCTGAAACCAGAAAAAGAGGAAGCATCCCCAGTCTTAGGAACAAGACTAATAAAAGTTGCATTAAAGGTCTGAGGCATGAAGGAACTTCTAAAGAACCACTTCACTGCCAGAGTCAAATCCTCCCCAACCAATTCCCATGAATGTTTTAAAAGACAAGCTCCAAACCCATCAGGACCAAGTGCCTTACTATCCTTCATAGCCCACACCACCTTTATTTCTTCATTAGAAATTCCTTTCTCAGTATCATATTGCTCTTCAATTGATAATGACCCATATTGAGGAATGTGAGTAGGACAGAATCCTTCATCCATAGATTCAGTTCCAAATAAAGAAGAATAAAAGTCAACAACCTCCTTAATAAGCTCAGGATCATCCACCACTTCACCGTTACCATTCTGAATCTGTAGAATATTATTTATGTGCTGTCTACAACTCATTGCAGAATGGAAAAATTTATTATTCCCACCACCCAACTGTAACCAATTTAACTTGGATTGCTCATCCAAAAAACCTTCCTATACCTTCAAAGCTTCCCATAGACCTCTCTTGCCTCTTTTTCCAAAGGAAGAAGAGTAGCATCATCAGGCTCAGCAGCCATTTTAATTTGTATAGTATGCAAATAAGCCTCAGCTTCCTTCACAGCCATGAAAGCATCGCCTACCTTCTCCTTATTCCAACTCTTGAGCATTTCTTAAATATTCTTAAGCGTAGCAGCAAATTTCAGAGGAGGATTAAGAGAACCTCTAACAGATTTTGACCATCCCTTTTCAACAATTCCATCATAATCATCCTGAGTGGTCCAGGTTTGGAAAAACCTAAAAGGCTTTGGCCCAAACAAATTTTCCTCATGAACTTTGAGATGAATTGGACTATGATCAGAAATTCCTGGGAAAAGAAAATTTGCTTCAGAAAATTTGAAATCAATCATCCAATGACTATTGCAGAGCACTTGGTCCAATTTACAAGAGACCCTACCCCCTCTTCCTTTCCCATTACTCCAAGTAAAAAGTTCCCCAATCCATTTAAGATCAAGAAGATTATTCTGGAATAAAAAATCATTAAAATCCTAAATAGGACCTTGCTGAATGGGTTCTCCCCCTCTCCTCTCCAGCTGGTTTCTTACAACATTATAATCCCCCAATAAGACCTAAGGAGAAGAGGTTCCTTGAGAAGTATTAGAAAGATCCCTCCAAAGCTCTTGTCTTTCCTCCACACTGTTCGAAGCATAGATAGCAGTACAAAAGAAGTCAATGGAAGAGCCCAAAACCCTAACCTTCATATGAATGAACTGTTTTGTTTTATTTATCTCGGTAACATGGATAAGGCTACTATCCCACCCTACCCAAATCCGAGTAGGAGTATTAATAAGGCATTTATGAACAAAGGACCATCCCTTCTCCACAGAATTAAAATTTGTGGAAATATTACCCTATTTCACCTTTGTTTCCAATAAAATAACAATTTTGTAATCAGTCCCTTAAATAACTTTTAACTACCCTTTGCTTTTCAGGAGCATTGAAGCTCCTAATATTCCAACAGAAGCAATTCATGAAGCATGATTCGGAGGGAAAGTCCTCGAGAACTTTTTACCACCCATATCACCAACCTCCTTTTTGCAAATTCAAGGTAGTAGCCACTCTTTGAACTTGAAATGAGACATATTTAGGCTTCCCCAACCCTCCTTATACCAATATAGAGAACCCTTAAGGGACTTCGAAGAAGTACTTGAAGAAGAGCTTGAGAGATTTTGGTTCATACCTTTCCTTACCAAGAATTCAGAATGAGAAATTGAAGGAGTTACTAAATGAGCTATTTATGTAGCCTTTAGAGAAATGTCAACTTGTCTTTCATGCCCTTTAAAGTAAGCAGAATCAGCAACCAATTTTGAAATTTCTGCCTCATTATGTTAGAGTTTATGTATTAGGGGTACTTTGGGAACTAGCTTATTACTTGTTGGCTTATATTGTATTTTTACCTTTTTCACTTTCACCTCACTAGGGAGGTGTATGTAATTCCATCTATTATGTTAGTGAATGAATATAGGTGGGAAGAGCTCTCTCTCTTCTACACACGATTGCACACATTTCCCTCTTCATTCTCTCTTCTTCTCCTCTCTTCCTCTTGCTTCTCTCCTTCTCCCCTCCTTTCTCTCTTACCTTGATCGTTGCTTAGTTTCAATTTGGTGTCAGAGCCTTGAAGGTTTGAGAGTCGACCAGCTGTTCTCCATCATTCTTTGTGTCTCTCTTGGAACCCTGGAAGTAAAGGGGTCCAATAGAGACTACCATGTAAGAAGATTCAACAGTTCTGCCACCAGACTATCTGCTGACCTGTTGTTACAGCTACTGTTCTCTCCAGTCCGGAGCTTGTTAGGGCAAGGAGTTGGTAACCTTTAGGTCGCCTAAGGGCCCTTGAATGGTGGTATCAATGTGGAGTTTGGAAACATCTTGATCTGCTGGTTGCAGCAACTCAAAATGGGAGAATTTTTTTTTTTAGCACCTTTTTAAACTTTTTATTGGCATTTCTCAAGAAATCTGATTGATTGGTCCTATTTGGTTAGATTGGTTGGCAAAGACTGATGATTCTACTATGTAATACATGCTAGAAGTGATTTACAGTGGAAATATTACTGTTATGATGCCTTATTACTGTTTTTGTGAAATTTCTTCTTTAGAATAATCCTACCTGTGAAGAATAGTTCTATTTGGGTTGAGTGTGCTCCCCATTTGATTTGGGTTTCAACTCCACTTTCCATGTTTGTTACTACATAATGTCAGAGGTCGGAGGACGAGGTCAAGGACCACCCTGAGAGAATGACAGAAATAGATTCAGATGTGATCACTATGGGAGATCTGGGCACAATATAGAGAGATGTTGGGTACTTTCTGGATGTCCCACTAGTATACATGGCGGCAAGAGGGGGGAGCCAACACACATATCATGATGACTAAGGTTGAATCTATGGGATATTCATATGGGCTACAGCCAGACATCAGTTCTCTCACTCAGGATGATATTGCATCATTTCGTAGGGTTCTGTCATATTTGGATAGCTCTTCTTCTACACATATAGTACGAAATTCTTCAGCCACCACCTTACAGGCCTCTACTTCAGCTCCTTCCACTGCTTCTTCTTGGGTCATTGACTCTAGAGCCACTGATCATATGACCAGTATATCTCAATGTTTTGACTGGTACTCTATTTGTTTTGGTAGGGATAAGGTTAAGGTAGCCGATGACTCCCTTACCTCTATTTCTGGTAAAGGTCATCTTCTTGTTACCCCCTTTATTTCTTCAGACTCTGTTCTTCATATTCCAAATTTTGAAATCAATCTCTTATGTAAGCCACCTAACCAAATCCTTGAATTGTTGTGTTACTTTTTTTCCATCTCATTGTATTTTTCAGGATTTGGTGACAAAGAGGATTATTGGCAATAGACGTGTGGAAAAAGGACTCTTACCTTCTTGATTCAGAAACTTCCCCTCTACCTAATGCTTAGTCCTACATATGTGGGCATAGTGACAATAGTTGTGTTGACTCTATGATGTTGTGGCATCAACATTTGGGTCATCCTTCTTTTGGTGTTATGAGAAAAAAATTGCCACACTTGTTTTCTTTTAGTCCTCCTCCCCATGTGTTTCACTGTGAGCCCTATGTGTTTGCTAAACATTATTGTCCTTCTTATCCTTACCATGACAATAGTTCCACTATTCCCTTTATATTGTGCATACTGATGTCTAGGGACCTTCTCCCACTACTTCCCTATTTGGTTATCGTTATTTTGTCTCTTTTGTTGATGATTATTCCCAGTCTACTTGGATTTTTTTATTAAACATAAGAGTGATGTTTATGATATCTTTAAAAATTTCTATCAACTGATTATTACTCAGTTTTCCACTCGTATTCAAATTGTTCGTTTGGATAAAGGGAGTGAGCACATATATGGTGGACTCCAGACCTTTTTCACCGACCATGGCATAATCTATCAAATTGCTTGTGTTGACACAACCCAATAGAATAGGGTGGCTGAGAGGAAAAATCGCCACCTATTGGAAGTCTCTCGAAGTCTCCCCTTTGTCATGCATGTCCCTAAGACTTTTTTGTTTGATTCTCTTATTACCGCTTCTTTCCTCATTAAACACATGCTCACTAAACTTCTTGGTTCCAAATCCCCTTTGGAAACCTTGTCTCCTCAAGCTCCTGCTTTTTCTCTTTCCCACAAAGTGTTTGGGTGTGTCTGTTATGTCCTTGTCCATAAGTCTGATTGGACTAAACTTGATTCCAAGGCCCTTAAATGCATCTTTCTTGGGTATTCCTTCTCTACCAAATGTTACAAATGCTATCATTCCGCATCCCACGGACTGCTTCTTTCCAAGGATGTCACATTTCTTGAGTTTGTTCCCTTTTTTTCTCATTCTCAACATCCTCTTCAAGGGGAAAATAGTAGAAGTGAAGAGGATACTGATGTCATTCCTTTTCTCACACCCTTGCGTATTTTTATACCCCAATTTCAGCTTGATATTGGGAAACATAAAAAGGTGAATATTATTGACACTTGTGATAATTCAGGTGTTGGGTCTAATAAAGAAAAGGAATCCATTGTGTACAAAAGAAAAGGAAAAAGACCTACCAAGAGTCCTCTTTGGATCCACATCCTGAGGTTCTCCTTCCTTAGTAAGGTAAGATTCCTCCTCCATCTTCTGAGTTGGACCTTCTCATTGTTGTTCGAAAGGGAAAGAGAGTTTGTACTAATCCTAATGCCCATTTTGTTTCCTATGATGTTCTTTCTCTTATAGGCGTTACTTTTACTGTTGCCCTTTCCTCTATCTTCATTCCCAAGAATGTCACTGAGGCCTTGTTTGACCCAAAGCAGAAGGCAGAAGCAAGCCATGTCTGAAGAAATGATGGCCTTTAAGAAGAACTGTACCTAAAAACTGGTTGATCTTCCCAGGGGGAGAGTTTTAGTTGGATGCAAATGAGTTTATACAATAAAGTATCAATCTGATGGTGTTGTTGAGAGATACAAGGCCCGGTTGGTAGCCAAAGGGTATAGTCAGGTGTATGGAATTGAGTATCATGAGACATTTACTCCTATGGCCAAGCATAATTCGATAAAGGTCCTCTTATCATTGGCAGCTAATAGAGATTGGCCATTGTATCAGCTAGATGTGAAGAATGATTTTCTCTATAGTGATCTAGAAGAGGAAGTGCGTATCTAAACCCCACTAGGTTTTAAGTTTCCCTCAGCTGAAGGGAAAGTGTGCCTTCTTAAAAAGGCTTTATATGGCCTTAAACAGTTCCAAAGGCTTGGTTTGAGAAGTTTAGACAAGCCATTTTAAAGAATGGGTATTCCAAGAGTCGAGCTGATAACATTTTGTTTATCGACAAGGTAATGGTACTATCACAGCCCTTACTGTCTATGTGGTGTGACTGGAAATAACAAGGGTGAGATAATGAGATTGAATACCTACTTGGCCCAATAGCTTGAGATTAAAGATATGGGACCCTTGAAGAATTTCTTAGGGATTGAAGTTTTAAGGTCCAAGAAGGGAATAAACATATGTCAAAGAAAGTTTGTTTTAGACTTGCTAAAAGAAACAAGGATGTTGGGTTGCAAAACAACTCTCCTATTGATCAGAATCATAAGCTAGGAGAAGATTGTGGACCTTCTCTTGTTGATGCAAGAAATACCAGAGACTTGTGGGGAAGTTGATTTATCTCTCATTAACTCACCCATATATTACTTATGCAGTTGGGGTGGTGAGTCACTTTATGCATGCTCCCAAAAGTGGACACTTGGATGTTGTATATCGCATCCTCAAGTACTTGAGGTCTTCCCCAGGGAAAGGACTATTGTATGCCAAGCACAATCATTTGAGGACAGAAGGCTACACCGACGTTGATTGGGCTGGTTCAGTTTTTGACAGACGATCTACATTTGGGTACTATACATTTGTGGGCAATAATAACTAGTTACATGGTCCAATAAACAACTTGTTGTAGCTAGATCAAGTGCAGAGGTAGAATTTAGGGCAATGGCTTATAGAGTTTGTGAACTCATATAGTTGAGGCGATTGGTCTAGGAGTTGGGGTTTGACTGAAGGACCTATGAGACTCTACTATGACAACAAGGCAACTATAAGTATTACTCACAATCCGAGGCAACAGGATAGAACAACGCACATTGAGGTGGACCCGCAGTTCAACAGGGAGAAGATAGAAACGAGTTGCATTTGCACCCCTTTCGTGAGGGTAGGTGATTAGTTAGCAGACATCTTCACCAAAGGGGTCATCTCTCACCAGTTCAGTACCCTATCATGCAAGCTAGGAATGTATGACATTTATTCTCTAGCTTAAGGGGGAGCGTTAGAGTTTATGTACTAAGGGTCCTTTGGGAACTATTTTATTACTTGTTGACTTATATTGTATTTTTTCTTTTTCCCTTTCACCTTCCTAGGGAGGTGTACATAATTCCATCTATTATGTTAGTAAATGAATATAGGTGGGAAGAGCTCTCTCTCTCTTCTACACACGATTGCACGCATTTCTCTTTTCTCCTCTCTTCTTCTTGCTTCTCTCCTTCTCTCCTTCTCTCCTCTCTCTCTAATCTTGATCCTTGCTTAGTTTCAACTATTATTTCCCTCAATATCATCACAATCTGCCACCTCATCAATAGTCAACGTATTGGTAAGCTCCCCCATTAAGGAAGGAGTTAATTTAGGAGTTATCTCTTCAACAGTTGAGTCAGCCACAATCTTGGAAGAATCTTCCTTAAAATTATCCTTCCCCAATGACACCTCCACGTCCTTACCATGCACAATGACTGAACAGCCCATACTTTCCTTCAAAGGAGGA
The DNA here is from genome assembly GCF_013358625.1 of Macadamia integrifolia. NCBI lineage: Eukaryota > Viridiplantae > Streptophyta > Magnoliopsida > Proteales > Proteaceae > Macadamia > Macadamia integrifolia. The sequence continues at coordinate 32,409,646 of NC_056558.1, forward strand.
GAGAAAATAGGGGTTGATTTCGAATTCATGCTGGCCTTCTTCAAAGAATGCAAAAAAATAGGAGAATGATCTCCCAATGATTGATTAACCAAATCAATCACAACATGTGATTGGTCTGAAATTTCCTCTCCCCCTCCTTTTCAGCCAAACCAAAACAATGAGAATTAACATCCTCAAGCACGCCAATCTCATCCTTCCCATTCACGTCAGCCACCTCACCTTCCAAAATTTCCTTCCTATTTGGGATCAAATCATTCATGCAAGAACCAGGCACCACCTCATTTGATACCCTATCAGAAGTCAAAATCTTATCCCTACCAGTAGGAGAACCAACAACCAGCTCTCCTTCCTCCAATATCTCAACCGAATTTTCCTTAGGATTCACAAAAGGCAGGTCCCAATCACGCTCCTCCACAACCGCCATAGCTGTCCTATGTGCATTTTTAAAAGCCTCATCCACCTCAGCACCATTAGAATCTTCCATGATTTCCCCCCATCAGATCCCTCTACCTCATCATCAATCTTAATCTCCCTTGAGCACGAAATTGGCACCTCTTCAATCAAATCTTCTAAAAGTGCAAAAAGCATTAGTATGGGTAACCAACTACTGATTGTGACACGATTCTTGCTACCTTTCTTTAGAAAGCTCTTCAAACCTATCAAAAAATGATTCTGCACCAAAGCCTCACATAAAGAACTCATTGGCACCTCATATAGGTTGCAAAAGCAACTGCAGGAAATCAAGTCTCCAACTTATTATAAGGGAATGTATGTTTTCCAGGCAAGCTTAATGACTAAAAAAACACTCCATCCATTTTCCCTGTAATAAAATATAATTAAAAGATTTCACATCATTCTTCAAAGACAGTATCGATAAGGGAGTACCACCACTTATTATCTTATCCCGAACAAACTATGCATTAAATATAAATAAAAATAGAAAAATATACCTTACCAAGTGTTGAGATTGAGTCACGAGTTGGGTTTTTGTCCCAACTGTGATTTAGTTAATTACTTTCCTTATCTTCTTTCCTAGTTAAGCTAGATTTCTATTTCTTAATTAGAGTAGGTTTTCTTATTCTATTCTCTTACTGTACAAGGTTATAGTTACCTTATCAGGTTGTAACTCGTTGGCTTATATATATATATATATATATATTGATAATAAGGGGGACTGGGTAATAACAATCAGCTGCCTTCTTCTCTTCTTCCCCCTCAATCTCTCTCTCTTCTATTACAGTTACTGGTTACAGATCCTGGTTTGTTACATGGTATCAGAGCTATAACCAGTAGCCGTTTTGAGAGTTGTTCCAAGGTCTCTTGCTACTGATGAAACTCTAGTTCTTATAAGAAGAAGAACTAGGGTTTCCGTGAAGATCATACCTGCTTCTCTGCTGCTGCTACTGGTTATTTTCCTTGGTTCTGCTGGTGATGTGGAGTTATTTGTTCCTTGTTTTTGCTGCTATCTGCTGCTGGTTATATTTGTCTTAAGTTTCGATCAGCTGCCATGGTTTTTGGCAAACATGCTGCCTTGATGTTCGCTGCTGCCTTGAGTTTTGTATAAGTTTGGATGAAGATTTAAGTATAATTATGATGAATCATACCTGTTGCTTCTGCTACTGCTACTGCTACTGCTACTGCTACCCTAGTTCGAATGAGTACTATCTTGTTTTTTTGCTATCGAGTTCTCCGCTGCTGTCTTTTGGTTGGACTTTCTTCATTTCCTTCCCACGCTGGCAGCATGGGAAACCCTCTCCCATATGCTACATATTTTTCTTCTAGGGAAGTGTTTCCTATGGGGGAGTGCCGTTCCTACATGTGCACAAGGGCCAATGGGAGCACATGAGGAAGAATCTATAGAAGAGTCATTTTCCCTTTCATAGGGGAGGGCTAGTCATTTCGCCCCGCCCCATGTGTCGGGGCACATAGGCCACACTCCCCCACAGAATACATTTTCCACTTTTTTTCCTTTAGAAATACAAGCTTCAGGTATATCATGCTTAATGAGGTAAACGTTGTGTTTTACAAATCCTTCTACAAGCAAACATTTTCATATTATAGAGCTAATAATGTCATCCACTTGGATATGTTTGGATCATGTGTAATTAGATTAATTTGCACCTCTGCAACCCTCCACTTCCCCCCAGTCCCTATGGATACTTAGATGTGCCTTTTTTAAAACAAGATATGTCTATCCAAAAATTGAACCGCTGGCTTCTAATTTTATCTTCAAGATTTACCAAAAATAAAAAAAAAAAAATTTATATTCTACCAAGATTACAACTGTTAAATTCTTTCTCTATGATTTTGTTTTTCTAGTGTCTCTTTACCGTAAACCCTTTATAAACTCCTTTGTTTCCTCTTGCTCTTCTCCCTAAGTCATCCATAACCTTGTTGCATAAGGGAATATCTACATAGTAACAATAAATAAAACAATTATCAGAAATAAGATACAGATTCTGGATTACAGAGGATGCAATTTAAAATATGAGAGAGTTGTCCTTGTCCCAGGCCCCTGCTTCCATCTGAAGGAAAATGGAGATGGATGCATAAGAAATTCTAAGGGAATACAATCTGCAATCTGTGGTTAAGATGGCGTTTTGTGCCACCATTTATCACATTTTGTGGGAAAAGAGCATACGCGCACACCCATGAGTTTGGGTGCATATCCGGATCCCCCCAGCCGTCAGATGCTTGGTTAGGCATCCAATGGTTGGAAGATCTAGCTAAACGTCTATGGTTTCATTTAGAGAGAGAGAGAGAGAGAGAGAGAGAGAGAGAGCCTACCGGGGGGGGATAAATGTGTATGGAGGTGTTCTCGAATTGCTAAAAATGAATGAATCTCTATTCGGATGACCATAGAGTCCAACTTGTCCTTGACTGGGCAAGCCCTATCTTATACGTTGTAATAATGGGTTTTAGAGAAAGTTTCAATTGCCAAATAGACCCTAAGGGGTTTAATGGTCTTTGTAATTCTCTAAAACTTTTTCTCCATTATTATAAATAAAGAGGGTTGGTGTCATATTTGACACAAGTCATCACCCCATCCGAGCCACAGGATCCCAAACCCTAAGGGCTCCCTCTCTTTTTCATTTTTTTTCTCTCTCTCTCTCTCCAAGCGCCTCCTTCCATCTGTGCCTTCCTCCATCTCTCTTCATCTGCTTCTCTCTCGTGGTGGGAGCTTCATAAAACCACCAAGAGGGTTTCTAACCTCCATCCATCCTTCCCCTAGGCTCTCAGACTCTCTTCTACAATGATCTGAGAGAACCCAGACCCTTTTCTCATTACTTTTTCAGGGTTTTTTTCCTGAAATCATTTTTAATTGCCAGGATGCTTTTTCCATGCCCAATGCTCCGATCGTCTTGATGTTTGTTACGATTGGTGATCCTTATCCTTGTAGAGGTATGTACCAACCACTTTTCCATTTGAGGTATCTATTCTAGAGCTTTTCCCAAAATCGATATCTTAGGGATTTGATGTAGATCCGGATTCCAAATACTGAAATCGGATCGCTTAGGACCCACTTGGACACTCAATAAAACAATAGCAATAACCAATAGTAGGTTTGTATTAAGATAAAGCTTCAACTAAATGGCAGAATTGTAAATAAAAGGAGGTTACAAAGGTGAATGGAACTTTTCTAAATAACCAGAAATTCTAAATGTCTATATAGGTCGGTCAAGCAAAGGGGACACAAGTGGGATTATGAATAAAAGAGAAGGGAAATAAGGGAAATCAATAAATAAAGTAATTAAAAAGAAAAGGAAGGCTTTCAAGACTTTTGAGAATCATGGGAAAGAAGAGTCGTCTTCTTCCATGCTTCTCAAACCCAAGGTGAAAATACCAGTTGCAGCTTCAACGAAGAAAACTTCTTCACTAGAGCTCTGTTGGATCTCACACTTTAGGCCAAGGTCCCCAGGTCAGAGGCCTCTTGGATGCAGTCACAGATCGCCCAAAACAATAAAGGAAGAGAGGAGATCTGAAGTCTGAACTATAACTGACGGTAGAGCTAGAATCAGAACTGGTTCCAGGTAAGGAAATCACACCTGAGAAGAGGATTTGGAGGTCAATACTTCTGAGTTTGGGTCGCCCTATAGTGATAAACCAACCCTAGAAATCCCAGGTCAGATCGATGGAGTTTCTTAGTTCAGCAACACTTCTCACAACCAAATGTCATCGCCAGAATAGATTCTTGAAGGCAAGCTTCCTTTGAACCAACGACCATAGCCCAGAATAGAGGTTCAGCCAGCAAGAGAAAATAATAACAGGAGAGGAAATTAAGGAGGGAAGAAGAAGAAGATAAGAAAAAAAAACAAAAGACAGAGATGGGAATCACGGCAACCAATGTTCAGCCATAAGCATTCATTCCAATTTTCAATTCCTCAAAAAACTGAGTTTCACTAGTGTATTACAAGGCTATAGAAAAGAAAATCAAAGCATAAATTGGTAACTAAGTAAAAAGGGAAACTAGTCTATATAGCAACTAAAATAAAAATCAAATCTAAATAAAAGACTGCCAATCTGATTTCTAACCAATAAAGGGAAGTAAATAAAGAACCCCAAATCAAAGAGATCCCTTCTAAATCCATCACCCAACTGCATCAGGTTTTTTTTTCCCTTTATCAATTTTTGGATTTTCTAGCCTTTTTTTGGTTTTTTAGTGCTTTCTCTATCTCCGGCTAGTGTCTCTTTTATTTTTACAGCCCCCCTGAGTAACAACCATGTCTACCAGCTCATCTGCTTCTACTGGCGAAGACACCACAACTCTTCTTACCTTTCCTCCCTGTGCTATTAAGTTTGATGGCACAAACTACCTAATGTGGTCACGCTCGGTCTGTATCTCCATCAATTCTCGTGGCTATTATGGGAACCTCACTGGAACCATGAAGCGTCCGACCATCGGTCCTGAGATTGACAAATGAGAGTGTGCCAACTCTCTGGTTTTGGCCTTCCTTATCAACTCCATGTTGCCATAGCTTTCACGTGGCTATCTCCTTCTTTACTCTACTACAAAGTTCCGGAAGTCTCTCCAAGTAGGGAATGATGCTAAGGTCTTTGAGCTCACCTACGTTTCGTGATTTGAGGCATAGAGGGCTCACTCTATCACAGTGCTACTATGAGTTGCGGGCACTCTGGACTAAGCTTGACTTCTATGAGTATACTCCTTCCACCCCTACAGATGTCACTAGTTTTTAGAAGCGAGAGGACAAGATCCGTGTCTATGACTTTCTAGCAGGTCAGAATATGGAGTGTGATCAGCTGCAGTCCCAGTTTTGAGTCGTGGCTCGTCTCCTACCTTGGATCAAGCCTATGTTGTGATCCAACAAGAGGACAGCTGACGTACCACTATGCTTCCATAGCTTACTGCCACTCCTACTGAGAGATTTGCACTTGTCTCTGGCACTCAGTTCCTTAGTGTAGCCCCACAATCTGATGGCTCCTCTACAATGACTCTAGTGAAGTGTGATTACTGTGGGAAGGAGCATCACACCAAGGAACACTGCTGAAAACTTCATGGCCGCCTTGCTGATACATCTGGAAAAGGGTGAGGGAAGGGTCGTGCCAATACTCCTGTACTCCTAGGCAGGCCAACCATACTGAGAGCCCTAACTCTAACTCTGCTCTTAGCACCTCAGCAGCCTCGCTATCATCTGATGAGCTTACTACCCTCTGGCATCTTCTGACACATCCGGACTCTCCTGCACCAGCCACTGATAGCTTTGCTCATTCCACCCCTTCCAAGTCAGGTATCTCCTTCTGTGGCTATACTATGTCTATCCATTCTACCCCTTGGATTATAGACTCTGGGGTTTCTAATCATATGACAGGTTGCTTGCCTCTTTTCTCACAGTACACTACATGCCCTGGTAATAGTAAGGTAAAGTTGGCTAATAGGACTTGTTCCACTATTTAGGGAAAGGGTTGTGTTACCTGTACCCCTTCTTTATCCCTTTCTACTGTATTTCATGTTCCTTCTTTTTCATTAGTAGTCTTACTTCCAATCTTAATTACAAAGTCACCATTTTTCCATCTCATTATGTTATTCAAGATCTGGTGACAGGGGCAACGATTGGCTCTGGTAGGGTGCGTGGTGGTTTGTATCTACTTAATGGTGACTTGGCATTAGTCTCTTTTGGTCAGGCTCTTCAAACTTCTTCTACGTCACCTCCTATCTCTGAGTTACTACAGTGGCATCGTCAGTTGGGACATCCCCCTTTGGGAACTTTAGCTAGGGTTTTCCCTTCTTTTAAAAATTGTAATTTGAGTCAGTTTTTTTATGGGGCATATGTTTTGGCCAAACAAACTCGGATCACTTATTTTGTTTCTACAAATAAAAGTGTCACTCCTTTTTCATTGATACATTCAAATATTTAGGGTCTACCCATTATGTGTCTGTCAATGGTTATCGGTGGTTTTTCTTTTTTATTGATTGTCACTCTCGGACCACTTGGGTTTATATGATGCGAACCAAAGGCGTGTCTATTGCTTTCAGCAATTTCATCGCATGATTCAGACTCAGTTTGGTGCTATTATTAAGATCCTTCGAAGCGATAATGGCCGTGAATACTTCAGGGTCCTTTCAGGCCTACCTTTCATATCATGGGATGATCCATCAAACTAGTTGTGTAGATACACCAACTCAGAATGGGGTTGTGGAGCGGAAGAATCACCACCTTTGTGAGCTAGCACGCACTTTTATGTTTGATATGTATGTTCCTCCCCAGTACTTGAGTGATGCGGTTCACACTGCTGCTTTCTTATCAACCGAATGCCTTCTCAGGTCCACTCCTTCTGCTCCCCTCTTGATCTTCTCTAAGGTTATGCTGCTTTTCCTATTCCTCCTAAGGTATTCGGTAGTGTTTGTTATGCTCACAATCATCATCCTCATGGAAAGTTTGATCCTCGTGGTCTCTAGTGCATTTTCCAGGGGTATGCTCTACTTAGAAAGGCTATCGGTGTTTTCATGCTCCCACTCGGTGTTGGTTTGTGACTATGGATGTTGTCTTTCACGAATCTACGTCATACTACACTACGACACCTCTTTAGGGGGTCTCCTTCCATTATGGAAGATGTGCCGCCACCTTTTGAAATTGTTATCCTTGCTAGTATCCCGTTTCAAGGGGAGACTGACAATCCTACTTCGCCTCGGGCAGAGAAACTTGTTTATAGTTGCAGAGAGCAAACCTAGACCACTACACATCCAGGATCTACCCTACCATGCTAGTTGTCTCCTCTTGAGCTAGATCTTGTCCCCTTAGACCCAGGTAAATTCTCCTTCTCCTTCTATTGATCAGTATCTTGAGTTACCTCTTTCTGTTTGTAAAGGCACTAGGTCTTATACTTTACATCCTATTGCTAAAACTGTTTCTTATTACTCGCTTTCTCCTACCTACTATAGTTTTTTGTCCTCTCTTTCCTCTGTGTCCATTCCTCATACCTGGCAGGAAGCAAGTGTAGACTCATAATAGCAGGTAGCTATGGTTGAAGAGATGCAAGCTCTGAAAAACGACACATGAGATCTGGCGTGTCTTCCCTCACAAAAGAAGATAGTTGAGTGTAAGGAGGGGTGCAAGTTTAGCCTTGATGGCCTGAACCCGCCCTGATCCCGAATAGGGATCAACCCGAATATTTTGGGGCCAACCCGACCCTGAAATTTTTACCCTAAGTCAAGGTCAGGGCGGGTAAGGTTTTGTCTTTGGCCCGCCCAACCCGCCCTTGAACCCGGCCCTGATTTTTTTACCCCGACTTTTGGCCATGGTTTTGGCCCACCCCCAGCCTGGTTTTTGGCCCTTATGTTGACCCTGCTTGTGAACCCTGATTTTAACCTAATTTTATACATTGTTTCACATTGACACCTAAAAAAATTCTAATATATCCACTCACTGATCTCTCGCTTTCCTTCTGCAAAAGTTCTGCGTTTAATAATCGCTTCACTGATCACTCTCAGACATTAGGGTTTCGATATCCCACCGCATGAGTGCACATTGTGTCACGCCTTCTTCCCTTAACGGACATCACTCTACATCATTTGAGAAATCACCGGTAATGTTCTCCTCTTTGTTTAACATGACATGTAATTTGAGATCTTCGGATTATTTGCCTTATTAGAATGATCTCTTTGTTTATCATGAAAAATAGTTGGAATTTTTTGGATTGCTTGCTATCTTAAGATGATCTCCTCTTTGTTTTCCATAATAGTTGAAATTATTTGTATTATTTGAATGTTTGCTTTAGGATGTTCTCCTCATGGTAAGTAATTTATCACTTTGTGTTTTTTATCTCCTCTTTATTATTAATATTTTTTATCTTTTAGTTATTTCATATTTTGTAGGGTCAGGGTCAGGGTATACCCGGCCCTTTATGGTAAACCAGGGCCAGGGTCAATCAAGGTCCTCCTGGCCCTTGATGGCAAACCAGGGTCTGGGTCAGGGCCAATCAGGGTCATCCCGGCCCAAAGGCGGGTATGGGCTGTGTGGAACCCTGAAGGGTTGGGCCTAGGTTGAAGTTTTACAACCCTAAGTCAGGGTCAAGGCGGGTTTGGGCCCAGCTAAGAGGACTTAGGATTGGGATAGGGTTTTAAGAAGCCCGGCCCAACCCAGCCCTTTTGCACCCCTAGGTGTAAGTGGGTCTTCACTTAAAACAGAAGGCTAATGGTACAGTGGATCAGTACAAGGCCAGACTTGTTGCCAAGGGATTCACTCAAACTTATGGGATTAACTACCAGGAGACTTTTGCTTCAGTTGCTAATATGAACACAATTCGTGTTATTGTGCCACCAACTTAGATTGGATCTCCAGCAGCTAGATGTGAAAAATGCCTTCTTTAATGGGGAATATGAGGAGGAAGTGTATATGGACATTCCTCCTAGGTTCATTGCTTTAAAACCCAAGGGAAAGTATGTAAGTTGAAGCGTGCATTGTATAGGCTGAAGCAATCCCCTCGTGCTTGGTTCGGGCATTTCCATAAGGCTATAGTTGCTACAGGTTAGTCTTAAAGTAATGTCGACCACACTCTGTTCATTAAGAAATCTGGTGGGAAGATTGCTATTCTGATAGTCTATGTAGATGATATTGTTGTTACTGGTGATGATCTAGCAAAAATCTCTCACCTCAAGAGATACTTAAATGAGGAATTCGAGATCAAAGATCCAGGACAGCTTTGTTACTTCTTTGGTATGAGGTTGCCAGGTCTTCTCGTGGATCTACTTGTCTTAGCAAAAGTATGTGCTTGATCTTCTTTCTAAGATATGCATGTTAGGGTGTAAGCCGGCACACTCCTATTAAAGCTAACGGTCACCTGAGTTACAAAGAAGGTGATCCTATGGATAAGGGGAGATATCAGATTTTAGTGGGGCACTTGATCTATCTTTCTCATACACGTATGACATAGCATTTGTCAACCTGGTTAGTCAGTACATGCATGATCCCTACTCGACTCACATGGAAGCTATCATGCATATTCTCCGGTACTTGAAATCTACCCCATGACGTGGCATCATTTTTTCTCCTTATGATCACCTTTGAGGGGAGGGCTTCATGGATGCTGACTGGCCAGGTTCCCCTGATGACCGCAGATCAACTACTGGTTATTGCACCTTTGTTGGTAGTAACCTTGTTACATGGCAAAGCAAGAAGCAAGATATGGTTACCCGTTCAAGTGTCGAAGCTGAGTTCCGTACTATGGCACATTGCATTTGTGAACTGCTATGGCTTCATGGTCTTCTCACAGATTTGGTTATCCTTGCCACCCTTACCACGAAGCTCTTTTGTGACGGCAAATCTTCTATTAGCATTGCTCACAACCCTATCCAACATTATCGAGCCAAGCATGTGGAGATTGATCCACACTTAATCAAAGAGAAGCTAGATATGGGTCTTATCATTGTGTCTTTTGTTCTCAGTAGTGAATAACTAGCTGATATATTTACTAAAGGTCTTAGTAGTAAGATGTTTCATCCAATTATATGTAAGTTGGGCATATGTGAAATCTATGCACCAACTTGAGGGGGAGTGTTGTAATAACGGGTTTTAGGGAAAGTATCAGTTGCCAAACGGACCCTAAGGGGTTTAATGGTCTTTGTAATTCTCTAAAACTTTCTCTCTATTGTTATAAATAAAGATGGCCGATGTCATATTTGAAACAAGTCATAACCCCATCCAACATTATATCTTTCCATTTCTGATGTAATTCATTCCTATCATCAAAGGGATATATAATGTAATTGTATATATATTGTCTTGCCTTCATCGACACAATATACAAAAATTTCAATCCAATTTTCTCATTTTTTTATGACATATGGTAAAACCAATCAATGTGTTCAATAATTGAGTGAGTTGCATAGTTGAGTTTGTCTTTGAAATTTCATAGATGATGACCCACATTGTCCAGAATTTGGATCCTCTCCAGCCGACCTGCTGAACCCTCCAATCCCATCTCACACCATCCAGGTTGAGAACACATCCTGAGACAAGAAAAAAAATTTCCTTCTTTTTTTGCAATTTTTTTTACATGTATAAAATAAGAATGTGTCCTTTTTCTTTCCAATATTTGTATATTCTTAAGTAAAATCATGAGGTAGTAAAAAATGTTGACAATTCCTTAAGAATTTCCCTTGCCGACAAACACTTACAATCAAGGTTTTAAAACTCAGGGTTGGTCTCAACTGATACCAATCCAGATTGGATCAGTATCGTTAGGGATCAAACGGATTTACTCTTTAACAAGAAAATGACCTTTTTACCCTTAGATCGTACGAATGGATTAGTATCAGACCGGTCAAAACTCGGGATTGATTTCGATGGATACCAATACCGATCCAATTCAGGCAATCCTGATTCCTGACCAATCTGATCCGATCTTTAAAACCATGCTTGCAATTGAGTTTCAACAAGCATCAACATAGTGACTGAATATTCAGAAACAGAATGTTTGTGGGAGCATCTAAACCACATAATCAGAAATCACCAGCAATTAGAAATTTCATTTCCACCCAATGCAAGCAATATAGGAAAGTGAAGTAGTGATCTCCAAAAATATATATCCAAGGCTGGGAAATATAACAAGGAAAGAGAGACCGAAACCTACCTTGGGCATTATGATATTTACATGCATTAGCCAGTAAGAGAGTGCCAATGAATACTCAAAAACTCCTTGTGCTACTCCTCTGAACGACAACATGGTGAGTATCAACTGCTTGGAAAGGTCCATCGTTGTCATCATTGATGTATGCATTTCTCCCATCGGCAAAGGTGACCATGGTCATTCTTAAACTGACGCCAATGAACATTCATGTACAGGTTATAACTCCAAAAAAAATAGCAGGAGCCATTTTTCATCCATAATACGCTTTCGTATCTAATTTGTTTAATTGAAGCCTATACATAAAAGAAATATCCTCACATAGAACACGCAAATAAAACTAGGAGAAGTTTCTTCATAACAAAACTACTTTCTTAGATATAAACAAGCAGTAGTAAATTCTGCACTCCCATATGGCCATACAGTTCATCCAGATAGCACAACTAAGCTGTACCATAGCCATCAAGAGTACATACATCAAAGCATAACAAAGTAGTAATTAAATATAGAAACAGATATAATAATTTCGCCACTAAAGATAACATAGATAAATTACACCAGACCAACTCTTTTATTAGGTGAGGAATGTGCATGAAAGATATGTTTGATTTTCCAAAATGTTAAGCTGTTAAATAAACTAGTGGAGATAATTTACACTAATGGTATAATCGATATACCCAATGTGTCACTGAAAGTGGGGTGAATCAGTGACGACTAAAAATGATGCCTCACAACTTGCCTTACAAACACACTCGTCAATCAACACCTGAAAACAAATAACAAACCACAACATAAAGAGATACGTGTTTCGGCAGTGTGCTGATATCCATGGTGCAAATGACCACTCGAACATCGATCCAGAAAGTAGCCTATTGTATTTGTAACATTTCCACTAGCACCCAACAGTGAGGAGCACCCAACCCTTACAAACTTCAACACAGCACCCACTATGTTTGGTACTACAACCCCAACTACGTTTGTCATGCGCTCACGCAACAACGCTTACAACCAATCAACAATAATGTAGGTTTACAATGAAAACCTAGTACATGTAGTCTATCCAAATCCCAGAGCAAACACACAAGAAAAAATTTAAAGACAATAAAATCAGAATAAACAATGCACCCACTGATTCCTTGGACTTCAGCCAGTAAACGCCGTATCAAACAAGATGTATCAGCATCAACTTCTCCAATAAGCAAGATCAATATCAGATATTGTGTGGCAGTCCCTTTCTTCATAAATAAGACGTAATAACCAAATCTCCAAGCAACTTCAACTCACAACGAGCAATACATCTTCATTCAATATGCACCAGTGGATGACTATACATGGCAGCGGAACAGTGGCAACAACAACATACATATAATAACCCTCTTATAACTGATCTCAATGAATCAAAGAGAAACAGCACTAAGCAAGGGCAGCATATGCACAAACCTGAAATTCTTCAACCATGTCAGCAATATATACAACCATAGTTGTCACGGCGTCAAATCAATCCAAGGCGGTGGAGGGGTGGCTAATCGATTTGGCGATGAATCACCCATTATAGCATTGCCATGGCGGTCAAATCGCCCATGTGCCATTTTTTATTTTCCCTATTTTCTTAAGTTATTTAGTACGCAACTTTTTTATGTCCCTTATTCTCTAAAGTTATTTAGCATGCTACAAGCCTACAGTATATACCCTATAAGATATAAAACCAACATTAAGCAACATCAAATCATCAAAAATCAACATAGCCCTATCAAAATCACCCTACATTTTACAAAAAATCGACCGCCTAGTGAATCAGGCGTGACCTGGCGTCCATGGTGGTGCCATGGCAATGCCTATCAGCCAATGGCGACTGCCATTTGTGAGTCACATAAATTGTAGCACTGCCATGAACTTTTTTTTCCGCCAAGACGCCAAATCGCCGCCTTGGCGACGCCATGACAACTATGTATACAACCTTAAATCTTACTCTCCACTCTGAAGGATCTTCAACGGACAATAGCAATATAAAAACGAACTCTTCAATCTTATCCCAAAACTTCAAAAGACCAGTTGAACCAGCATTCTTCTAAAGTTCAGATCCAACATAGAATGCATCAGTAACAATAGCACTTAAACATAACAACACAGTCCTCTTCCTTCTTCAAATCTCTAATAAAAGAAATTGCAGCAACCATTGAACCTTCTGCCCCTTATACAACTAATGCTCTCGGACACTCTGTCTCTATTTCTCACTACCTTTTTTCTGTCCTCCAGAGAGCCTTTTGATCTGCAGTTAGAGAGTTTATATAGCCTCAAAATAAATTTTAAAAAATTAAAAATAAAAAAATCTTGGTTTCTCCTGTTCTCTTTCTTTCCTTCTCACAAATTGATTTCTTTAGAAGAGATACAATTATGAACTGGATTCCAACTTCCTTCTGATCTCGGATGCTTTTTCTGTCTACTTCTTCCTTTCCAATTTGAGTCAATAACGCCACACATAAAAAAGAAAAAAAAAAAAAAAAAAAAAAAAAAAAAAAGAAGAAAGAAAGAGACTAGCAAGGCAAACTTTTTATAAAGTCCAACAGAAATAGGGAGTGTTATTTTAGCTGGAAATATTCACGCAAGAGAGACTCCTTGCTGTCCTATATCATTAAAGCCTCTACTTGCTGCCCATGCATATAATAGAAAAATCCCAGATGAAATAAACTTCTAAATCTTTCTTTCTCTCCTTGTATCCAAAGGCTACTTTTTGGAGTAAGATTGGCAAGATTCTTCAATTGGAACCAACCTCCTTCCTTTTTTTTTTTTTTTTTTTGGATGAATAATAAATGCATTAAAAGAAGGGGGAGGACATAACCCCAAAGGGAAATTACAAACCCAATAAAGGTACCAAAAGCCCATAAAGGACTACAACCAAGGTCCACATGGGCTAAAAGACTCAAAAACATGTCACTAAAATGCCCATTATAACTGAAAGCCCACATGGGCAAAAGATAAAACAAGGAAAGCCATTACAAACAAGGGCAACCAAGTAAATTCCAGTTACGATTCCACAAACCCTAACAAACTATCTCATGTCTTCATCTTCTCAGCCGCCAAGAGAGATCCGCCATCAAGAGGGAAGCCACGGCAGCGGGGCACTGGCCTTGCAGAGGGCCACGGCCAAGCAGGCGCCTAGTGTAGATGACAGCCACGATAGAAGGCGCTGACCTTGTGGAGGGCAACGGCAATGTGGCTGCTAGCTGAGCAATAAATGGCGGCCGGACAGGCTGCTGGACATGCAACTGACAACAAATCAGCATTAGCCAAGCGAGCCAGGCACTTCAGGTGGTGGCTGACCTAGAGGGGCTGGCTGGCGACCAAGCAGCGGCGTTGCAAGACGGCAACTGGGGAGAGAGCACCCAAACGGGACTGGAGGTGTCAAGGCTGCTGGCAAAACAGGAGACCAAACGAGCCTAGACAGGCCTAGTGAGGATGGTGACCTACGAGCGCCAGCTGTTGCTGGAGATCCTTCGCTTTATCCTTCTCTTTCTTTGCTTAGGGTTCAAAGGAGAGCGAGGGTCCTGCATCGCGTTTATGATATATCAGCAGATCATACAAGAAAAATTCCTTTTTAGAGTCAACCCAAGAGTCCTGAATTACTTGGGCAGCAATACAAATAAGATTTTGGGCTCTCGCTGTACACACGTGAGACTTCAAGAAAAATTAGAATATTGTATGTAGAGAAAGACTTCCAAATATAACCACACCATGTTGCTTGAGAGAGAATAAGATTCCTACTTGAACTAAACATCTTTAAATTGTTGACCAAGACCTATTAGTACCTTGTTGGACTTGAACTTTAACCAAAAGAGCTGCTGAGTCATCAAGATAGTGGGCACTAACTCTCCAATTACAGTTCAATAAGAGCCAATGCAACATGCTAGCCAACCCTTTGCTGCACCAAAAACATGACTTGGTTTAACCCAAAAAAAAAAAAAAAAACCCTTAGCTGGCAGCTAATTCATGAACCAGACAAAGAACCAGAATTGAACAAAGTTGGACCATATCAACCAAGAAGAATTACCCATCTTTCTATAAAGTGCTGCTGATCTGTACAACTGATCTGGTTAAAACTTCATCTCAAATGGTCTATTTAGTAAACCAGCATGGATTTGGTTCGAATTGAACCAATGAACTATTAGTGAGTGACTCAACTAGGCCAAACCAATATTGGCACTTGTGTTGACATCAATTCCAACACATAGGAGGACTGCTCAACACTGCCAGGGATAACAATGACAACATATACAGCATTACTCTATTTATCATTCAAAATAGAAAATACAAAATAGTTTGTCAGAATACATAGAAGTCTTTCTGATCACTTGGGTGGATTAAGAACCACCTAGAGAAAACAAGTGGCACAGATAATACAAATTCTCAGCACTCTTAATCTAATAAAAATACAAACTCAAAAGTGCCAACCATTAGCACGCCAAAACCTCCGCGAATTTTCAGCACGACGAGCTTTTTTTATTTTCAAAAAAAGCTTGTAAGCCCTTTCCACTCTGCTTGCATCAATTAGCTTGTTATTCAATTTGCTATAGATGAACTTGCTAGGGCAAAATCCTTTACACAAGGACTCTTCCATGACAAGTGCAGCATTTTCCAGCTGCCCTATATTGCAAAGCCCATTGACGACAAACTCATAAACATCTGAATCAGAAGAATAACCACTTTCTTGCATCTCATCCCAGACTTTCAACACCATTCCACATTTACCAAACCTGGAGAGTCTCATCAGTAACAGTTTATAAGCTTTCAACGATATTATACATCCTACTTTTCTTGCTTTCTTGTAAATAACCATAGCAGCATGTGGAGGACCAAAGTTACACAAAGGTTCAATAAAAGATGTCACCACCCCTGTTTTAGGGATAATTCCTCTCCATAACATCTCATCAAACATTTCAAGTGCATCGGCAACTCTGCGTGACTTGAGAAGAACACTAATCAATTTGGTAAAAGTATCTAAATCTGGAGCACAATTCATCTCCAACATCTTCTCGTAATATTTCACAGATGAATCCAAATCTCGAACAGACAAAAAATTAGAAATCATGGCATTGTAAGCAACAGTATCAGGTGGACAACCTTTCTGCAGCATCTGGTCAAATACCTCAACAGCATCTTCAATACGACTAGCTCTGCCTAGACCCTCAAGAAGGTAACTAAAAGTTAAGCAGTCAGGATCTAACTCATCTTCCATCATTGCTTTCAAAGTCCTTTCTATTTCACTAACCCTGCCTATTTTCGACCAGCCACTGATGATAATACTATATGTTGTACGGTTGAAGGGCATCTTCCGCCTCAATGCAAGAAATAGCGCATATGCAGTACCAACATGAGATCTCTGGCATAGACTGCACAGAAGCACATTAAGAGACTCTGTATCACTTTCAGACCCAAACTTTTCTAACCTCTGAAACATTTGAACTGCTTTTGACACTCTGCGAGCTCTAACATAGCTATCCATTGCAATCGAAAGAGTCTCTGAACTGGGGTGTATACCATGTTTGTTCATATCATTCAAGATTTCTTCCATACATTTGAAGAATTTTCTCCTACCCAATGCCCTGAGAATTATATGGTAAGTCTGAAGGTCATTGGGCACTGAAGGTTGTTTGACTGCCCAATTGAAAAAGTTCATCATTGCCTCTCTACCTAAGTTTCCTCTGTTAACTACTTCCGCAACAATATCTAAAGTTAAATCCACAGAGGTGGCCGTTAGGGAGGATTCAATTGCAGATTTTCCGCTGAGTTTCTGAAGGAAAACCCCTCTCAGTTTCTCTGCGGGCCTTAAATATCCACCCACTTCCCTACATTGAATTTGTTTCTCGGATGAACTTTCAGCAAAGGGACGATATGTTGATGTTTTTGGATGGATAGGCAACAAATTAGAGAGCACATTCAGCACAGATAGTTCGTCCATATTAGACGATACATGATTGATTTGGTCGTACGATGGTTGTTCACGAATCGAAGAGATTTTTGTTAAATCTAGGGTTGAAAACGAAACAAATGATGAAATATATGAATTTGAAGGGAGCTGCGGGTACCTGTTTCTGTTGAAATGCGCAAGTAACCCTACAAATCCTCTTCTTTTAAACGCCATTAGAGAGCTGTGAGGTGCGGACACGGAAGACGTTGTCAGAAGACAGATGAGAAGGAAAAACAGAGAAGTGACAGAAGTCGGAGAGGAGAGAAAGGAGGAAGGGACTTACAAACCATTGTAGAGAAGACCTACTGATACCTGTAGGTTCTGGTTAGTGTTTGTGTTCATAGCAGGAGAGGGCCGAGAGGCAATGCGGGGAGGGGGCTGGGATGGTTGGACTGACTACGGTGAGGTGGAAAATCAGTGGACGATTCAGATTAACTTTATGCCAGATCTATGGTTATAACTGAAAGACCAGAGAAAATGGCTTGGCAGTTCGCCACCCACCCAATAAAATTTAATAAGAGAGAGAGAAGATGACATATTTGGGATCCATATCCTATGTTATTCTTGTGTAATTTTAGGTGCAGAAGACCAAACGTGGTGAAGGACAGATGGACGGTGCAGATTAAGTGAGAGAACATTGTACCATTAAAATCATTTTTAATGAGGAAATCGGCTCTAAGTTCAATACAAACCCAGTTTAGTTCTCTCTTCTTTTGAATATGTGGCAACACCTCCATTGTTAAGGACAACCGAACAAAGCCGAAACTTTGTGCAACTCTGATCTGGAAGATGACGATGCGGCATATATGGCTTCCAACGGCACTGACGGCATGAACCACTAGAGGATGACGATGCACATGACCTCCTTCTGCGGTAAGAACACCGAGATTCTGTTCTTCAGATGGCCAGGTACCCGCATAGGCATGTGCATGCTTGCCTTGATTGTGGTTCGTGCTAGTGGTGCTGGTGAAGTGGCTCTCCCATTCCCATTTTTTCAAATCGAGGACCAATAATTTTGTGGTAGGTTGCTGCAAACGCTCATGCACACCGTCTGTATGGGCCTCGCCCACACAGTCATGCTCTTACTCTCATGTCCTTCAATCTGGGTGTCTTCATCGTGGTGGTCGCCGGTCATGCCCTCGGCTTCTTGCTCTTCGCCAGCAAAGTCTTTAGACCCAACCAGATCCCTCCATATAAGAAACTTGATCTTCCTCCTATGAGCTGCTGATTAGCTATAAATGGGATATTAGATAGATGGTAACCCCCTCTCCCAAAACCCCAAGATAACCAGAAGAAGAATCTTCCCCTATTTCTCTGAAACTGGTTTTTAGGGTTTTAGTAGTTTTTATTGTTTCTGTTGGGCATAGATATGTTTGAATTAAAATTTGAATACTGCAAATGAGTTTATTTAGGACATTAGCCGAGGTTTGCAATAGATTTGTTACTGGATTATATCTATCATTTTGTCCAATTTTTTTTTCTCCTTCTCTGATATGAATCTATTGTTGGGGATCCTTTACCATATTAAACATATGAATAACCCTATAGTATTTAGAATACAAGAATCATAAAAGATATTTAACCATGATTATAGTCCCTAAACCAAGATCAATAAAGTACTCCCTTTATAGATCTCAAAATACATAACCATATAGATTTACCATGTCTATAATAATCAATGGGACATCCATGACATGAACCATAAATGGGAAGACATGAACCATAAATGGGAAAAGATAGATCTTAAAATACATAATCATATAGATTTACCATATCTATAATAATCAATGGGACATCCATGACATGAATCATAAATGGGAAAAGATAGATCTTAAAATACATAACCATATAGATTTACCATATCTATAATAATCAATGAGACATCCATGACATGAACCATAAATGGGAATAAAGAAATACCTGTGTAAGTTTAGAAGTACCATGAACATAGATCATGAACCTCTGTCCCATGTGGTTAAACATTACCCCCATGAAGATGATAATGACGAATTACGCAAGTGGAGTCCTTCTAGTGAGATCTTCTACAACCTCTTACTCTAGGTTTTCCTCTCTTTCTGTGCACTTGTTCTTGTAAGAAAGCCATGCTCCCAAACCCAATAAGGCATTGAGTAATGGCTATAGGGACCGTCAGTATTCTATTTATAATAGAATCCTTAAAACCCTATTCCACTCTCACAATGGAAAGAGCTAGGAGTTTTCTAATCAGAGTAGGTATAAAATTGCTTGGGCCCAATGGATTAATCGGTATCAGTTAAGCCCATATAAAAATCCTAACAATCTTCCACTTGGGCCATACTGATACTGATGTCTTTCCATTGACACCTGACCAAATAATCCCAAGACTGAACACTACTTAAACAAACTTTGATTCAATCAATAATCTCTACTATTGAACAATAGCAGAAAATACACTTCAATATACGGCATATAACTATCTAATGTTACAAATAATAGAAAACTATCAATCCAAATCGCCTGGAAACATATATATATATATATATATAAAGAATTGATATCATATCTGTAATCACATGAAATATACATTTCCTTATAGGTCATTTCTTTATCTAAAGATCAGCCTACCTTGAAAACCTCACAGGTAGTAAACTTTGATATTAATCAACACTTAGGCAAACCACCCTTTTCTTGAATTAATATCTTACTTTGGCATACCGTCATGGCTAATCGCCATTTCTATAGATTTAGGTTAAATACCCCAATAAATCACAAACTTTGGCAAACCTCCTGTGATTAATCACCACTACCATGATTTATGTTAAAAACCACCATAAATCACAAACTTTGGCAAACCGCCTGTGGCAAACCACCACTTCTTTAGACTTAGGCTAAATACTGTCATAAATCACAAATTCTGATGAAATGTCATTAATTACCTCGACAACACAAACAAATGAAGTATAAATGTATATAAATAATTCAGAGAACGGAATTTAAGATAAAATCAATTCAAAATTACTCCAAAGTCATTATAAACTTAATAGGGCAATAAAATTGTTTCTATTTCTCTTCAGTTGTGCTTTGATCAGCAACAACACTTGTTTGGGTTCCCTGAGAGCTAAAATTAGATCAAGTAACCCTAAAAATCTCAGTTATGAAATATATACACTAAATAACCGGGTTAGAAAATTTAATATGTACATCTAGCAGATAAACTACACAATAAATGTACATCTAGTAGATAAAACACACAAGAGTCACAACCGTAACTACATTCCTATCCTTTGGGCTAAGAATGCACTGGTCCTCTTGTAAATCCAAATATACTGTGAAAATACAATTACTTTTATCACATATGGGCTTAGAAACCTCTAAGTTATAGTCCTTTTCATACATGTATTTTCTTTAACTTGGGTGACATCACTTTTGGGCAAATGTCACCAACTTTGCTACGCTTGGAAAAACTATGAAAGAATAAGATGTGCCACTTTGGTGGATTCCACCCAATCATTTCATAGATTTCTAGAAATATATTGTGTAGGATAAAATATACGGAAGATCACATCCAGTTTAATTCTAACATATTTATCCATCATAGGGTGTTTCAAACAAAACATACAAGTACTAAATGACATAAATATGAATTTACTATATATTTCAGTCATAAATAATTTTTCAATATCATGATAATAATAAATCAATGCAAAACTCAAAATAGTTCTTTTGCATAAAGAACAATATAGTACACTGAATTTATTCTCCCACTAGCAACTTAGTATACTGACCTTCTACTAGTAATATCCTCCTGCTAGTAAGCAACCTAGTATACCGAATTTATCCTCCCACTGGTCGAGCCATATAAAATAGCTAAAGATCTATACTTCTATCCTCCCATTTGGTTCAACTAGTCATAAATTAATCCATTTATTGGAGAACACAATTCGTTAAATGTGACATATATATAAACTTATTCACATAAGCCCAAAAACAAAAGAAAACCAAACATTTATCAATTAATGTTCATAAATAGGTTTTCAAAGAACAATGACAGTGTTTGAGAACTTGGTATTGGATTGATCAAAACCGATACTAATCCAACCCAACCAATCCGAATTGATCCAATCGGAATACAAAAATAACACATTAAATAAACCTATAACCTATGGTCATAGTCATGAAACCCTCATCCACCCTATTGCCATTGATCAACTGTCCAATACCTTTTAGGGAAAAAATTTTTGCTTTAAAAACATAATACCATATTATTGATTTAGTTTTCTTAGTATAGAAACTAGGTCTTTGAGGCATATGTAGATCTCCATATTCTCAAGCCACTTTTAAAGA
The DNA here is from genome assembly GCF_013358625.1 of Macadamia integrifolia. Classification (NCBI taxonomy): domain Eukaryota; kingdom Viridiplantae; phylum Streptophyta; class Magnoliopsida; order Proteales; family Proteaceae; genus Macadamia; species Macadamia integrifolia. The sequence goes on from NC_056558.1 coordinate 32,431,016, forward strand.
CATTCAGTTTAATGGTTCAACTCAAGAAAAAATAATCCATTCAATATTTAATTAATGTATGTAGCATCAATAAAATTAAAACTAATATTATATCACTAACCATTAAACATAACCAAAGTGTCAACTGAACTACATTCTCAACCTTTGGGTTTGGAATGCACTAGTCCACTTAAAAGAAAACCTACAATGACCGTGGGAGCTCTTCAACTTCAAAAATTACTGTCATTTTTGAATGAATAGCAACTTCTAGGTTAAGGTCTGTCTAAGGTACACTTGCATTTATGTTTATTTTTGATAATGTCACCTTTGGGCAAGCATTACCTAATTCTTGCCAATAATTTTCTATATCTTTGACAATAAGACAAAATCTTTGAGTTGCAAACCTATTGTAGTAATCTTAGATTTTACCACTTTGGTGGGTTCCATCCATTTTACTGCAATAGCTTTCAATTATATTTGACAGCTTAAATTTGTGGGTTATTTAAACATGGACTAAATATCAATTTACACGTAAAAGAATAAGCATGTAACTATTAACAAAATAAACATTACAATGCTCAATTATCAATTACTTCAAGAGTGTCAACCGGAACTACATTCTTGACCTTTGGGTCTAAAACATTCTGGTCCACTCAAGTTTTTGCTATTACTGCGAGACTTCTTCTAACTTTCAGAAAAATACCGCCATCTTTGGATGGACATCATCTTCTGGGTTGAGAAATCCCTATTCTATTTTTCACTTGCTTTAACTTTAACTTTTCTTTGATAATGTCACTTTTGGGTGAACATTAGCAGCCTTGCTACCAACCATTATTCTCTGTCTTTTCAAACAAAGAAGACATTTGATTTGTATTATATTACAATAAGGTTGAACTTTACCACTTTGATGGATTCCATCTAATCTTACTGCAATAGCTACAAATTCATTCCAGTAGCTAAAATTGGGATTGTTTAAGCATGAATAAAAAAAATATTCATAAAAAAAAGCATGAACTATTATTACCAATAATAAACAAGTTCATATTCTGATATGTAAGTAATGTATGAGTTGATTTTCTTTTATTTCTTCCAATTAATAGAAAAATCATAAAGAATTATAAAACACCCATACTTGTAACTTATACAAATCAGACCATAAAATTTAACCAAAACTAGGCTCATAATATAATGAAACAAAGAGCACGAAAAACTGAACTCAACGCAAAAAACCAGGGTGAAAAATTCTTCACCGTTTGCCTGTACGAGACATTTGAAGTTGTAAAAAAAATAGATCAAAATCAATCTGGTTTGTCCAAACCAATCGGTTCGGCCAAGTGGTAGTTCGAACATATTAGTTTCGGGTCAAAATTTGGGTCTTCGAGTTGGGAATCCTAGTCAAACCCGGGGTCTTTGGGTCGGGTGGTCAACGACCTGGTCAACCTTTGATCGAGTCAAATAGGGTTGGCCAAGGGTTGACCTATTGCACCTCTGGGTTAACTCGAAAATCCTATCGAGTTGACCCGGCGATGACTAGCCCATCGCAGTTTTTTTTTTTTTAATAAAAAAAATTTTCTCTCCTCTGGTAGTCGGTTTCTGGCAGCGCGTGCCAGCACATCCGGAGGTTTCTGACCATGTGCGACATATCGCCGCGATCGTCTTCTCATCTTCTACAACTTTCATGAATAAAGTTTTTTTATCCGAGACCTTTAAGTGATGGTAAAATTACGATTTTCATGATTTCGAATCCAAACCTTATACAAAATCAATTTTCCTTTGATTTTTCTTGATTCTAACACTATAAGGCTTGGCTCTGATATCAATTGTTGGGGATCCTTTACCATATTAAACATATGAATAACCCTATAGTATTTAGAATACAAGAATCACAAAAGATATTTAATCATGAGTATAGTCCCTAAACCAAGATCAATAAAGTACTCCCTTCATAAATCTTAAAATACATAACCATATTGATTTACCATATCTATAATAATCAATGGGACATCCATGATATGAACCATAAATGGGAATAGAGAAGTACCTGTGTAAGTTTAGAAGCCCCATGAACATAGATCATGAACCTCTGTCCCATGTGGTTAAACATTACTCTCATGAAGATGACAATGACGAACTACGGAAGTGGAGTCCTTCTGCTGAGATCTTCTGCAGCCTCTTACTCTGTGCACTTGCTCTTGTGAGAAAGTTGTGCTCCCAAAACCAATAAGGCATTGAGTAATGGCTATAGGGACCATCAGTATTCTACTTATAATAGAATCCCTAAAACCCTATTCCACTCTCACAATGGAAAGAGCTAGGAGTTTCCTAATCAGAGTGGGTCTATAATTGCTTTGGCCCAATGGATCAATCGGTATCATTTAAGCCCATATAAAAATCCTAACATCTATCTTTCTGTATGCGTCAAATAAGTTGAATGATTGAATCTATACAAATCATTTCAAGTATGATTAAAATATGAACAAGATGAAATGAGAAACAATTAGTGAGGGAGTGAGGCAATTGGTTAAAAACCCACCGTTGGTTTGTTTATGTTCTGTTTCCAATAAAATGAATTAGAAGAGATGGAATGAAATGACCCATGAAAAATGGACCAACTGAACCACATTTTGTGTTGAGAATTAGGGTGTGAACTATGAATGCTTAAAGATCTACGGTGGAGGAGGACAACATATAGTCACGAAAGTGACATCCAAATCAGATCAGCATCAGCATCCAGCTTCCAATTCTAGTAGTAGACAAGGTTAACCCATTTGGATAAGTGACTCATGGGACCAGCAGAGTTGCACGAAGCTTCATCTTCGTTCTGTTGTTCTCAACAATGGAGGTGTTGCCACAAAATTCAAAAGAAGAGAGATCACAGAGAGTGTAAAAGAGAAGAAGAGAAAGAACATAGAGAGACGATGAAGAAGAGTAAAGTATCTTAGGGTTGTTTTTCGGATTAAACTTGTATTGGGTTGGGTTATATCGGTTTGTTCTGGTTTAATCGATACCTAAGCTGGTTTGGGTGAATCTATCTTCTCTCTGGATCTCCACTATTCACTTCAACACTGCCACATGTCATCTTCTGCACCTAGAATAACACAAGAATAACAGATCCAAGATTAACAGAGGATTTGGATCCACATATTTGGGATTTAAATCTTCTGCTATTCTTCATCTTGCTTTTCTTGTGTTATGTGCTTTTCTTGTGTTATGCTACTTGCAGAAGGCGATAAGTGGCAATGCTGAGGTGGATGGCCCAGATTTGAAGAGAGAAGATACTACCATAAAAAATGGTTTACGAAGCTTTTAAATCGAATCAAACCGATCCATTCAACCTACTTGCAAAATGACATTTGTCAATTATTGGGGATATTCCACTACCTACAGGAAGCCGGTATTCCATTGCTTAAACACTTCTTGCCTAATTTTTTCCCACTCCATTCAGTACGAATTCTTCTAGGCTTCTGTTTGATGGGCCTTGCATCGGGGTAGATTGGCAAGTGGTGTTTCACAATGTTTGGATTAATTCTAGGTATGTCCTCATAAGACCAAGCAAGTACTTCTATGAATTCTTTAAGGAGATTTGTCACATGTGCTATTTCTTCATCATCTAAGGTAGCATCAATTTTCACCTCTCGAGAGCATTGGTCTATTCCTAAATCAATGGGTTGGGATTTTTTAGGCTTACATTGTTTTATTAAGTTATGATAGTCATTAAGGTCATCATCAGAAAAAGGAGGCAAATCATACTCAAAATCAGAATTTGTATTGATGTTCAAAGGAGGAGTAACAAACTCAACATACATGAACTCATACTTATTATTAATAGGAAATAAAGAAACATATTCGACATCAGAAGACTCCATGACTGACTTAAAGACAGACTTGGTTCTTTCTATAGTGATACTCAAACTGGTTGACTCTCGAATATGAGTAAACTCAAAGCTGTCCCCGATACTGGTCCAATTCAATAGTGGTCCATTGGCTCTGTGAATCAACAAATTTGATAGCAGACCCTTTTCTTCTTCGGTTGCAACTGTTGCTATGTCAACCTTTTGGAGCTTCTTGGTCACAAAGATGACTTGGCTAGCCTCATGGTTCCGGAAACCAAATTTTGTGAGAGATGAGTGTTCACCGAGGCTACTTAGGCCATTGACAATGAATTCTAGCTTCTTTAGACGGCCGTTTGAAATCATCCCTGCTCCTTGGTAGCATCTTAGTCTGTTGTCTTGTACTTTCCCATCACAATTGGTTCTTGCACAATGTACACAAACCCTTAGCCTCCTAACTCTCCTTTCCCAATCATAAGCGCTTTTCCCACAGAATGGTCTGGGCTTCAGCTCGTGCAACTCCTTCGCACTCATCTCTTGAAAGAATGAGCAAATATGGCTTTTCATGTATCCTAGCAGGTGTAAGCACCAAACTAACTTCACTTTCTTTTTCCATTCTCTTTTCAGAAGGATCCAAGGTCTGGTCGCCTTCTTGGATTGAATCAGAGCTATAGGATCGGGCGGGAAATCCTCATCTCTAAGCATTAGGATCCCTGATTTATCGATGATCTCATTCTCACAATCCTTCTCTGTAGACTGGAGCTGCTATAACTTAAAGCACACCCAATAAAACTCATCTTAGAAAAATATGTCGAATCCTGGTTGTGATACCCTACATTCTAAACCCAGTCTAATTTCCTGATTGGTCCGGTTTGGTCTTGTAGGACCTGAACTTGAGCTAGCCAAGGTGAGTACCTTATGGAACATGATGGCAAGGGTGACTTTGAACTCAAGTTAGCCTGATGAGTTGGAATCAGTACCTAGTGAGGTCCGTGTGCCCAAGCCGTGCACTTGTACATATCACGAGGTTATGTATGCACAATTAATGTATGTAACCATCTTTTATATCAAGTACGTGTGTTAATCGATTTTCAATAGTGGAATACGTGTTGGGGCCGAGCCCCATAAAAAATCCCAATGATTCGACTAACTTTTGGCCAACTGGTGGGTGGTCATGGATGTGTCGGACCCACTAGTGTGACCTACCACTTTGATCTTTGGAAATTTTGACCCAACTATAAATAACATTTATTACCTTTCTTTCACCCTCATTTATTGTTTTACATGGTGGGTGAGAAAAGTAAAGAAGAGAGAGAAAAAGAAGAAAGAGGAGAGAGGAAGGAAGAAGAAAAAGGGGAAAAAGATGATCGTTGTGCATCACCGAGGTCAGATCTCTTGATTCTGACACCAGATTAGTGACCCTCATCTCGAGATCTACGTTTTGAGGTGAGTAAAGATGGTATTTCTTAAACCCTCATGAAACCCTAAGTGAAATCTTTTGATTTGGGTAGAAATCCTTTAGATCTTGCTAATCTCTCTTGAAAATGTAAATCAAAGGTTTAATAAGGGACCTACATGTTGTTTATGAAGGATTTTGAGAAAGAACTTGCAAGATTTGTAAAGCATTTGTTGATCTCTTGAGCTAAAGAGAAGATTTGGGGGTTTTGAAGTGTTTTTGAGCAAAGAGGTAAAACCCAAGCTTGGAAATTGAATCGATCATAGATCTTTGTTGGAATCATAATGTGTGACCTTAGATTTATGGAAAATGAGGTCGAATCAACCCCTTTTGGTTTCCCCAAGGTGGGATGAGGAATAGAAGAGAACATAAAAAATCCCAGTTCCAAGTGGTAGGTGCCTGAAAATGGTCGGACCCACCGATCTGGAGCCCACCTGTCCTAGTTGAGCTATTGGCTCAACTGACGAGTAATACTGGTGGGCACTTTCCACGCTGCTTCTAGCCCACCGGTCCAGGCAGAGCCTCTAGGATGAGTGGCGAGCAAGGACTCGTCGGTGCCATGCCCGCTAGTTGGCCTACCAATCTGACTTTTCAGGTTTCGATTGAGTCCAAATTTGTCGAGCAACCTTCTATGGTGATTCTAAAAACATTGGGATCATCATACCTCATTGGTTATGAGCCTAAAGTGGAGATATACTAAGCTCGACCTCTTTTATGATAGGTTGTACTAGAAACTCGCGTCATCACATGTCGGATCTTCCTCGTACCAAGAGTGATCATTATACACAATTAAGTAAGTGGGAAGAGGACATTTGACTTCATTTTTTCCGTTTTGCATCATTCCATTTTGGTTGTAGACTAGCCATGTCATTATTTCATTATGGTGTGTAGACTAGTCATCCACGTGTGTCATTACATGCATTGACGTGTGCATTATGAAATTCATTTATGACTTGACATGCTGTTATCTTTAACTGTCGAATGCTTATTCTTGCTTTGAGATATGAGATAGATGACTTTAAACTATCTATGTTGCATTGTTAGACTAGATGCCGTAGTCGGCTTGGACACGAATGCATTGGTAGCCCATGGAATGGGACACAATGGTACTATGCAATCGTACGATCTCATATAGGAGTATGTAGTTAGGACTTATATATCCCTATGCTACGACCCTTCCCAGCAGGGGTTTAGGTGTTGGGTATATCACTGGGAGTAAGCTTGAGATTGTGTACTAACGGTGGTGGTTAGAAGTATGTCCGACTGATCATTAGGACTGTCGGTAACTTTGGTGATATAACAAGAGGGCCAATCATACTGCTTTTAAATGCAGGGCAAGGCCCATTTTACTTTAATGTCGTTGAGAAATAGAAATTTACTTTAATATTGCTGAGGAATAGCAATTTACTTTTTCAGTACCCACGGTTGGCCTTCTCTGGCAACCCTATGGGCATATCGCGGGATGGGATTCGCAGCTCGTATTCGGAGCATACGCGCACTGTGATTGTGAGTAGCACATAACCTATGACTTAGAATTGTTGTCTAAGTGGATTAAGATAATAAAATGAATTGCACGCATATAGGATCATTTGTATTGCGAATGCTTGCTTGGTCTTTCTTTTCACTTACTGGGCTAGCGAGTTCATCCCACGTGTGCACCACTTTTTAGATGATCTTACAGGTTATTTGACTGAAGAGCTAGAGCTGGGGCCCACTGTGGAGTTTCCAGCTGAAGACTGGTGGGTCCCTGAAGATCTTAGGCATAGGGCCTAGTGCCCGTGCAAGAGTTGTGTTGCGGGACAACAACACTGATACCAACCCAGATTTTTTTTTGTTTATTTTATGATGTTATCCCTTTTATGCTATGGATGTTTAAATTGTAATTCTTGTGTATATATCATGCCTATGGGCCCACATGTATATGTACTATGTAATACAATTTGTATATCAAGAGTATTGGGGTATTTACAGGTATGTACATGTAAGACTTCCGCTGAAATACAGAATTTACTTGACTTAGTATGTGTGTGTATGTTATACTGTGGCTACTGTATCAGATGATCCTGACAGGTTTTGGGTTAACAGGAGTAAACTTGGTCACCGGTCCAGTTCTGTGTGAACGGGTTGTGACAGCAGTGGTATTAAAGTGCGATGCTCTACCCACTCATAGCATACAAGTTATATCCTATAGAATCTATAATAGGACCTCCGGGTTGGGTAAACATAAAAGCTTTAAAGGACTAAAATCTGCAATAAGATGAAAAGCCTAAATAATTGCATTCTATGGTATGCATGGGAGTAGAACTTAAATAGATTAACAAAAGACCACTTGGTTTATTTCATTAACCATTAACTCAAAATTTAATGAAAATTTTAGCAGCATAATGACGCTATATTGAATTTCTAAAAATTTACAAAAGCCACCTGATAAATCACATATAGAAAGATAATTACCAAAGGGGGGTGACACACACTATCACCGCCAACCCACAATAGAATAAGTTAAAACAGGTAAAACAATCTGAAAGTTATAAACCACCACATAAATACTATCCAAGTTCCAAACCGTAGAAATGTATCAAGAATGTACAACCATCAAAGTATCAAAATCACCATCATAATTAGATAGAAAAGATGGAATGTGGAGGAGAATCTTCCGCTTCATTGATCTTCCTTGGGCACGGTGGATGAACTTCCTAGCTTGGGTCGTGATTTACAATAGAATTGGTAGTCATAAAAATCTAGTCGGTCATTTAATCAGGACCACCTGCCTTTGGACTCGATGGAAATCAGCGGAACACCCTTGAAAACTTTATCCAAGTCCTCTGTCAGAGTTTGGAAATCCATCTCCAGCCTCTCCAACCTATATTGTATTGCCAGTTCCCGGGCTACACTCTCCTCTACCTGCTCTAAAATCCTATCTTGCCCCTCTTTCAGGGCACCAATATTGTCCATCAACCTCTAAAAGTCAAAAGCCCCACCTAAAAGTGGTGGAGCTGTAAAGTGTGGATCAGCAGCGTAGGACTGTAAGGGCTCCTCCTCGAGGATCTCATCCTCATCGATCTCCTCCTCATCCAGATGAGGGAAATAATCATCATCCTCCTCACTGACATACTCCTCCTCCATGTCTACTGGCCCTTGCTCTTCTACATCCTGTGGTGCCCCCATTGGCATTGGCAACCCCATCCTCCTCAAGTTTTCTCTAGTAAACTTGTCCCGAGGATTCTTCCCCTCTTCACCCACCAAGTTCACTTGGAAGTACTCAAATACCTTGGTGAGCGATCTTCCGTAAGGGAAACCGGAATTATTAGGATAAGCCGTGTAGTATTCCATCATCTTCATCATGACATAAGGAAGGAAAAGATGGGATGCACCCTCTTTCAAGGCCATAAAGATGCTGTAAGCAATATAAGCTGTCATGAAGCTCACTTGATTCCTGTGACCCACTCAGGGGAGCAGGTTAAACTGGGTCAAGCGTGCAAACACTCGAGCGTATGCATTATAAGCTGTCTCAGATAACGGACACTCCTTGTGGCCACAAATAGTCCTAAAGATGTGCTCTTGCATCTCAACACTCAAGTCTGAACCCACAACCTTGATCCTTGGGGGATTATAAAAATGGGCACCCTCAACTAAGATGCCTAAAATGGCTGCCAACAATTCCACAGTCAAAACAATATTTACTCCCTTCACCAGACTGGTAAGAGAGTACTCTCCATTCTCGTAGGACACCTCTAAGTTGCAATAGAAATATCGAACAAGATCCTCATAGCAAGGACTGTCGAGGATGAAGCATGGGATCTCAACCCAGAGAAGTGAATTTCTCCAACATCTAGTAGTCTACAAAATCCTCAGTCACCACCGTCTTCACCATCATAACTGGCTTTTTGGAGAAGATGGACTAGGCCATAGCAATCTTGGGGCTGTGGAATAAACTCTCATCAAAGTTTGTCAGATTGACGAGAGGGTTCCTTGCGGGTCAGGACCGAGATAAAGAAGAACCTGGAACTGCATTTCTCCCTTTAGATGTAGTAGTCTTCCTCCTTTTGGACGAGGCAGCCTCTTTTTCCTTTCTAGAAGACATCCTGAAAACACAAGGGAGATGTGTAAGTGAAATGAACAGGGAGTATGAAAAGAAGGTGATGAGAAATATTTAAAAAAAGGGGGGGGGGTGAGATGAACCCTATGAGAAGTGACATGAATGAAAGAACCCCGAAATGCATGGATAAATATCAAAATGCAAAGATATTAAAGGAATGAACTTTGAAGGAAATGAAAATAAGTAATAAGAAAGTAAATGAGTGTGAGAACCTACTTAATGCCCAATTATAATTGAATGGGAAATGATAAGCATAATGATGGCAATGGTTTCAATTAAATTGAAGAAACGAGATGGAAAACCTCAAGCATGATAACTTGGAGAAAATGGAGTTTGTACATGGGTAAAGTTGAGACAATCATAAGGAAAAATTTAAGTACCCTACAAGGGAGTTATTCAACTACTTTGCAAGTCATTGATAGAGGATGAACATAGTGGCATTGTCATTCATAAGAAAAAATGAAGAAATGAAGAAAAACCCCAAATTCCAAAGATTTTAACCATAAGGAGGTAAATGTGTATCAAAAGGAAGAAAACCCATGCACAAATGAATGGAAATGATTTCTCTGCTAATGTGTGTGCGCATTGAGAGTGAAGAGCATAGTATGAACCATCAATTTGAAATAAATAAGAGAAATGAGAGGAAAACCCTAAAACAGAGAAATTAGGGCAAAGAATTTGAGATTTATATCTATAAATCAGTCAATTAAGGCCAACAAACCATGGGAAGCATAAATGAATCGTCACATTGTAAAGAAAACAAATATTCCATCGGAGAAAATGGGACAAATGAAGGGATTATAAGTTCTTTAGTGAAAGAATACCAAAAAACATCATTCTCAAAGAGAAAATGGAACTTACTTGTGGATTTGAGAGGATAAAGGAGGGTTGGAACACCGATTTGTGAGTGAGATAGTGAGTTGAAGCGTCAGATGGGACCCCCAAATCACCTTGCTCTGAGTTAGAAAGAAGAAAAAGAGAAGGTGGGAAAAAAGGGTTTTAAAACCCCCTTTTTAAAACGGTCTCGGACAGGATCGGCGGGCCCCAGCCTGACCTTGCCCGTCGGTCTTGTTTGCCGGTTTGGGTATCAAGGCCCAGAATGGCCTAAGTTTGAAATTTTTTCCAATTCTGTGCCGAGTAGACCCCAATTAGACACTAATAGGGGTGTTTTGCCATGTAGTTAAGCATCATTGTGAGATCAAACTATGTATTGAATAAACAATTATGGGTGCGTTGGATTATGTGGTGTGGTGTACTAATGTAGCCTGTGATATAAAATGCATTTGATTGTGAATATATATATATATATATAAATGTCATGGCACTCAATCACTGCTTACATTTTGGAATAATCCAAGTACAGAACACCATGGTACGCACCAGATCCGGTGGTCATGCCCGGGGTACCTCTTGTGGTCGACCACCCATTTCCCGTGGTCCTCGACCCATGGGACAATCCTCACATCCACCACCACAAGTGAATCATAATCCGGAGGAAGTTCAAGGTAACCCACCTATGAACGAAATTCTGGGTCCCCCACATGTCATCACTCCTGGTGATGTGGTGACCCCTATTCAACAGTCACAAGGGGCTTTTCAGTAGCAGTTGCTTCAATAGCAACAAACTTTCATGACTGCTATGCAACAATACTTGAACCCTACTCTATAGGGTCAGCCTCCTAGGGGGGTTACTCCATAGGACTCTCTAGTGGGGTCAGATATTGGAGTTCAATCCGAAGGAACACCACCTGGGGTTGTACCTCAAGATCAACCGAGAAGTACCCCTCCTATTCCACCATATGGTACTCCACCATTTATAATGCCCCACCCTATCCCTACTATTTAGCTTATCCAGCTTATCATCCGTCATATACCACTACGGCAAAGGTGGTGGAGTCTTTTAAGAAGTTTATGCCACCCATCTTTACCAAGGTGTGTAAATGACCCATTGGACCTGGATCGGTGGATCCAAGAGTTGGAGAAAGTATTTGATATTGTAGAGTGCACAGAGGCACAAAAGCTTATATGTGCTGCGTTGCAACTTAGAAATGAAGTTGATTCTTGGTGGAAAGCTTTCAAGCCTATATTGATGGAAACTCACCCAGAGCCTACTTGGGAACAATTAAAGGAATTATTCTTATCAAATTACTATCCAAAGAGCTTCAAAGACCGTAAGGAGCTAGAGTTTATGGTACTAACTCAAGGAAGTAAAACTGTTCTGGAGTATTAGCAACAATTTGAAAACTTATTTAATTTTGGTCCTCGCCATATGAAGTCGGCTGAGAAAAAAGCATAGAAATTTTTGAAGGGGCTGAAAACATCTATTGGTACATTACTGAAGGTGCTAGATTTAACTGATTATGCATAAATTGTGAAAAAGCCAAGACAATGGAAGATAAGTAGAAAGGAGAGCCATCCCTTACACCGGGACTATAGAAGAGGGCAAACCCATTTGCTGATTCGGGTGGCCGAAGTAAGAGCTTTCATGGATCATACTCCTATGGTCCTACCTATAGACAGTCCTACAGGCCTTCAGGTTATCCTTCCCGACCAGCTAGTGGGCCGGGCACTACATCATTTTACCTAAACACTGGTGTGGTGCCTACGGCTCCAAGACCTCCTCGTCCTCTAGCTGCATCAGAATCAGTATAGAGAGCTCCTGCTCGGGTTCAGACATTTCCAAGCCGATGCAATAACTATCACTCGTACGAGCACTTCGCCAAGGATGTCGGTACCCAATAGCGGCACCACCTATTCGGCCCCCTGCCCAGAGACCTGCATACCCAGTTGTATGCCCTAACAGCTAAAGAGGCTAAAGCCAGTAGTACAGAAGTAGTAGCAAGTACACTCTAATTAAAAGACTTTGTCATTAAAATTTGAGTAACCTGTTATACTTATATGCAATGCAATGCTAGGTGTCTTATCTGTATCAGGTATACTTGCATACGTCGTATTTGATTCTAGAGCTTCACATTTATTTGTGTCTAAGATACTTGTTAAGAAGCTTGATGTGCCATCTAAGACCTTAGAATGCAAGTTAGTGGTTAGCACAGCTACAGACACGGTAGAATAGTTGAAAGAAGTTTATGGGCCGTGTTTAGTTGAGATTAATGGAAAGGAGCTAGATGCCCAGCTTATCAAATTCAACATATAGAATTTTGATGTCATTCTTGGCATGGATTGGTTGTCGGTTCATTGAGAAAATGTGATGTGTGCCAAGAAATAAGTTAAAGTATTGGATGATGAAGGAGAAGAGCTTGTATATCAAGCTGAAAGGTCAAAGCGACCTAGAAAGACTATCATCTCTGCATTGTAGGCGGTGAAATTATTAGAAGGTAGATGTTAGGGCTACATTGCATTAGTATTGGATGTGGATGCAAAGGTTACTCCGTTAGAGGAATTGGGGTTAGTCAAGGAGTTCCCTTATGTCTTCCCTGAGGGTCTAACCTAGCTGCCGCCTGACAAAGAGCTGGAGTTTGCCATTGACTTAACTCCTGGAGCTGCCCCAGTGTCTAAAGCTCCGTACAGAATGGCACCAGCCAAATTAAAAGAGCTACAGATACAATTACAAGATTTGTTAAAAAAGGGGTTTATACGCCCAAGTGTCTCACCTTGGGGTGCACCAGTCTTATTTCTTAAGAAGGATGGTACTTTGCATATGTGTATCGATTTCCAGGAACTGAACAAGTTGACCATTAAGAACCAGTATCCATTACCGCACATCGATGATTTATTTGATCAACTACAAGGTGCCAAGGTATTTTCAAAGATTGATCTCAGATTGGGTTATTATCAGCTCAAGATAAAGTGTGGTAACATACCAATGAGAGATTTTAGAACCTGATATGGTCATTATGAATTCTTAGTGTTGTCTTTAGGGCTAACCAATGCATCAGCTACTTTTATGGATCTAATGAATCAGATATTTCATGATGTCCTCGATAAGTGGGTCATCATTTTCATTGATGACATCTTGATTTACTCGAAGTCAGAAGAAGAACATGCAAAACACCTAAGAATGGTACTACAGAGATAAGAGAGCAGCAATTATATGCCAAATTCAGCAAATGTGAATTTTGGCTCAAGCAAGTAGGATTCTTAGGACACGTGGTGTCTGAGAATGGAATCGAAGTGGACCCAAATAAAGTGAAAGTTGTAGTAGAGTGGGAGGCACCTAAGAATGTAATAGAGATCAGAGCTTCTTAGGCTTAGCAGGCTACTACTGATGCTTCATTGAAAACTTTTCTTAGATTTTGGCGCTAATGACTAAGTTGACCAAGAAAGGTATAAAGTTTGAATGGTCAAAAGAATGTGAAAATAGTTTCCTAGAGTTAAAGAAGCGGTTAGTGTCAACTACTGTATTACCATTCTAAATGGTACATGTGGGAGGACAGTCTATACTAATGCATCCAAGATAAGGTTGGGTTGTTTTCTAGTACAACATGACAAGGTGGTGGCATATGCATCCAAGCAACTCAAGGAGTATAAGAAGAACTACCCCACTCATGATTTAGAACTGGTAGCAGTCATTTTTACCTTGAAGATCTGAAGTCATTACCTATATGGGGAGAAGTGTGAAATATACAGTGACCATAAGAGTCTTAAATACTTCTTCACCTAATAAGATTTAAATATGAGGCAAGGGAGATGGCTTAAGTTGATGAAGGACTATGATTGTGATATTCAGTATCACCCAGGCAAAGCTAATGTGGTGGCTGATGCTCTAAGTTGGAAGGCTCAGACAGTATCGCTTTCGCACTTAGCTGTCAGTCCACAGTTGATACAAGAGGCAATACTGATGGATGAAATTCTTCTATATGAGGAAGCAACATTGGAGCTTGAGCATTAGCCAGATGAAGTTAAGCAGTTGACTATATACTTGTCAGCCTTACAGGTACACCCATCCATCAGACAAGAGGTGGTAGCGAAACAATTATTGGATCCTGAACTGCAAAGGATCATGCTACAAATTCAAGAGCAGATAATGAATGACCCTAACTTCACAATAGCCAATAACGGAGCATTACTATTTTAGGACAGGTTGTGTGTGCCCGATGACATGGAAATACAGGACAAGATTGTGAAGGAGATACATAGTTTTGAATACTCGCTTCATCCCGGAACCCACTTTAGGAAAGCAATTCTTTAAGGTAGGAATATAGTGAAGGAACATTCCTTTTCAAGACCGCAAACAAGTTCTAATATTAGCTTGTCATGCTCCTAGCTTCTTCATCTACTTTTTACATGATGCGAGCATACGGTGGATGCAATAGGATCAATAAGGCTTCATTGACAGGATATATATATGCAAGGTACGTGATCCTTTTGATATACCCAGAGTACAAGATTAAGGGGGTGACTTCATTGCCCATTACTCGTGACTACACACGAAGTTAAGCAATTGGCCACGGGGTGGTGGAACCATGAGTGATTGTGTGCAAAAGTGTAATGTAGGGTAATCATCATTCGATCTTAGAATGTCTTAAAGTGCTCGGAGCTCCCCGACGGTGCTGGCAGAAATACAACATCCTAGCCGTTTGATAACGCATTCGATCTTAGAATGTTATAAAGTGTATGGACCTCCCCGAGGGTGCTGGCACAAATACAACATCCTCGCCGTTCGACGATACCTTTCATTCTTGTACATGAAGCAGGTATCATTTGCTCTTAGAGTACTCTCCATGACATGCACTGACCTCCTAAGGGTGTGAGCATGACAGGGAGTCTCTCACCAAATGATTTCACTTCGAGCATGATGTATAATGCATTTAGTGAATACAATTACAAATATAGGGTTAGCCAAACATGTTTTCAAACAAAGGTGGTGGAAAATGTTCTTACATTTAAAGGTAACATCTAGTATCAGATGCTTAACATTTATCCCTAGTGCAGTCGTCACTATGAGGGTAGCGGCAGGAAAAGAATGGACTATACATCCACGGCCTCTCTCTTCTCTCTCTCTCTCTCTAGTTTCATAGGAGGGGAGGGGTTCAAGTCTTATGTGCTTTGCTTATGGGCCCCGCACCATCATATCGTCGCTTGGAGATATGTGGAGGCCTATTTTACAAGAGTATAAAATTCATCATTTGAGACAGGGGTTTTGATGATGGTCCAAATTGAGGATCGAGATCATGTAAATGGGGTTTGGAGTCACCACCTAGGGTTATGGGCCTAGGACCTGGGGGTGGGCCTGATTCCTGAGAGAAAGGCCAAAAATTTGGTATGGTCTAGAGATTTAGGGTAAGTGTCAAGTTATAGAGTTGGAAAGGTGTTAAGCACCCAATCTGCCCGGTTCAACTGGTCTTCTTGCTAGATGCTTGAGAACGAATATTTTCCATAATTATTACTATTCCACATGTATGGCTAAGTTATCACACATATATAAATTAATTAAATTCAAACTAATATATACTCTAAAATAAGGTATGTATAAAGTCTACATTATGACGAGTTGGTTGAGAAATTATACCTGAACTTAACCCTTGTTTTGGGTCAAGAGGGGTGGGCCCCTGACTAGTACCAATTCGGACTGTCTTTCGGATTCTCCTGGCTCAAGGGAAGACTGTCTTGACCTCCAACTTTCTTTCTTGGGAGATGCTGATTGTGATCGTATTCAGACAGAGTTCTGGCTAGGAACGGTCCTTTCAGATTTGGATTCGGATAGAGCTTCGGCAAGGGAAGGTTATATTTGGATTTAGATTTGGACAGAGCTTTGGCTTAGGGAAGTCTAGTTTTGGATTTGGATTCGGATAGAACTTCAGCTAGGGAAGGCTATTTTTGGGCTTGGGATGAGGTGGCCCGACAGAGCTTCCGCTAGAAATAGCTATTTTTGGATTTAGGATGAGGTGGCACTCTGATAGAGCTTCCGTTGGGGATAGGCTAAGGTGGCACTTCGGCAGAGCTTCCGCTAGGAATGACTATTTTTGAAAAGATTCTAGGGACACTCGGACAGAGGTTCGCTAGGAAAGGCTATTTCTAAAAAGAAACGGGCTAACATAAAAATGGATTAAAGAACTCCAAAGTCCCTAAGAACACTTTGAAGATCCGAACAGAGTTTCAGATCTTAATAAAGATCTCTTCGTAGACCCGAAGAACCTAAAAAAAGGGGGGTTTTATCTCAAGAATGCTCAAGAACACTCAAAGGAGGTGGCTCAAGAACATACTATTTTTGGCTAAAAACTAGATCGAACTAAGAATTTGGATTGAAGATCTTCAAGATCCCAAAGAACACTTCGAAGATCCAAATGAGTTTTTGAATCTTGACGAAGATCACTCCGAAGATCAAAAGAAAATCAAGAAGGCGGAGGGAAGGAAAATTTCACTTTAAAAGGGGAGGAGGATTCTGGTGTGTTGGTCTATTTTTTTCTAAGGGAGGGGGTATTTATAGTTTTTTTCACCCAAATAGGAAAGGGGGAATCCCTTTTTCCAGTGGATGAAAGGAGGGGCTCTTGCCTAAAGTGAGGAGATGGGATTTTTGTCCAATGGGTAAAGGGGGTTGAAGGCAAAAATGGGTGGGGAGGGCTTTTGTCTAGTGGGTAAAAGGGGGTTTTCAGAAAAAATGGGAGGAGAGAGAAATTTTAGCTGAAAAAAGGTGATTTTCAGAAAAATAGGAGAGAGAAATTTTAATCGGAAAAAGGTGATTTTTGAAAAAGCGAGAGGAGAGAGAATATTTAGTCGAAAAAGGTATTTTTGAAAAAAAGGGAGGAGAGAGAAACTTTAACTGAAAAAGGTGATTTCCAGAAAAGCGGGAGGAGAGAAAAGGTTTAGCCAAAAAAGGCATTTTTTGGAAAAACAGGAGGAGAGAGAAGGTTTAGCCAGAAAAGGTAGTTTTTGGAAAAGTGTGAGGAGAGAGAAGGTTAAGCCAGAGAAAGCAGTTTTCAGAAAAGAGGGAGGACAGAGAAGGTTTAGCTAGAAAAGGCATTTTTCAGAAAAGCGAGAGGAAAGAGAAGGTTAAGCCAAAACAGGCAGTTTTTAAAAAAACGGGAGGAGAGAGAAGGTTTAGCCAGAAAATACAGTTTTTAAAAAAATAGGAGGAGAGAGAAGGTTTATGCAGGTAGTGTGAGTGATGTCACGGGTTTGTGACTGCATGGGTGTGCAGGCAATGTGCACAACGGGTGCATGCACACTTTGGTGTGTAGGCAATGTGCACAGTGTGCGGGCCACATGCGCATAGTGCAGGCACCGTGTGCACGGCCATACAGTAGGGCATGCACAGCTTGCGGCAGGGTCACGCATACGTGTGATGGGGGTGCGCTACCTGCGATGGGGGAGTGCGCACTGTGCGGTGGGGGCACGCATGTATATGGCAGGGGCGAGCATGCTGTGTAGCGGCGGAGCACTACATACGGTAGGGGTGTGCGGCCAGGCTGGGCTGGTTGGGCTTGGCTGGGCTGGAAGGCTGGCTTGGCTGGGCTGGAAGGCTGGCTTGGTTGGGCTGGCTGGCTGGCTTGGTTGGGCTGGCCTGCTTAGCTGGTGTGCACGACATGTGTACAAAAAAAATGTGATTTTTAAGGGAAGGTTGCGGGAGATTCGTCAGTCCAATTTTGGCGTACCATATATTGTCAGAATCGTATTTCCGAGCACTATCCATCTGTATGGTCATCTTGACCAGATTCCTTTGTATATAAAATTCCAAAATTGGACCCCTTCCCTCCTGTGCGGGGATTTCTAGGGTTCAGACTAGGAGTGTTTCGGGGTTATCTTGGCAGGTAGGAGATGAATTTTAGGGTGTTTGGGTTAGGTGAGGATTTTTTCCAGGTTTCCAGTGGGACTGTCCGTGTGCGTGGCATATGTGAGGGAAGGCATATTTTCTGGAGATGATTGTCGGAGATCCGTCGGCCCAATTTTGACGTGTCATTTATTATTGGAATCGTGTTTCTGAGCACTATTTATCTATACGGTCATCTTGACTAGATTCCTTCATATATGAAAAGTCAAAATTAGACCTTCCTCTCTTCCATGTGAGGATTTTAGGGTTTCAAAAAGGGAATGTTTCCATTAGCATCTATGTTGGTCAGGTGCTAGAAGTTGCACCCAAGATCCATATTTCATCATAGCCAGAGGTGGGTGATAAAATTGGGTGTCTACAGAATGCCCCTCTTTGGCCGTGGCCTATGTCAATGGCCGAAGGGCAAAGAAAAGAACGACCTCATTTTGTCACCCAGAGCATGTACTACCATCATCTTGCTCAGTTACTACGGAGTTCAAAAAATGCAACAGATAATATCTCTGAAGTATTAGGACTTACTTGGGCTGCCAATTGGGGGAAAGGAATTCGTTGCTCTTCCAATCCTGTAAAAAAAGTTAGTACTTTGATCCTGATTCTTCATTAGCTGGGCTTTACATATATCAGTTCAGGGAAATATGGTCTCCAGGATGGGTCTTTCGAGCCAATCTAGACTATCTGGGACCGATGGTTATAAGAGAGGTATTCATTGATCTTCTAGTCTTGAAACAAGTAAAAAAAATGTTTGACGCTTGGATTTTCCTTAGCTGGGCTTCACATGTGCCAGTTCAGGGATTTGGTCTATACGATCGGGCCGCTCAGATCCGACTCAAAGAGAAAGGGCCTCCTGGGGCCGGCTTAACAACATTGGGCCACCTGGGGCCGGATAAATGTGATTGGGCTGCCTGGGGCCATTCAATGAGATTGGGCCGCCTGAGGCTGGGTAAATTATGTCTCCTGATTTTTTCCTTGATTCTTGATTTTTGGTTTTTGTTGATTTGGAATTTGATTCTTGATGTTGATTCAGAATCTTAAATTTTGTTGATATAAAATGGGTCCCCTCCCCTGTTCATTCTTCATTCTAACTTTTCTGAGTGACATGAGTTCCTGGAACCCTCTAGTTTCTCTTGAAGTTTCTCCCTTCGGTTTTGGTGTTCTTTATTTTGCTCTCGGAGTTCTTGAAGATATTCATCTTGTTCTTGAGAGAGGAGCTATTTGGAGAATTTGATATTCTTGAGGGCTTTGGTGTAATTTGAAAAACTTTCTTCGGCTTCTTGTAATTTTTGAAAGTTTTCGTGGATTTTTGTAATTTATGAAAATATGGCTGAAAGGAGGAAGAGGAAGACTCTGGGAGAGGTTTAGCTCGAGAGTTGCAGCAGTCTTTCCATAGGGATGAGGGCCGGGCCGATTGGTATTCTGGGAAAACCCTTCTCAACAGTCAGAATCACATCTGTAACTCTATATGGGGTTCCTGGGTAAGTCTTTACATTTTATTCATTATTTTGATCATTCATTGTTTTTGCTTTTTGCTACTTCTTTTCTTTTATTATTTTTTTATTATTTCCATTAGCATGAGGGGAAAGAACTGCCTACCTTGGCCTCCTATGGCCATTTGAACATGGTTCAATCCTAGCATAGGATGCTCCCTCGCAAGGTGAAGGAGATGGTTGATGATACCTATCTGTGCTAGCTGGCCCTTGTAGAGACCTAGAAGTTTAATCTGGCATTGGTGGGGGCCCTGATGGAGCGGTGGTGGCCGAGTACTCACAATTTTCACCTTCCTATTGGTGAGATTACCCTTACACCTATGTGCTTTTATGCCTTGAGAGGCATTCCATTCGGCGGTAGAACCATAACCTTACCCGCAAGATTCCCGACTACTAGGGAGTTCGTAAATCTGATTGGTATCACCATTAAATCCGGCCAGACATGCATCCACCTAGGGGAAATTAGTGCCCAATGGTAGAAAGTTGGCCTGGGGGAGAATCCAGGCAACATATCTCAAATAGCACATTCCTTCCTGTTATTTTCCGTGGGTCAGTGCCTCTTCAGTGACCTCCAAGGGGGAGTAGATATCCGCCTGGTGTTCTTCCTCAAAGATCTTCGCATAGTAGATACTTGGGACTAGGGCGGGGCCACCTATGCATATCTCCTGCGGTCCCTGGACCTGCTATCCTATGGGGATAGGGGCCTTAAGGGGGCAACCTACATCATCTAGGTAACTTTCCTTCTCATAACTATTTTCTTTTAGTCATTTGGTCTGTACTTTCTTACTTTGATTTCTTGAAACTGCCCTGGTGTTTTGAGCATCTGGGAACCATAGCCCCTAAACTGAGGGATCCTGAGACATTCTTCTCCTCTTGGCCACAAAATGGGGAGATAACTAGGTGGTCCGGGCCCGATGCCATCCTCTGGGGACCACTGCTCATTCTCTTTTGAATAATCTCACTGAGGTATGCCATATCTGATATTGAAATTCTATTCACCTGATGTTGTACTTACCCTTCCTTGGTTTTGCAAGCTACTTGGAGACCATTCCATGACCTTGTGTTTCTGGATTCTAAGAGACTCGTCTAGGTTCATCAACTGTCTGAGAACCGAGTCCTTTTCTAGGGCCTGTGAGGCCATACATAGTACCCCAGTGGTCAAACATCGATCCACGTCCTTCTCCCAGTCTTCCTCCACTCACTGTGCATTGTCTAGAGATTATCCCTGCAGATGAGATGAAGTACTTGGCTAACGGAGTATGGGAGGAATCCTTTCTTGATCCGAATAGGGACTACGGAGCTTTCCTAAAGGAGGAGACAGTGTGCACCCCTCTTGGTCCCAATGGTCTAGTGGTATGTTGCCCTTTCTTGAGTATTTCCTACAGATTCTTCCTTGTTTTAGTATTGACTGATGTTCTTTCAGTGGAGAGTGAGAAGTGTAGATCCTTCTGCTATTTGATCGCACGCCAGTACTACCGATCCTTCACAAACAAGGCCCTCTACCACTGCCGAAGGGTCTCTCAGAGTTGCTAACGTCACCTTTTATGGCTTCCTTGCCTGAACCTATCCCAACATGGTCAACCCCAGTCTCCCTCATCTTCTGGAGCCGAACACAGATGTAGATGCTTCCCTTGGGCTGCCTATTCCTTATGATTATGTGAGTATCTGATCATTTTTCAATTAACTCTTGACTTCCTTTGGCTGATATGCTCTTTCTCAGGTGTCCCTGGAGGTCTATGCTGAGATTAGGAGGATGCACTATGGCCTGTACAAGGTGATAGTTACCAAGGATCGGGAGATTGCCTGGTAGGGTGCACTGATTAAAGACCTAACCCAAAGGCTGGAGCAAATTGGAGTAGCATCTGTGGACTCCTCAGTGCTTCATGAGGATGGTTTAGAGTACGGTTCAGATGATGGCTTCTGACCCATAGGGATTTGTTCCTATATTTCTTTCAAACACAAACACATGGATATTTTCTTTCTTTTTTCTTTTTGCCTCCCCTTCTTTGTTCATTATTTTATTTCAGCATCTCTATAAAAACTTACGTTTGGCACAAAGAAAATCTTTCTTCTTTTTTTTTTTGCTTTAAATGCTTAGGCACAATCAATTCCATAACTTAAGTCATAATTAGAATAATCAGGATAATACGAAAGTCCAAATACTTCCTCATTCCATTACCAAGTGAATTACATGAAAAGGGGGACCACTTTCCTACTACAGACGAGATAGGTGAATAACAAGGTGGGGAGACAATTCTTGAGATGGGTGAAAGTTCACTAAATCTTCGGGGTCCGTCTCCTCAAGCTCGTATTGTCTGCTGATGTACATAGGCAAGTAAAAAGACGTGTGAGTCAATCCCATCAATTTGACATAGTTGTGGCTAGGGGTCTTCATCAAAAAATCCTCTTGTGGCTTTCCTAAGCACCTCCATACGATATCCTGCACAGTCCTTTCTTGCAGATACTTTTCCCAATCGGTGATAAGGTTGAATTTTGGAACTTCTCTCTTATCCTGGTAATAAAAAACTCCGAGTGGGCTTCCCCTTAATGGTGTGGTGAGTTTCAAATTCTTAAGGAGCCAAATTTGAAAAATAGTAGGACTTCCCTGATAATGATCCAGTCCAAATCGATGGCCATAGCTCATGTCATCAAATCCCTTGGACATTTCTACAAGAACCGTAGGGACGATGCCACCTCTCTTCTTTAATTTTTTTACTACCTCAATCAGAATAGATGGTGCACCATGCCCAAGAGTGTAGAGAACATAACAAGCTATCGTACAAAGTAAATAAACATCCAGGGATCGTTGCTGATGGATTCCTCCCATTGGTAGATATTGGATGAAGATCTGAGCCACCTTTAGAATGTCGATCTTCCCATTCCTGTCAAACTACTTTGCTTCTTCTTCTTTCCATCTGAAGAAACCCTGAATTTCCTCTGAGCAATCTTTCTTCAAAGAGGATTGGAACAAACTACCTTTGGGTGGAGATAGTATACAAACCCTAAATTCTTTAAGAGTTGGGCAAATCTCCACTAATCCAAACCGAAATACATGTAAGTTGGCATCCCAGTGTTAAGGTACCTATCAGAGTAATTGGTGATATAGCTTCACAAACCCAACTTGGCCAAGAAATGACATATTTATGGATTCTAGCAATCTTGGTGCCCTCATATTTATGTCTAAGGTCCATTTCCTCAACGTCTTATCCAACGAGCCCATGAATTTTCCTGAAACCAATACAAATAACGAGATATGATGATTTGTCAAAGTATTACTTATTGGCTAATGATTTAAACAATCCTTTACCACTGTTGCATCAAGCTCTTCCTTTTTTCTTTTGACTTTGACTGATTAAGGATGGAGAATAAACTAATCTTAATGAACTGATGCTAGGTGGCGATTTTCTTTTAGGGGATAGAATCCTGGATAAGAATGGACAGACCATAAGTGAATGACAGATACCTAATGGCCTTGCATGCCAAATGGCGATTCTTGGGGGATAGAATCCTGGGTAAGAAGTGACAAACCAATGGGTGGATGACTGATACCTAATGGCCTTTCATGCCAAATGGCGATTCTTGGGGGACACAAACTATGATGATCTTTTAAGGTACTTTGATTATTAATCAAATAACCAATTTATTGCCTTTAAATGATTGAGACCGCACTTGCACATGTCAAATTACCTATGTATCCCTCAAAAGGAATCAGGTCTGACATAGTCCAAGACATTCACCCTTTCAGACATAATATTTCTTGAGTTGATCCATGTTAACCAGTCTAGGTATTTCTTTGCCATTGTGGTCTATGAGTTTCACAGCTTTGTCGAGTAGAATTTCTTTAACAGTGAATGGGCTGCTCCAGTTAGGCCTGAATTTTCCTCCTGGGTCATAAATTGGGGCTCTTTGTTCTCAAAGAACAAGTTTGCCTTCCTCTATGTGACAGGGCTTTACATTCTTGTTAAAGGCCCTAGCCATTCTCAATTGATATTTTTTCAGATTATCTATGGCTTTAATGCTCCTTTCATCGAGAAAGTTGAGCTTATCATGTCTGGACTTCACCCATTCTCTTTCAGGTAGCTGACTATCAAGGAGTACCCTTAAGGACGGTACCAGGATTTCCACGGGTAGAACCGCCACAACTCCATACACCAAAGAGAAAGGAGTTGCCCCTATCGAAGATCGTATAGAAGTCCGGTATGCCCATAAGGCAAGGGGTAACTTATTAACCCAATCCTTGTGTGTTTCTGCCATTTTCTATAGAATGACTTTGATATTCTTGTTAGCTACTTCTACTGCCCCATTGGTCTGTAGCCTGTAGGTGGTAGTGTGATGCCTTCTGATACTGAATTTTATGCAGATTTTTTCGGTCTTGCCTCAGAAGTGGGATCCTTGATCTGATATCAATTTTAGAGGTACTCTATATCAGAAAATGATGTTTTCCTGGATGAACTTGACTACCTTAGCAGATGTGAGAACTACATAGGACTGAGCTTCTATCTACTTGGTGAAATAATCAATGGCTACCTAGATAAACTCGTGGCCGTTGGATGCTTTAGGGTTGACCTTTCCAATGATATCAATGCCCCAAGTGGAGAATGACCAAGGTGAACTGAGCGAATGCAACTCTATTGGCAGGATATGTATGATGTTAGCAAATATCTGACACTTATTGGATCTTGAGTTGCAAAGGATCATGCTGCAAATTCAAGAGCAGGCAATGAATGACCCTAACTTCACAATAGCCAATGACGAGGCATTACTATTTTGGGATAGGTTATGCGTGCCCAATGGCATGGAAATAGAGGACAAGATTGTGAAGGAGGCACATAGTTCTGAATACTCACTTCATCCTGGAAGTACGAAGATGTACAAATACCTCAAACAAAGCTATTGGTGGCCAGTAATGAAGACCACTATTGCCTTGTATTAGTAAAATGTCTCGTATGTCAAAAGGTCAAGGCAGAAAGGCATTGACCATATGGTACTCTACGGCCACTCCCCATACTGGAGTGGAAATTGGACAGGATCTCTATAGACTTTGTCATAGGACTACCCCGTACACCCAAGGGAATTGATGCAATTTGGGTTGTAGTTGACAAGCTTACAAAGACTACTCATTTTATCCCGATCAGGACCAATTACTCTATGGGTAAGTTTGCCCAACTTTGTATTGATAACATAGTCCATTAACGTGGAGTACCAGTAAGCATTGTGTTAGATAGAGACTCGAGATTCACATCTAGATTCTGGAAGAGTCTCCAACAAGCCTTGGGGACACAAGTGAATCTGAGTACTGCTTTTCATCCACAGACCGATGGACAATCATAACGTACCATACAAATACTGGAAGATATGCTCAGGGCCTGTGCGATGGAAATGAGTGACAGTTGGGAAGAATACATACATCTCATGGAGTTTGCCTATAATAATAGCTATCAAGCCATAATTGGGATGGCTTCGTATGATGCATTGTATGGTAGAAAGTGCAGGACACCCCTATTGGGATGAAGTAGGTGAGTGGTGGATGCTTGGACCAGAAATGATATAAATGACGTGTGACAAGGTTGATGTCATTCGAGAAGGGATTAAGGCAGCACAATCACGTCAAAAGAGCTATGCAGATAATCATAGGAAAGATATTAAATTTCAAGAAGCGGACCAAAGGGTTGCATAGATTCGATAAGAAGGACAAGCTAAGTCTGAGGTATATTGGCCCATTTGAGATCTTAGCTCGAGTTGGCTCCATAGCGTATATGTTAGCTCTTCCACCCTCTCTCAGCAATGTTCACAATGTGTTCCATGTGTCTATGCTAAAGCGGTACATCTATGATCCATCACATGTACTACCCGTGGAACCGAAATATGTAGAATCTAATATGACCTACGAAGAATAGCCCGCTGAAATCCTTGATCGAAAAATAAAGACTCTTCTCAATCACTCCATCACTTTTGTGAAGATTCGATGAGCCAACCAATCACTTGAAGAAGCGTCTTGGGAAAAAGAGGATGACATCCAAGCCAAGTATCCTCATCATTTCGGACAACAAGGTACCACAATTTTGAGGACAAAATTTTCAAAAAGGGGGGGTAAATGTGATACCCTACTTTCTAAACCCGGTCTAATTTCTTGATTGGTCCGATTTGGTCTTATAGGATCTGAACCTAAGCGAGCCGAGGTGAGTACCTCATGGAACATGATGGTAAGGGTGACTCTGAACTCAGGTTGGCCAGATGAGTTGGAATCAGTGGCTAGTGAGGTCCGTGTGCCCAAGCCATGCACTTGTACATATCACGAGGCTGTGTACGCATAATAAAGGTATGTAACCGTATTTTATACCAAGTATGTGTGTTAATCGATTTTCAATAGAGGAATACGTGTTGGGGCCAAGCCCCATCGAAAATCCCAATGATTCGGCTAAGTTTTGGCCGACTGGTGGGTGGTTATGGATGGGTCGGATCCACCAGTGTGACCTACCACTTTGATCTTTAGATATTTTTACTAAATTATAAATAGCATTTATTACCTTTCTTTCACCCTCATTTATTATTTTACACGGTGGGTCAGAAAAGTAAAGAAGAGAGAAAAAAAAGAAAGATGAGAGAGGAAGGACGAAGAAAAAGGGAAAGAAGATGATCGTTGTGCATCGTCGAGGTAAGATCTCTTGAATCCTACACCGGATTAGCGACCCTCATCTCAAGATCTATGTTTTGAGATGAGTAAAGACGGTATTTCTTAAACTCTCATGAAACCCTAAGTGAAATCCTATGATTTGGGCAGAAATCCTTTCGATCTTGTTAATCTCTCTTGGGAATGTAAATCTAAGGTTTAATAAATGACCTACATGTTGTTTATGAAGGATTTTGAGGAAGAATTTGCAAGAATTTTTAAGCTTTTGTTGATCTCTTGAACTAAAGAGAAGATTTGGGGGTTTTGAAGTGTTCTTGAGCAAAGAGGTAAAACCCAAGCTTGGAACTTTGAATCAATTATAGATCTATATTAGAATCATGATGTGTGATCTTAGATTTGTGGAAAACAAGGTCGAATCGACCCCTTTTGGTTTTCCCAAGGTGGGATGAGGAATGGAAGAGAACATAAAAAATCTTGGTTTCGAGTGGTGGGTGCCCAGAAATGGTCAGACCCATTGATCCGGAGCCCTCCTGTCCTAGTTGAGCTACTGGCTCGACCGGTGAGCAAGACCAGTGGGTGCTTGGCTCATCGCTCTTGGCCCATTGCGCTTGGCCTGTCGCTCTTGGCGCATTACTCTTGGCCCACCGGTCCAGGCAGAGTTGCTAGCTCGACCGGTTAGCAAGACCGGTGGGCAGTTGGCCCACCTCTCTTGGCCTGTTAGTCCAGGCAAAGTCTCTGGGTCGACCGGTGAGCAAGGACTAGTGGGTGCCTTACTCGCCGGTTGACCTATCAATCTGAATTTTTGGGGTTCCGATTGGGCCCAAATATATCGGGAAACCTTCTATAGTGATTCTAAATATGTTGGTATCATCATACCTCATTGGTTATAAGCTTAAAGTGGAGATATACTAAGCTCGACCTCTTTTATGATAGCTTGTATAAGAAACTCATGTCTTCGCATGCTGGATCTTACTCGTACCAAGGGTGATCATTGTACACAATTAAGTAAGTGGGAAGAGGACATTTGACTTCATTTTGGAGTATTTTGCATCATTCCATTTTGGTTGTAGACTAGCTATGTCATTTTTTCATTATTGTGTGTAGTCATCCACATGTGCTATTGCATGTATTGACGTGTGCATTATGAAATTCATTTATGACTTGACATGCTGTTATCTTTAACTATCGAACGCTTATTCTTGCTTTGAGATATGAGAGTGATGACTTTAAACTATTGAATATACTGCATTGTTAGACTAGATGTCAGAGTCGACTTGGACACAAATGCATTGGTGGCCCATGGAATGAGACGTGGTGGCACTATGCAATCGTACTATCTCACATTGGAGCATGCAGTTAGGAATGACATATCCTTGTGCTATGGCCCTTCCTAGCAGGGGTTTAGGTGTTGGGTCTATCACTGGGGGGAAGCCCGAGGTTGTGTACCAATGGTGGCAGTTAGAAGTACGCCCGACTAATCATTAGGACTATCGATAACTTTGGTGATATAACAAGAGGGCCAATCGTATAGCTTTTAATTTAATGTAGGGTAAGGCCCATTTTGCTTTATTGTTGCTGAGAAACAACAATTTACTTTAATGTCGCTGAGGAACAACAATTTACTTTTTCGGTACTCACGGCTGGCCTTCTCCGGTAACCCTACGGGCGTATCACGAGATAGGGTTCGTGGCTCGTACCCAAAGCATACGCTCATTATGGTTGTGAGTAGCATATAACCTATGACTTAGAATCATTGTCTAGGTGGATTAAGATAATAAAATGAATTGCACGCATATAGGATCATTTGTATTGCCAATGCTTTCTTGGTCTTTCTTTTCACTCACTAGGCTAGCGAGCTCATCCCACGTGTGCTCCACTTTTTATATGATCTTGTAAGTTATCCAACTGAAGAGCTAGAGTCGGGACCCACTGTGGAGTTTCCAACTGAGGACTGGTGGGTCCCTGAAGATCTTGGGCACGGGGTCGAATGTCCGTATGAGAGTTGTGTTGCGGGACAACAACATTGATACCAACCCGGATTTCTTTTTGATTATTTTATGATGTTACCCCTTTTGTGCTTTAGATTTTTAAATTGTAATTCTTGTGTATATATCACGCCTACGGGCCCACATGTATATGTACTATGTAATATAATTTTGGTATCAAGAGTATTGGGATATTTATTGGTATGTACATATAAGACTTCTGCTAAAATACAGAATTTACTTGACTTAGTGTGTGTGTGTGTTTGCTGTGTTGTGGTTACTGTATCAGATGATCCTGACAGGTTTTAGGTTAACAGGAGTTAACTCGATTATCGGTCTGGTTCTGTGTGAATGGTGTGTGACACTGGTTGTATTTGGGCTACTGCATTTTTGCAAAACAGAAAATCCTCCACTTCTTTCACAAAATATCCATTAAAAGTTGGATAATAAGTTGTAGTTGGCTTTCATGTCAAACCTATTGCCTCGTCAAATCCTTCATATCCCAATCCTTCTTTTCCCATGGCTTCAACTACTATAAAGAACTTTGTCACGCCTTGGTGATATTTTTCGAGTCCCATCCCTCGTAAGTATTGCATATTCTTCATCATATGGCCCACTGGTGAACTCCAGATAGTCTCATAGTCTACTGGGACATCTTCTCCAGCTGCTCCTTTAGCAAGGAAAGTGCATGTGCCTTCTATCTTAAACCCATTGAAGCAGATCTCCTTTTCTTATTCCCCCTTTCTCAATGTCGGCTAAGGTATTGACTAACTCGAGGTGACATAAAACAGTTATCACCTTTCCTACATGCAAGAACTTTACTTTCTGGTGCAGAATGGAAGATACCACCTTAGCCTAATGTAACCACGACCCTCTTAGGAATATGTTAAAGGAAGCTGGGATAGCTACCACCTAGAAATCAATGTCAAACTTCACCAGGCAAATCATCATAGTTGCCGTGAGAACACCTAGGATCTCTCTCTTTGTGTTATCATAGGCTCATATTGTTTGGTTTGATGGTCTCATCTTCTCCATATTCAAATAGATGCTTAAGGCTGATCTCAATAGTAGTACAATCAAAGCAAGCCCATTGTCAATCAAGACCTATGGCATAACCTTGTCATGGCACTCAACAATTATATGCAAAACCCTATTGTGTTTAACCCCTTGGCTAGGTAACTCAGAATCAGAGAACATCAGAGAGTGCATTGCATATTTTGTCCCTACTAATTGTGAGAGCTGCATTGGATTAATTTCAATAGGCACTTGTACATTTGCAAGAGACTTGAGTACGGCTTCTCTGTGTGACGGAAAAGTGTAGACACCCAATTTTGTCACCCTCCCCTGGCTATGATGACTCACGGATCCTGGACACGACCTCTCGCTTCCGATCGACAGAGATGACTACTGACTGAAGTAATCTGACCCTGAAAAATTCCATACTCACCCAAAAATCATAGAAGCCCTGTTCGAAAGAAAAGAAGGGTCCAATTATGACATCATATATATGAAAGAATCTAGTCCAAAGCGACCGTATGGATGGATAGTATTGGAAATTTTGATTCCAATGATATATGGTGTGTTAAAATCAGACCGTTGGATCTCCCGTAATCTTCCCCGCACCTCCACCCATGCACATCAAGCCTCACCCATGTACACTAAACCTCGCCCATGCACACCAAGCCTCGTCCATGCACACCAAACCTTGCCCATGCACACCAAGCCTTTCCATGCACACCAAACCTCACCCATGAATACCAAGCCTCACCCATGCACACCAAGTCTCACCCATGCACACCAAAGCCCCGCCCATGCACACCAAGCCACGCCCATACCCGCACACCCCTGAACCCCCTTCCGTGAACCCTCGTGCCATTGTCCGTGCCCCGTGCCCTTATCATGCCCCCTTCTTTGTGCCCGCCCCCCACTGCGTGCCCCTGCCTTCTCACTGCCCGCCCTCGCCCTTGCCCTCCTACTGCGTGTCCCGGCCTTCCATTGTGCAACCCGGCCCTCCATTGCATGGCTCAACCCCCCCACCCTCCACTATGCAGCCCCGCCCCTACTGCACAACCCCACCCTCCTCTGCGCGGCCTTACCCTCCTTTGTGCACCCCTGCCACCCCTTTCATGTGCCCCCGCCTCACTTGACGCGCCTCTGTGCTCACTTGTGCACTCCCACTGACGCCCCGTGCTGTCACACCCCGTTCACATAGAACCTGACCGATGACCGGGTTAACTCCGGTTAACCCAAACCTACCAAGATCATCTGATACAGTACCCACCACATCATACCCACATCTAAGATAAGTGTTCAAAAGTTCAGCGGAAGACATAAATTACCTGTAAATATCCCCAATATACTTGATACCCAAATTGTAGTATATAGATAAATACATGTGGGCCCACAGGCATGATATTTATACAAAAAGAATAACAATTTACGTATCAAGTACACAAAAAGGGAGGTCATCAAAAGAATTAAAAAGCAAAATCTTGTACGGTGCCATTACTGCGGTCCTGCAGCACAGCCCTCGCACGTACAATCAGCACCGTGCTCATACTCCTCGGGGACCCACCAATCCTCATCGGGAAACTTGATAGTGGGGCCCGACCCTTGATCTTCAGGCTGGTGACCTGCAAAATCATCTAAAAGAGGTGCGCACGTGGGATGTGCTCACTAGCTCAGTAAGTGAAAAGAAAGACCACACAACAATCACATCCATATGCACTATATGCTATGCAATTCATTTTAAATCTTATCCACCTAAACAACATTACTAAGTCTTTGGTTATGTGCTACTACAACCACAGTGCGTGTATACCCTGGGTACGAGCCGCGAACTCCATCCCACGATACGCCCATAGGGTTGTCGGAGAAGGCCCACCGTGAGTACTCAAAAAAGTAAAGATGCCGACCACCGGCTCTCAACATAAAAGTAAATGACAGAAAGTAAAGGTGCTGACTCCATCAATTTAAAAGCAATACGATTGGCCCTCTTGAATATACCACTGAGGTTGTCGACTGTCCTAATGACCAGCCGGGCGTATGTCTAACCGCCACAGTGACCCGACAACCACGACCACTGCTTCCCACCAAGTGATAACCCAACACCTCAACCCCTGTTGAGAAGGGTCGTAGCACGGGGAAATAATAATCCGAAACTACATGCTCCTATATGACATAGTACGATTGTATAGTGCCATCGCGTCCCATTCCACGGGCCACCCATGCACTCGCTTCCAAGCCGACCACGGCGTCTAGTCTAATAATGCATCATGCACTGTAATCCAATCACTCATCACATAAGCACACCAATCATTTAACATTGAGAATGTAAGGCACAACACACACATCATAAATCCTTAATTTAGAATGCACAAGCAAATGCACACGAATGGCATATGAGGATGACTAATCTACACATAATTTGCATGATGACATGGCTAGTCTAGATACAATTTAATGATGCAACAACAAGCTTAAATAAAGTCAAACGTCCTCTCCCCACTAACTTGCTGTGTACAAAAACTCAAGCTCGGTACGTGTGAGATCCAACGCAAGAAACGTAAGTTTCTAGTGAAACCTATCATAAGTGAATGGGGTTAGTATTTCCCACTTGGGTCAAAACTAGCAAGTTTTGATGTTTAAATCATGTTTAAAATTATAAAATAATGTTTTCCGTCCGTTTTGGGTCCATTCGAGCACAAAAATCATGTTGGGGGGCCAATACGTGGGCCAGACAGCCCGCCTATCTTCGCCCACCTGTCTTCTCAGGTGGGCGGGCTCACCCACCGGTCTTCTCAGGTGGGCGGGTTCGCCCATTGGTCCTTGCCCACCGATCTTCTCAGGCGGGTAAGGCTTGCCCACCGGTCCAACCGCGGGAACCCTCAGGCAGGAGGGTTGGCCCGCCGGTCCTCGCCCACCTGAGGGGGTAAAATTTTGCCTTCTTCCTTGAAACTTTCCCTAACCTTGGGAAAACCAAATGGGACTGTTTCAATCACATTTTCCACACATCTAAGGTCTTATAAGATGATTCTAACCTAGATCTAAGTTAGATTTAAAGATTGAAAAGCCATCTTACCTTCTTTGCTCAAGAACTCTTCCAAAACCCCAAAATCACTTCTTAGATCAAGAAATCACCAGTGCTTCTCAAATATTGTAAACACTTCTTCAAATCCTTCAAAATCAACACATAGACCATCTATTAAACCTTAGATTCATCATCTCAAGTGGGATTTACAAGATCTCAAGGAACTCTACCCAAATCAAGGGTTTCACTTGGGGTTTGGTGAAAGTTTGAGAAGCATAGCCTTTGCTCACCTCAAATCGTAGATTTCGTGTTGGGGATCACTTTTTCGGTATCGGAATGTGAAGATCAAACCTCAGCGTCGCTTAAATCCATTTCTTCCTCCTCTTTCTTTCCCTTTCTTGTTCTTCGTTCTCTTTTCTTCCTTTCTTTTCTCTCTCCTCTTTACTCTTCTCACCAACTCTTTAATGCAACAAATGAGAAAAGGAGAAACATAATAAGTTCTATTTATACTTTAAAATATCTAGTAACCACATGGGTGGGTCACTCAGGTGGGTGGATGCGCCCACCTGTGACCACCCACCTGTGGGTCGAAACTTAGCCAACAAGTGAGATTTCGATGGAATTCGACTCTCGGCATGTATCTCACTCTCGGCACAAGGTATATTATACGTATACACTTTAGGATACGACTACATACCAGCGTTACCCGTACATGACCTTATGATATGTGCATGTACACGGATTGGATACACCCGTCTCCTCTGGCACTGACTTGGACTTGTCTAGCCAACTTGTGTTCAAAGTCACCCTTGCCATCATGGTCCATAAGGAACCCGCCTTAACCCTCTCTGGTTCGAGTCCTGCATGGTTAAACCGGGTCAACCGTGTAATTAAACCAGGTTTTTAAAGTAGGGTATCACATTTATCCCCCCTTTTTGAAAATTTCATCCTCGAAATTGGCGTACCTGGTTGTTCGAAAAGATGAGGGTACTTGGATTGGATTTCATCCTCTTTCTCCCAAGATGCTTCTTCAAGTGAATGATTAGCCCATCGCACCTTTATAATGGGAATGGAGAGGTTGCGAAGGGTTTTCACTTTTTGGTCCAAGATTTCAGCTGGTTGTTCTCTATAGGTCATATCAGCTTCTAGATATTCTGGTTCCATAGGTAATACATGCGATGGATCGTGAACATATCGCTTCAGCATGGATACATGGAATACATTATGAACATTTTCGAACGAAGGTGGAAGGGCAAGTATGTAGGCTACTGAGTCAACCCGAGTCAAAATCTCAAATGGGCCAATGTATCTCGGGCTCACCTTACCCTTTCTATGGAATCTATGGAACCCTTTAGTAGGAGAAATCTTGAGAAACACTTTTTCTCCTGCTTGAAACTCAATGTCTTTCCTGCAGGTGTCTGCATAACTCTTTTGACGTGACTGAGCTACCTTAATTCTTTCTCAAATAACATCGACCTTATGACATGTCATCTGTATCATTTCAGGTCCTAACATTCGGCGTTCGCCTACCTCATTCTAATACAGAGGAGTTCTACACTTCCTACCATATAATGCCTCATATGGAGCCATCCCAATTGTAGCTTGGTAACTGTTGTTATAGGTAAACTCCATAAGGGTTATATATTCTTCCCAACTACTATACATTTCCATTGCACATGCCCTGAGCATGTCTTCTAATATCTGTATGGTTCGCTCTGACTGACCATCAGTCTGTGGGTGGAAAGCAGTACTCAAGTTCAATTGTGATCCCAAAGCATGCTGAAAACTTTTCCAAAATCTGGAAGTGAACCTTGGGTCCCTATCTGATACAATGTTCACTGGCACTCCATGCAAGCGCACTATGTTATCCATATAAAGTTGTGCTAATTTGGCTATAGAGAATTTGGTCTTGATGGGAATGAAATGAGCAGTCTTAGTAAGCCGATCAACTATTACCCAAATCGCATCTATCCCCTTAGGTGTGCATGGTAGTCCGGTGACAAAGTCCATCGTAATCCTATCCCACTTTCAGTCTGGTACTGGGAGTGGCTGAAGAGTACCATAAGGTCGATGCCTCTCAGCTTTTACTTTTTGGCATGTAAGACAAGTCGCCACATATAGGGCTATCGTGATTCTCATGCTTGGCCACCAGTAGTTTTGTTTAAGGTCCTTATACATCTTTGTACTTCCTGGGTGGAGTGAGTACTCGGATCTATGTGCTTCCTACACTATCTTGTCTTATATCTCCAAATCATCAGGCACACACAACCTACTTCGAAACAGTAATGCCTCGTCGCTGGCTAAAATGAAATCAGGGTCGTTCATTGTTTGCTCTTGAATCTTAATTCTGATTCGTTACAACTTAGGATCCAAAGGTTGTTTCATTATCACCTCTTGCCTAATAGACGGATGCACCTGTAGAGCTGCCAGGGATACAATTAACCATTAAATGTTTTTTAGTTGATGTTCAAGCTCTAAGGTTGCTCCTTCATATAAGAGGGTTTCATCCATTAGCATCGCCTCTTGTACGAGAGGTGGGCTGACTGCTAAGTATGAGAGTGACACAGTCTATGCCTTTCGACTCAACGCATCTGCCACTACATTAGCCTTGCCAGGATGATACTGAATGTCGCAGTCATAGTCCTTCATGAGCTCGAGCCATCTCCTCTGCCTCATGTTCAAATCTCTTTGGGTGAAAAAGTACTTGAGGCTTTTGTGATCACTATATATCTCGTACTTCTCCCCATACAAATAATGTCGCCAAATCTTTAGGGCAAAAATGACTGCGGCTAGTTCCAAGTCATGAGTGGGGTAGTTCTTCTCATATTCCTTTAGTTGTCGAGATGTATATGCTATCACCTTACCGCGTTGCATGAGAACACAACCCAACCCGACCTTAGAAGCATCAGTGTAGACTGTCATTCCACCTGTGTCTTCAGGATGGTCAACACAGGGGTTGATACTAACCTTTTCTTCAATTCCTGAAAACTCTTCTCACATTCCTCTACCCAGTCAAATTTCACACCCTTTTTGGTTAATTTAGTCATTGGCGCTAAGATTCGAGCAAAATTTTCAATGAAGCACCGGTAATATCTAGCCAAACCCAAGAAACTTCTAATTTCAGTAAAATTCTTAAGGCTTTCCCACTCTACTACTGCTTTCACCTTATCAGGATCCACCTCAATTCCGTCCTTAGACACTACGTGTCCCAGAAATCCAACTTGCTCAAGCAAAAATTCACATTTACTGTATTTGGCAAACAATTGTTGTTCTCTCAGCCTCTGTAATACCATCCTTAGGTGTTGAGTGTGCTCCTCTTCTGTCTTAGAGTAGATCAAGATGTCATCAATATAAATAATTACCCATTTATCAAGGACATCGTGAAATACTCGATTCATTAAATCTATGAATGCTATCGGTGCATTGGTTAACCCAAAAGATAACACTAGGAACTCATAGTGACCATACCGACCGAGTCTGAAAGCTGTCTTGGGTATGTGGCCGCTCTTTATCTTGAGCTGAAAATAGCTTGATCTAAGGTCTATCTTTAAAAATACCTTTGCACCTTGTAGTTGGTCAAACAAATCATCAATGCGTGGCAATGGATACCGGTTCTTAATGGTTAGCTTATTCAGTTCTCGATAATCAATGCACATACGCAAGCTGCCATCCTTCTTCTTGACAAACAATACTGGGGCACCCCAAGGTGAAACACTTGGGCGAATAAACCCCTTCTCTAACAATTCTTGCAACTGCGTCTGCAACTCCCTCAATTCGGGTGGTGCCATCTTGTATGGAGCTTTAGACACTGGAGCTGCTCCAGGAATCAAGTCTATAGCAAATTCCAACTCTCTATCAGGCAGTAGATACATCAGATCATCTTGAAAGACATTGGAAAATTCTTTAACCACCTCTACCTCTTCTAGAGGTGTAACCTTTGCATCAACATCAAGTACCGATGCTAAGTAACCCTGACATCCACTTTCCAACAACTTTACCGCTTGAAGAGCGGAGATGAGGACTTTTCTAGCCCGTTTCATTTTATCACCTTGGTATACCAATTCTTTCCCTTCATCATCTGTCACCCTAATTAATTTTTCAGCACACATCACATTTGCTCGATGGGCTGACAACCAATCTATACCCAATATAACATCAAAATTCTACATATTAAATTTGATGAGTTGTGCATCCAATTTCTTTCCATTGATTTCGACTGGGCATGACTTGTACACCTCCTTCAACCGTGTAACTTTGCCTGTAGGAATACTAACAATCATCTTATGATCTAGTGTCTTGGGTGACATACCAAGTTTCTCAGCAAATCTCTTAGAAGTGAATGATTGTGTAGCTCCTAAATCAAACAAGACATAGGCTGGTATACCCGATATGGGTAGAACACCTAGTGCAATCAATGCATATAAGTATAGCAGGTCATCAAAATTCAGCATAAAGAAAATCTTAAATTAGAATGTACCTACTACCACTTCTGTGTTGGCCTCAACTTCCTCAGCTGATAAGGCATACATTCTTCCTTGTGGTTGATTCCCCCGAGTTAAGGGAGGTCTATACACAGCGGGCTGACTGGATGGTAAGGCTGGTCTGACCCGACAGTCTTTAGCATAATGCCCATAAGAGTGGCAATTAAAGCAACGAATCTGTGATGTCAAAACTAGGGCAGGGCCCCTTTGTACCTGACCTGCTGTAGATGGAGGACGGGGTGGCCTTGTGACTGTAGGCACCGTACTAGTGTTTAGGTGAAAAGATGTAGAGCCCAAACCACTAGCTGATCGAGGAAGGTAGCCAGGTGGCTTATAGGGTTGTTTATATGTAGGCCCAGAACTATACGACCCACGGTATACCTTGGATGAGTTGCCCGTGTTCGAAAATGGATTAGTCCTCTTCCATAATCCAGGTGTGAGGGACTGTTCTCCCTTCTGCTTATCTTCCATGGTTTTAGCTTTTTGCACAATTTGGCCATAATCTGTCAAATCTAAGATCTCGAGCACTGACCCAATAGATGCCTTTAATCCCTTCAGGAACCTTGCAGCCTTTTCCTCCGCTGACCCCATATGCCTAGGGGAAAAATGGAACAAGCTTTTAAACTGCTGCTGATACTCAACGATAGTCTTATTCCCTTGAGTCAAGGCTATGAATTCTGTCTCTTTACGGTCTCTGAAGCTACGAGGGTAATGGTTGGCCAAAAACAACTCCTTGAACTGCTCCCATGTGGGTTCTGGATGTGCAGCTAACAATATAGGCTTAGAGGCTTGCCACCAAGAGTTTGCTTCATTCTTGAGTTGCAGCCCCTCACAAATAAGCTTCTGTGCCTCAGTGCACTCAATTACCTCAAATATCTTTTTCAGCTCTTGGATCCATTGGTCTGGCTCTAGAGGATCACTCCCCACCTTAGAGAATACAGGTGGCAAGTTCCTCTTGAAAGATTTCACTACCCTTGACGTATTATTTGTCGACGGGTAATTGGGTGCATATGCCGGATAGTAAGGGTACGGAGGGGGCACCATATATGGAGGAGTGTTGAGTGGCGGAATTGGAGGTGTACCTCTAGCTTGTGGCCCCATACTAGACCCTACAGGTGGCTCTTGTGGAGTAATTATCCGAGGATGTTGACCAAGTTGAGGAAGGTCTAACTGTTGCTGTATAGCAGCCATAAATTCCTGCTGCTGTTGGAGCATTTTTTGCTGGAAGGCTTTCTATGACTGCTGAACTATGGTTGCAACATCACTCGGAGTGATAACACATGGAGGATCCGAAAGTGTGGTCAAAGGTGGGTCCCTTTGTGCCACACCCTGATCAAGGGTTTCTTGAGATTGTGAAAGTGGGGTTTGCCCCACAGAGCGGGACCTTCGAGGATTTCGTGGTCAACCGACAGGACGAGGACCACTTCGAGGATTCGTGCATTGCTACCGGATCTAGTGTGTACCATCGTGTCCTTGCACCTAGAACATACCATACACAAAACATTGGTTAAGTACCATAGAACTTACATAGGCATATAATCATATGCCAACACACGGGGTATTGTAGTGTAAGATGTCTTGCATCTAGCCACAGCTTAGCCCCGAGGGTACTGTGTTAGCGCTTTGACAAGTAGGACAGTGGTCCCACTCGACCCCCCTTTTTTTTGTAATGTTATCATTATTATATATATATATATATAATAATCTCCCCCCTTTTTTTCTCTCCCAACTGACGGACTGCCACCAGCGGGCACCCACTGGCGGGGCAGCACGGGTTGGGCCCGTCGGTCCAACCCGAGGCGGAAAAGGGTAAAGGG
Organism: Macadamia integrifolia; assembly: GCF_013358625.1. Taxonomy (NCBI): domain Eukaryota; kingdom Viridiplantae; phylum Streptophyta; class Magnoliopsida; order Proteales; family Proteaceae; genus Macadamia; species Macadamia integrifolia. The sequence goes on from NC_056558.1 coordinate 32,469,536, forward strand.
GCTTTTAAGCCCCTTTCCTCCTCATTTCTCCCATCTCTTCCCTTTGCACACTCGGGGAGATTTTTTTGGAGGGCTCCTTGGCGCGTCCACTCGCGATTTCACTCAACGATTCCACGGATTTTGGAAGATCCAAGTGCCTTTCACTCTCAAGTAAGTCTCTTCTCCATTTCTCTTCTTGGAACATGTATTTTGGAGGTTGAATCCATTTATACTCCCCAAGACTTGATTTTTTTTCATGTTTCTTTCCATAGAATAATCATTCCATGAGAATATGATGCTTCCTTTGTGACTCATTCATAGTTTTGGGCTTTACTACCCAATCTATGAGAGAAAATCCCAAACCATGCCCTAATTTCTCCAAATTTGGGGTTTTCTTCTATCTCTACCCTTTTCTCCCCCAACTAACAACTCAATTGAGATTTCTTATCCTTGATTTGTACTGAATTGAAATATCTTTAATGATTTGCACTTTCATGAAAATCCATCTCCTTTCCATGAAAATCCATCTTTTTTTTTTTATGTTAGGTTTCTTGAAAAAAAAAAATTTCTAGGGTTTCTATGATTCTCTTCACTTCATTCCATACTTGTGAACAACTTTGAATCACCTACCATTAATTGTTGGTGCAATGATATTTGTATTACACTTTGAATCCATACTTGTGAATAACTTTGAATCTCTCTTATTCCTTGCACCTCTATGTCATAATAGAAAATTTCTTTACATATTCTTGATTGTATAATGATAGGCATTACTATCATTGACATGTAAGCTTCAAGTTCTACACTATTATGGGATTTTTCTTTTCATTCTCTTGGATTGAACTTGCATATTGAATTTGGGGCTTTCCATCATTTGACACCAATTACCCCACTTGAGGAAATTCTTGTGAGGCTTTCCATCTCTTCTCACTTGCCATGCTTTATACTCCTTTGTTACTTTTATATTTTGCAGCATACTAGTGGATGCCATGTTTTGGGGGTTTCCTCCTATTCCTTTCCCCATGGCTTAACCACCCCCTTTCTTGTAATGATCCACATTATGTATTTAGGTGCATTTACATGTGTTTGCTCACCCATCTATTTACTTCCTTTGTTGTGCAACATCCCTACTTATCATTATTTCTTCTCTTCTCTTACTAGGATGTCTTCTCGTAAGGGCAAGGAACAAGCATCTTCTTCTAATAGACGTAGGGCCACAATTTCAAAACGAAAAAGTGTAGGGACTAGTTCCCCAGCCCTTCACACAAGGCAACAAGGACATGCCCCCATCGATCCTTTAGACTATGATGAGGGACTCTTCCGAAGTTTGAGGGCGGAAACTAATTGGCAGACCTTTCTAAAGAAGTCTGTGATGATGGAGAAAACCGTGGTAACTTGTGATTTCAACAAGATTCAACTTCAAGAGAGGTTTACTGCACTGCGTTGGCAGTCCATCCTTAACATTGATTGTCCCTGCTATGAACACCTGGTTCGAAGATTTTACTATAATTTGGAGGTCTCTTACCAGTATGGGGAGTACTCAATCACCAGCATGGTGAAGGGAGTGAATATTCATTTGACTGTGGACACTCTTGCTAGTATTTTAGATATTTCATCAGTTGGGCATCAATTCTATAGCCCCCCAAGGAGTAAGCCCGTGGGCCCATCCTTAAGTTTAGGGATGCAGGACCACATTTACGAGACCATTAGTGGTAGCAAGGTGCGTCCGGATTCCGAGACGACATTTCACCCAGAGGCTCGTGTATTTGCTCACTTGGTTCAGTTTAATTTACTCGCTAAAGGTCACAAGAATCAAGTAGGCTTCATAGCAGCCTACATAGCCTTTTGCATCTACAAGGCCTTAGAGGGAGGTTCCGAGCACTTATGCTTGCCCTATGTTATACTTAAGACTATGGAGCATCATGTCTCACATTCTGAGGACGAAGGTTTCCCGTATGGTAGGACCCTCACTAGGGTTTTTGAGTTCTTTGAGGTGGATTTGAGTGGTGAGGAGGGAAAGACTCTAGCGGACAAATTTAACGGGGAAACCTACGCATGATGGGTCTCCAAGCTCTTATGGATGTACCTCAGAGGGCAAGAGCTCAAGGAGGCAGGGACAAGGGGAATGTCCACCGGGAGGATGTCCACATGGAGGAGGAGGAAAATAGTGGATGAGGATTATGTTCCTCAATTCAAGGAGGAGGACTTTCTGGACGAGGATATCCTCGAGGAGCAGCCTCTTGATTCGAGAGATGCTGATCCTAACTTTGCTAAGGCCGCAGACCCACAGTATAGGGCCCCACCACCTGGGAGTGGTGCATTTGACTTTGAGAGTATGATGACTAGTATGAGGGCCCTGAAAGATGGGCAAGATCAGCTTCTGAGAATACTAGATGAGAGTGCTATTAGAGAGGAAAATATCTTAGAAAGGTAGGCTACATTAGAGAATTCCTTCCTAAGATTAAGTGAGGATTTGGACACAACGGCCAATGTTATTTCAGTGGATTTTTCCCGACTCCGGAGGGATATGCAACTAGTGAATTCAAGGTTTGACTACTATGACCGTCGGCTCAATGTTAGATCAAGGCTTAGGAGGGATGGAGTAGTAGAGCTAGACGATGACGAGGGTCTCTGAGGACTTAGCTTGCCTATCCAAATCAGCTTTTACTTGTCTCTGTTGTTTATGTGTTTATGGTGGATTATATGTATAATTTTTTTTGTACTTTTCTCTGTGATTTGGACTTAATAGTATGGTGTTCTGATGTTGTTGGTGACTTTTAGCTAGTTTTGTATGCTTGTTAAACTTATTGTGATTTGATTGTAACAACGTTAGTTAGCCCTTGTTGATTATGCTTATTCATATATGTATGTTGTCTATCAGGTGCTTCTATTTGAAAATTTTGGAAAATCTTGTTTTAGCGTTGTTATGCTGCCGAAATTTCGTTAAATCCGTAGTTGATGGTTTATGAAATCAAATAACTAATCTTTTATTCATTCCAAGTAAACTTTCTTTAATGCATGCCATAAAATACAATAATTAAATGCAACCATCATTTTTTTTTTTGGCTTTTAATTCTTTGAAGTTTTTACATTTACCCAATCCCATTTCCTATTATAGTTTTTATGGGGTCTATATGGTATGCCGTGAGTGGATAGAGCATCCCGCTCTGATACCACCGTTGTCACACCCCGTTCACACAGAACAGGACCAGTAATCGGGTTAACTCCGGTTAACCCAAACCTGCTAGGATCATCTGATAAAGTACCCACCACAGCATACCCATATCTAAGATAAGTGTTCAAAAGTTCAGTGGGAGACTTAAATTACCTGTAGATATCCCCAATATACTTAATACCCAAATTGTAATATATAGATAAATACATGTGGGTCCGCAGGCATGATATTTACACAAAAAGAATAACAATTTACGTATCAAGTACACAAAAAGGGAGGTCATCGAAAGAATAAAAAAGCAAAATATTGTACGGTGCCATTACTGCGGTCCCACAGCACAGCCCTCACACGTACAATCAGCACCGTGCTCATACTCCTCAGGGACCCACCAATCCTCATCGAAAAACTCGACAGTGGGGCCCGACCCATGATCTTCAGGCTGGTGACCTGTAAAATCATCTAAAAGAGGTGCACACGTGGGATCAGCTCACTAGCTCAGTAAGTGAAAAGAAAGACCACACAACAATCACATCTATATGCACTATATGCTATGTAATTTATTTTAAATCTTATCCACCTAAACAACATTAGTAAGTCTTTGGTTATGTGCTACTACAATCACAGTGCGCGTATGCCCTAGGTACGAGCCGTGAACTCCATCCCGCGATACCCCTATAGGGTTGTCGGAGAAGGCCCACCGTGAGTACTCAGAAAAATAAAGCATGTCGACCACCGGCTTTCAACATAAAAGTAAATGACAGAAAGTAAAGGTGTTGACCCCATCAATTTAAAAGCAGTACAATTGGCCCTCTTGAATATACCACTAAGGTTGCCGACTGTCCTAATGACCAGTCGGGTGTATGTCTAACAACCACAGTGACCCGACAACCGCAACCACTGCTTCCCCCCAAGTGATAACCCAACACCTCAACCCCTGTTGAGAAGGGTCATAGCACGGGGAAATAATAATCCTAAACCGCATGCTCCGATATGACATAGTACGATTGCATAGTGCCACCGCGTCCCATTCCACGGGCCACCCATGCACTCGTTTCCAAGCCGACCGCGGCGTCTAGTCTAATAATGCATCATGCACCGTAATCCAATCACTTATCACATAAGCACATAAATCATTTAACATTGAGAATGTAAGGCACAACACACACATCATAAATCCTTAATTTAGAATGCACAAGCAAATGCACACGAATGGCATATGAGGATGACTAATCTACACATAATTTGCATGATGACATGGCTAGTCTACATACAATTTAATGATGCAATAACAAGCTTAAACAAAGTCAAACGTCCTCTCCCCACTTACTTGTTGTGTACAAAAACTCATGCTCAGTACGGGTGAGATCCGACGCGAGAAACGTAAGTTTCTAGTGAAACCTATCATAAGTGAATGGGGTTAGTATTTCCCACTTTGGGGTCATAACTAGAGATTTTTTATGTTTAAATCATGTTTAAAATCATAAAAGAAGGTTGCCCGTCCGTTTTGGGTCCATTAGGACACAAAAATCACGTTGGGGGGCCAACAGGTGGGCTAGATAGCCCACCTGTCTTCGCCCACCTATCTTCTCAGGTGGGCAGGCTCACCCACTGATCTTCTCAGGTGGGCGGGTTCGCCCACCGATCCTTGCCCGTCGATCTTCTCCGGTGGACAAGGCTTGCCCACCGGTCCAACCAGCGGGCACCCTCAGGCGGGTGGGTTGGCCCGTCGATCCTCACCCACCGATGGGAACCAAGGGACTGCCCTCTCAGGCGGGTGCCCTCAGGCGGGCGGGTCGGCCCGTCGGTCCTCGCCCACCTGAGGGGGCAAAAATTTGCCTTCTTCCTTGAAACTTTCTCCAACCTTGGGGAAATCAAATGGGGTTGTTCCAATCACATTTTCCACACATCTAAGGTCTTATAAGATGATTCTAACCTAGATCTAAGTTAGATTTAAGGATTGAAAAGCCATCTTATCTTCTTTGCTCAAGAACTCTTCCAAAACCCCAAAATCACTTCTTAGCTTAAGAAATCACCAATGCTTCTCAAATCTTGTAAACACTTCTTCAAATCCTTCAAAATCAACGCATAGACCATCCATTAAACCTTAGATTCATCATCTCAAGTGGGGTTTACAAGATCTAAAGGAACTCTACCCAAATCAAGGGTTTCACTTGGGGTTTGGTGAAAGTTTGAGAAGCATAACCTTTGCTCACCTCAAATCGTAGATTTCGTGTTGGGGATCACTTTTCTGGGGTCAGAATGTGAAGATCAAATCTCGGCGTCTCTTAAATCCATTTCTTGCTCCTCTTTCTTTCCCTTTCTTCTTTTTCGTTCACTTTTCTTCCTTTCTTTTCTCTCTCCTCTTTACTCTTCTCACCAACTCTTTAATGCAATAAATGAGAAAAGGAGAAACATAATAAGTGCTATTTATACTTTAAAATATCTAGTAATCACATGGGTGGGTCACTCAGGTGGGCAGATGCGCCCGCCTGTGACCGCCCACCTGTGAGTTGAAACTTAGCCAACAAGTGAGATTTTGATAGAATTCGACTCTCGGCATGTATCTCACTCTCGGCACAAGGTATATTATACGTATACACTTTAGGATACGGCTACATACCAGCGTTACCCGTACATGGCCTTATGATACGTGCATGTACACGGCTTGGGTACACCCGTCTCCTCTGACACTGACTCGAACTTGTCTGGCCAACTTGTGTTCAAAGTCACCCTTGCCATCATGGTCCATAAGGAACCCGCCTTAACCCTCTCTGGTTCGGGTCCTGTATGGTTAAACCGGGTCAACCGTGTAATTAAACCAGGTTTTAAAAGTAGGGTATCACACATGCCCCCACTTCGACGATCAAATTTTGTATGAGATTCCCTCTTCACCCACTTGCATACCCCAAGCCACCTGCTAGCATACCCTACACTGTGACATCACATTGGCAAAAAAAACATCTTTTTCAATCTATTGGCCAAAAAAGTATCTTTTCACCCATTGGCCAAAAAAATCACCCTTCTACCCCATTGGCCAAGGAAATCCTCTTTTCACCCCATTGGTAAAAAAAAATCACCTTTTTCACCCTATTAACCAAGAAAATCCCCCTTTTCACCCCATTGGCCCAAGAAACCTTTAAATACCCCTTTCTCCTTGAAATTTCACACTTGAGCCTCCTAGTGAGCACCACTTGTAGGACAAACTCTACTCCCCTCTCCCCTCTCCCCTCCCCCTTTGAAGTTCTTCAAGTCTTCGAAGCGATCTTCATAGATTCAAAGTGTTCTTCGGGCCTTCAAAGTTCTTCAATCCTTTGAAGTTTTATAGTGAGCACCCTTTGTAGGAGAATCTCTACTCCCCTCTCCCCTCCCCTTTTGAAGTTCTTCAAGTCTTCGAAGCTATCTTCATAAATTCAAAGTGTTCTTCGGGCCTTCAAAGTTCTTTAAGCCCTTTGAAGTTCTCCAAACCTTAGCCTAGCCTTCCCATAGCCTATCCCCAGTGGAAGCTTTACCGGAGTGCCACCTCAGCCTAGCCTTCCCATAGCCTATCCCCAGTGAAAGCTCTTCTGGAGTACCACCTCAACCTAGCCCCCCATAGCCTAACCCCAGTAGAATCTCTGCCAAAGTGCCACCTCTGCCTAGTCCTCCCATAGCCTATCCCCAGCGGAAGCTCTGCTAAAGTGCCATCTAAACCTAAGACCAAAAGCACACCCTCTCTAGTGGAAGCTCTATCAGAGTGACACCTCAGCCTAAGCCCGGAAGTAGCCTTCCTTAGCTGAAGCTTTGTCGAAATTCAAATATGAAAGTAGCCGATCCTAGCCGAAACTCTGCCTGAATACTACCACAGTCAAGATCTGTCGAAAAAGGAAGTTGGAGGTTAAGACCATCTTCCTCTGAGCCGAGAGAATCCACAAGAGAGTTCGTATCTGCTCCAACTAGGGGTCCACCCCTTTTGACCCAAAACAGGGGCCAAGATCAGGTATAATCTCTCACTTGAATTAGTATAATGTAGACTTTTATTAACCTTGTTTTAGTGTACATAAGTAATTAAATTCAGTTAATGTATATGTGTGATAACTTAGCCATGCATACGGAATAGGAATAATTGTGGAAAATGTTTGTTCTCAAGCATCTAGTAGGAAGATCGATTGAACCAGGTAGATTGGGTGTCTAACACCTTCACAACTCTACAACTTGACACGTATCCTAATCTCTTGACTAGACCAATTTTTTGACCATTTTCTTAGGAATTAGGCCCACCTCGGATCTTAGGCCCATAATCCTAGGTGGCGACTCCAAACCCCTTTCATATGATCCCAATTCCCCGTATTGGACCATCATCAAATACTCATCTCAATGACGACCCCTACAATCTTGCGAAATAGACCCTCATATATCTCTGAGAGGCGGTACGATGGTGCAGGGCCCACATATAAGTACACACGACATACCCCTCCCTAAGAAAGAGAAAGAGAGGAGAGAGGGCCGAACATAAGTCTCTTATTTTCCCCCCACAAAAGGGGGGGAAAGGGAAGAAATTCCAGCCGCTACCCTCACAAAAAGCCATAAAATAGGATATTTTTGGTTATGTACTAAAACGCTTTTCTCTTACCCCATTAGCTTTGGTTTGCTCTCTACCACCAAAGATTTGTTCTTGAACTCTTTCCCGCTCCATCTCTCCATTAACTCACAGACCTTTTGATGATAATTTATGTGGGATATCCATCATTTTCATTATCACTGTCCATGATGGTGATAATTCCAACCATAGAGGTGTCTTCTTCCACATGCTCTTCAGATTCTTTCTCCTGGTTAGGAGTAGGAAGTTAAGGTCCTTCACAGATCTGCACTTTCTTCACTACATGAAAGAGATGCTAAAACCCCGTATTCCAATGCCTCTTCCAAGGTGTCCCCCTCTGTTGCTTCTTTGAGAAGCTTTATTTGTTCAGTATAATAATCTTCACTGATGGCTACGTCGCCAACATTTTGTCAGTCCCATCTAGGTGGCCTACCCTTGTGTTCAAAAGTACAATTAAATCCACCATTCGCTCCTTGAATGCTACTTCAGAATTTGCATCTTATTCCTCTTCCTCTTGGTCAAGACCTTTATCTGGTAATATCTTTATTTGGATAGGTAATGTTGAAATCAATGGGATCTATCATTGGGTCATCCCTACCCATGGTGCACACTAGATGATTAACCATGTCATCAATTTCCTTGGCATCATAGTTATCATGTTCATCATGGGCGGACTCTTCCTTTGTGTCGCTCATTATGTGAATCAAGCAAGCCTCTTCTTTGATTTGTTCTTCGACTGCTAATGCCACAACTACCTAAGTAGCTCATCTATAATTTTTCCAACTACTAGTTGAGGGTCCTTCCAAGCTCAACAGGATGTATCAATGGAGCAAGATCCATCTTTGATTCTTCATTATCCAGAGCAATCACTGATCTAGTTAATGAGGTGAATCTGGTGACCTTGGTAGCATATCATTCCAGCTATAGAGATATGTCCATTCATTCTCAAGTTCTTGAAAGCATGGATCATACATTATTCCTGGGTCGTGCGATGATCGAGAGTCTGGGTCATATAATGGGGTTGATGGGTATAACGTAGGATGTTATGAAGGGGATGTAATGTGAAAGGTTGGATATTCTGAAGGGGATAATGGATAATATAAGGGTTATAGAGGATATGATCCCGGGTGGTATGAGGGGGATTCAGGTTGTGGTGGTGAAGGGGGATAGTGTATAGGTGATGGAGGGACATGGATCATTCGAGCTTCGGGTGGTGAGGGCCCAATTGTGGTTGACCAATGACTCCCAATTCTCCTTCATTGATGGTTCTTTCAGCTTCCTCCCTTATTATTTGTGCTCTTCTCTCCATAACCTTTCTGTAAACCTGGGTATTGAGCATCCCTTAATAACTTTTTTCGATGTGGGTGCCTGTGGCTACCAAAGCATCAAAATTCTGCAAATGTTGGTAGTAGAGTACCTCATAGTAAGGTTTGGAGAGATTTTCAATCGACATCTCTACTTGCACCACCTCAGAAGGGCGATCCACCATTTTTCCAGCCTTGTCGCAAAACCTTATTAGAAATGTCATAAACCTTCCTTTGGTTGTTACCTCAAGGTCTCCAACTCACATCTCTTGACATCAACTTCTATATTATAAGAGTATTGTTTGGTAAAAGATTGCACAATTGTCCCCCAATTCTAAGTCTGTTGGGGTTCCAACTGAGTTAGCCACCTCAAAGCTGGTTTTGACAAAGTCAACATAAATGCTTGCCCCACATGTTCATCGGTGGGTTGCCATGATTTGGCGATACTCATGAAGATCTTTAGGTGAGCCTTGGGGTCTCCTGATCCATTAAACCAATCAATCTGCGATTTAAACTTCTCAGGGACTCGTGCTTCAGAGAAAAAACTCATCTCGTTGGGATCTATGGCCTACACTTCTTGGCTCCTATCACTCCGGATCATGCTTTCTAATTTTCCAAATGTTCTCACATCTTCTTTTCCCTTTCAGTCTCTGGAAGTTCATTTTACATTTGGCCAGCCAAATCTTCCTCTTTCTCATCAATCACAAACTTAAGAGGAGCGGCATTGTGGAAGTTCCCTTGGTGTAGCCACCTTGGGCCGTTCTGGTTCTCCTGAGGGAGGAACAGGGTCTACCCTCTTTGGGTTTCGAGCAAAATTCTCATTCTGAGTAGGGATGGAGTCAGCCCTAGATAGGTTCCTAATCTCATATAGGATTTGTGCCAAGTTCTTCTTAAATTCAACCATCTCAGCTTGCATGGTTTCCAAGGGACGAGCCCATGTTGGCTTTGGTGCATCACCACTGACTGGGTCCCTAACAAATGCTTCCATTCTGATTGAACCCTAACTCTGTGATAAAGGACTATTTGATCGGGATGATATTGGACTTAGGCGAGTCAATCGGTTACCCTGACGAGTCCACAAGGACGACGGGGGAATATTTTGGACTTGTAATCATGCCTGATCCACAAAGAACATTTGGTTTCAGATTTTCTTTTTGTTTTGATTTTTTTTTAATTATTTTTTTATGATTTTTTTATTTGCAATCAAGTGTTTCAGACAAAGTTAGTGCAAACATGGTGACCTTGGTAAAAAGTGGTCTTATAAGATATTCAATGTCATTGGGTTATGCTCTCTATGATTTATCCCACTTGATGATTCTTTTCCCTAGATGTCCATGGAATGCACCTCCTTGATGATTCAAAATTTCATACAATTTGATGGGAATCACCCCATAATCATACATACTGAACCCTCGAGGTGTCATTACCTATTTTCAGGACAGAATCTTTAACCGACAACCCACTCGAGAGAGAGCATATCCCTAACAACTTGAATACATTATAAGAATACTCCAACCTAAATCTCAAACAAATCTAATCATTTAACTTGTGGTGTTCCTAGGGGTTTCCAATCTATTTCCTATATGATGCAAGGATGCAATGAATGCAATAGGACCAAACCGGCTATCCTTGAAGGGATCTGTATACTCAGGGTATGTGATCCTTTTATATATCGAAAGGTATGGTATCAAGGGTGTGACGTCCTTGCCCATTACTTATGACTGCACACGAGGTTAGACAATTGGCCATAGAGGTGGATGGAATTGTGCTATGAGTGGGTGCAAAAGTGTAATGCAAAACGTACCACCACATGATCTCAGATGCCATAAGGTGCACAAACCTCCCCGAGGGTGCTGGCACAATAAAGGTCATCCTCACCGTACGATTGTGATTTAAGCATTCTTGTACAGGAAGCGGCTATCATGTGATCTCAGAATACTTAGAATGTCGTACACGGACCTCCCCGAGGGTGCTGGCACGACAGAGAGTCTCCTCGCCACATGATTTCACTTCGAGCATGATGCATGATTCAGTTATTACGTACAATTACAAACATGGGTTAGCCAAACATATTTTCATACAAATACATTAAGGGGAATATTCTTGCATTTAACGGTAGAATCTAATATTGGAAGTTTGGCATGTCCCCAGTAGAGTTGCCACTGTAAGGGGGGCAATGGCCGCAGATCATCCGCGGGCCCCCGCAGCACCACATCCTCGCTCAAAGAAATGTGGGGCCTATTTTACAAGCGCTATCTTCCTTTTGGGTGTTTTCTAAGAAAGAATGTTAATAATGACCCAATATTGGGGATTGGGGATCATAAAATTTTGGAGTCGCCACCTAGGGTTAGGGCCTAGGACCCGGGATATGGGCCCGTTCTGTAAGGACAGACCCGAGATTGACTCGATCTCATCCAAAGATGAGGGAACAGCTAGGTTATGAAGTTAAGAAGGTGTTAGGCACCCACTTGAGGCCACTTCCCCCGGTTGAACTGGTCTTCCTATTAGATGCTAAAATTTGAATATTTTCCTTTATATCCTAACCCACATGCATGACTATATATTTAATGTACAATATTATACATATGCTATATCAAATGAGAGGTCTACGTTATGCACACTTTGTTAAGAAATTATACCTGACCTTGACCCTTGTTCCGGGTCAATAGTGGGATGGACCCTGGTCGATACTTTGATAATTCTGAAGGAGACTCTTGACTCATATAGGAATGGTCTTGGCTGCTTGCTTCTCTCCTTTGGGGAATCTAGGCCTTTGGCAGCACTTCAGGATACTAGCATGCTTCTCGAGGGCTAAAAAATGAGGAATTCCTCCACCTTTATTCATCTTCTCTCCACATTTTCATTCGTATTTTCTTCTCTTATTTTCTCCCGTATCTCTTTTGTGTTTCACCGTGTCCCCCTTTGGTAAAAAATGGGGCCCTATTTATTGGTGTCTGGACTCACCTTGGCGGGCCTGCCAAAAGTGCTAAATTCCATGGTAGGCCCGTTGTCCCAAAATGGAAATTTTTCACGGGCACGACAGTTTTTTTTTTCTTCCAAAAAATTCATTTTTCACATGTAAAATGCCCATTTTTTCTATTTTTTGGCACAAAAATTGGCAGGTTCGGGAAGAATCTCAACCAGAATCTATCGATCGATCCTCGTTTTGAATTCCGGGAGCAATTTCGGGAGATCCGGTGGTCCAATTTTTGAGTGCAATATATCTTCGGATGGGTTTCAACCTCCTTTCTTGTAGAAAAGAGGGGACTTTTACCCTTTTTCCAGTTGGGTTTTTTTTGGTAATCCTTATTCATGTCGTTCTTGCACCATCAAGGAGTACTTAGAATTAATTCGACAATATATAACACACTAGTATCATGTACCACAAGATTGGGTCCGAAATTGGCCCCCAGGCTGGATTAAGGTTTTAGACAGTATTAGGGTTTTAAGCTGATTTGGGCCGCTGCCGGGTTTAATGTTCTGGGCTGTATTAGGGTTACTACAGGGTTTAAGATTGGATTAGGGTTTAGGCTGCCTGCGGGGTCTCAAGTTGCTGCCGGTGCCCGGAGCATCACAAAAGACCCAAATTCCTTTTTGTTACAAAGCACAGACTTTGACCATTCCCTGTTTGTCATCATTGTCGGGGTGGGTGAAAAAATTGGCATCTATAATGATATAAATCACTATCATCTTATTACTGGGGGTTCCTTATTGATTCAAATGTGGGAGTTATCTAACTCCAGCAATTGATGGTGTTATTTTGTGAAAATGAGACCTTATTATTATGCCAAGTGTTTAAACCTTTACAAATCAAATGTGTTTAAGAGAAACAGTGGGCTTGTTGAATAAAATGTTGCTACCTTATTTAGGTTGATATAATCTGGGTGAATTGCTACTCTCTTAAAGATTTATGATGTGAAAAATGAGAGCATCGTGCTTGTAGAAGAAGAGAATGTGACCCAAGACCTTTACAAATCAAATGTGATTTATATTTGACATGATAGGAAAAATGCATCTCATTACTTTGAACTTATGTGTCACTATTTTGCACTGTTTTAATTTTCTTTTATATAGGCTTAGAGAGTTGAGTTTGTTGAACAATATTTTTGTCAAGATTTCTTTTTTAATCATTTTTTATTTTTATTTTTGGATGAGTGTCGGGGCTTTATGATGGAATTTATTGTCTGAATCTGTGCAAAGGGGCAGTAACTTTGAAGATTCTTAAGGTGGCAAAGATTGGTGCATTGATTAAGTGAAATCTAGCTAGTCTTCTAGAATTTGTCTGTCACTACTTGACTTGTTGATTTTGGTTGTATTGAAGTCCATAGAAAGTATATGTAGGATTCCATATGGTAGGTATTACTTATCATTTTATTTTATTTTTTTTTTATTTACACAAGTGATGTATAGGGTTTTGCTACGCTAGCATCTATATTTGTGCATCACAAAATTGTTTCACAAAAAAAAAAAGTAAAATAAAAAACTTTAGGGGCAATTTTTAAAGTGTTGCTAAATACTAGTGAAATATGGCATTTTGTAGCCGCCCCAATAGAACTATACCTTAAGCCGCAATATGCTATCCACCCCAATTGGCATATTTAGTGGTGGTATATATTTTGCTCCGAACAATATTACTATTAGCGGCAGTAAAAATCTGGCCATAAGGCTATATTTTACACGATTTTAATTATTACTAGTATATATTGATGGGGGTAAATATCCACCACTAAATGGTATATTTATAGTGATGGATGATATAAGCAGTGCTAAACGTGTTCTTTACGCGCGGAGGTAAAAAAAAAAAGCCCCAAGGCAATAGCGGTGTCACATTTAGTGACAGATATCCGATGGTATTAAAAGCGCCCCCAAAGGCAATAGGTGCAGGAAAACTACTTTTAATGACAGAAAAAAAAAAAAAAAAAAAAAATCCACTGTTTAAGACACCTTTTCTGTAGCAAAACCATGTGTCTATAAGAAGACCGATAGGAGTGCAATGTGCTTCTTAGTATGTAGATGACATAATTGATCGGGAACGATGTGTGCATGCTATCATCTGTTAACGTGTGACTATCCACTAATTTCTCAATGAAGGACTTAAGAGAGACAAGTTATATCCTAGGCGTCAAGTTTGTGACAAATCATAAGAACATGATATTAAAGACTTTCACAGGTTAAACACACTGAGAAAATTCTAGTTAAGTTCAATTTGCAAAACTCTAAATGTTGAAGATTCTTGAACATGTCCCTATTCCATACATTACAAAGGCGCATGAAGTGTTCAATGTACAAGTTAAATTAAGAGAGCCTAACAATTCCCAATTAGTTCTATTTTTTTTTTTTTTTTTGAGGATACCTAAACCCAGCAGCAAAAAAATGGAATTCCTTCTTATAAAAAGGTCTAGAAGAAATGTTTTGAAGAATTATCGGATCATGCTCTAAATCAAATTGACAGAAGAATTCTTTCAAGTAGTTAGCCAGCTAGGGTTAGCAAACCCTCAATCTAATAATTCCTTAATAAGCTTTGAGTGGTTTCTGCTTGTTGGACCACTAAACCTAGATCCTATTGATAATGAGATCTCTACTTTTGTCTTCAAAGACAAGATGATCAGAAAAAACCCTCACTTCTAATAGTAGGGCAGCAAGGCTGTTGCTTTAGAGCTTTCACTTTCAGTCTTTGGTTTAAAAAAGGGCAGTGCACGAGACTCCTGCATGTGCGAGATCAAAGGGGGTGAGAACTACGCAGTCATACCCTAAGAATGTCAAGAGGTTGTTTAGATCACTTGACCACCAAGTCGCAACATTCGTACCTAACCATTGAATCAGTTCGTCCATAATTTAAAATCATTCTTATTTCTAGGTGGAAGCCAATTCGTTCTTACAAAAGTGAAAGAAAATCACAAACAAGGATGCTCGTATTAGTTTTTAGATTGATCCATGGATAGTAAAATTGTAAAATTGTTGTTTTCCTTCAAATTGTAATAGGATAGCTCTGTTGGACAAAGGTTAGTGATTTCATTGGTCACGATGGATTTGATGTTGTTCATCTGGGTAATTCCTCTAATCTTGACAAATGGTGTTCTTTTTACCTAGAGCCATAGTTAGCAAATTTGGATTCGGGAATTATTCGGGCAGAGAATTATTCGAAATAATTCGATTGGTTAATTTAAGGATTCGGTCAAAAAAGCGGTCAAAAAAGCGGACAAAATAAAAATCGGAGTCGGATTCGGATTCGAGAATTATTCAATTAAAAAAATAAAAGTCGGGCAAAAAATTCGGATATTATTTTTATAGTTTATTGTATATTTTTTATTTATCAAGTTATTAACCTGATTTGTATACTTAGAAAGAGCAAATTACTTTATACAATAAAGTAAAAAACAATGAAAAAATTGTCATTGAGCGATGGAAGCAATGGTTATTGTAATCCAATTTCTACTCATGAAATAGATTAGGCCCCAAAATAGTGAAAGCAAGATTACAACTACAATAAAACAAATAAATAAATTGACTACAAAAAATTTTCACTATCCTTTTGCTTGGGTTCACAAGACCCATATTGCACTAAGAAGCACTAATTTTTCAAAATTAAAGCAACAATATAAAAGAAGATTGATTGATACGGCAATATGAATCTGTCCTGATCCCCCGGAACCTCAAATTATTCATCAAGGCTTGATATCTCCCCTATCTTAGGATGAACTGATGAAATTATGAGAAAGAAATGAAACAAAGAGTAAATTCGTACGATTGTTACAGAAGATTTAGGTGGAGAAAAAAGATGGGAAGAAAGAGGCGGAAATTTGGGGGAGAAGAAGATGAAAAAAAAAATAATAATAATAATATTTCGGTGGTGGGTACCGTGGGCTTCATATATGACGTTATTTATTTATTTTTTTTAATACTGTTTAAGTGGACCGAATAATTCGGTTTAATTCGGTTCGGACCGAATTATTCGCGTTTTAAATTCAAATTAGTAAAAAGCGCGTTTTTTACTGAATTTTTTTTTTTAATTCGGATTCAGTCAGAATTTTTGATTTAATTTGAAAAAATTTTGTTCAGCCGAATAATTCACGAATTATTCAGCCGAATGGTTAACTAGGCCTAGAGCTGGCCATTTGACCACTAAGCTAGTGTGCACCTTTTTTGAAAAAATTGTTCTGTAATTTTTTGGTCCACTCAATGTGACAGGGATGTCTTATGATGTGAAATTCATCTCAATTATTAATTTTTTGTAGAGATTTGTTCTTCTCTTATCAAATAAAGTTGTTTCACTGAAATTTGATTCTAAGTGATTTTTTAGTGATTACAATCAATTTTTATTTTATATGATCTACTCGTAATCATAGTTTTATATCAAGGTATAAAACTTGTTAAAAAGATCTTCTTTAATTATTGGGCGAGCCAATTAGCTATTTAACAACAGTTGGGCAAACATGGGATGCACACCCATAAGTTGGGATAGGTATTTGAGTCCTCCCTGCTGTGCCCATAAGTTGGGGGTGTCCAGGTCCTCCTACCTGTTGGATGGTTAGTTGAACACTAACTGGGCAGCCCACTAACTAGAGAGGAGTTACCTAATCCTCATTGTTATATCTAACCAATGTTCTTAATTGGATTAGAGATCTCTCTGTTTATCGCCAAACCACTCCTCTCATCCTCAACCATGAGTGAATTTGATTCTAATTTTACTGTTAATATGGTCCATTACAAAAAAATAAATAAATAAATAAAAAATGAATAGACCATTCAAAAAAGAATATTTCATGAAAATCACTAAATTTTTTATAGAGGAAATTTCAATCCCCTCCCCTGGCCGTTTCATTTATTATACTCCCATCCCCTGTGAATTAAAAAAAAAAAAAATTTGGGTGGAACCTGTCAAGTTTAAAATTACAACCATAATTATTACATTCCTATCCCCTGTGAAGTTTAAAATTACAACCATACCATTCTAATGTTGTAGATTCTATCAATCATACCCACAACCATGAGTGGTCACCATTAAGTGATGTATAATTACAATTTAAACCCCAAAATACCCTTAGTTGAATTGAGATTACATCATTGCCCTCACCTATTAGCTTAATCTTCATCACTTGAAGAAAACTTCTCATCAATTGGGATCCTAGGGTTCGCAAATCGATAAGCCTCTCGAATACTCCCTCTCTGTTGTCAATTCACCTCAATTAGGTAGCAAATTGAGTCGGTGATTTGGAAATGGAAATTTCTACTCAAAAACACCTCCACCGGCCCCTACATGATCTACATGGGTTTATGATCTCAACACCCTTTGAAGAATCCCTAAGGGGGTGTTTAGTTCAGTAAATCAAATGGTGTATGTATCGGATATGAATGTCAATCTTTTGATAGATATTCTTCTGAATTATGTTTCTTTCTAAAAAATCATTTGGTTGTCTTGAGGCTAGTACATGTTTCTCGCGGGTTGAGATATTGGCTTCCATAGAGAATGTCTTTCTGCTTTCTCCTTTTATACTAGATGGTAAAAATGTTGCTCAAATCTGAGTTTAAGTGTTGAGGTAAACTCAGATTTAGAACACATCCTTTGTAATTTGGTCATTCATGGGAAGTAGGATGCTCACTTATGAGGGTCATTTCAGTGAAACCAAACAACTCCAAATATTAAGAATTATCATTCTAAAGAATGTCATCCCAAAGATTTACCGAACCAAACACCCCCTGATATTATTCGATCGTAATTCAGTTGGAACCCCAACAGCTTAGGTACATAACTTTCCTGAGCGACTCTTCCGACCGCTTCAATTTCTCGTCACCAACCTTCGTCGTTTTCACCATTGAAGAAGTTGCTGAAAAAGAAAGAAGCCTTTTTAGCCTGTGAGAAGGACCTCATATTAGCCTTGGCGTGCTGACGCAGTGACCTCAACACATGACTCCATCTGCAGATTCCTTGATCTTTCAATACCTCTACAGCTCCAACGCTTGCAGCCAAAATCTAAGCTATGCTTACCGAACTCATCTCTATTTGCTAAGATAAAGGTCAGGATCAGTCAGGGCGGTGAAGTGAACACTGAACTCTCATTCTTAAGAGAAGAGAAGACAAGTGGGTTTCCGTTAAAACACTTTTGCTGTTTCAAGCTTTTCCCTTCCTCTGCAACTCTCCTTTTAGCTCTTTTTCATCTTCAGCCTCTGCCTCTGTCAATCTACCCTTCTCGTCTCCTCTTTTATCTTTTTTTTTTCTTTCTTCTCAAGGTATGAACACGACCTTGCAACAGTTCTGCGGCAGCAGCACTGATAACTCATGGAATTGGCTCAATAATCATTCTTCTACCTCCTCTTCCGCTCCTTCAATGGGGGTTTTAGCTGATATGGGCTCTCTCTCTCTTAAGTGCTATATTCTAATGGAGAAGAAGGGTTGGAGGAAGAGGAGAGAAGAAGAAGATGAGGGAGATTATGGTCGTTGATGGTGAAGGAAGAAGAAAGAAGAAGGGTTGGACTGGTCGGAGATGCGTCGTCGACGACTTGCAGGTCAACGCCACAGAGTGCTCGGACTGCTTTGGTTTAGTTCTATTATCTTTAAGAAAGGACAAGATCATATTTACACAAAGGGGTTGGGGAAAATGACATTTGAAATACTGCTCTAAGGCTATGTTTGGTAGCCAAGAGAAGAAAAGAACAGAAAATAGAACCTAGAAAAGAAAAGAGAAAAAAAGAGGAGAGCGTAAGGTCCTATTCTTTTGGAATATTACTAGAAGAGATCGCAGTATAGTCATAAGGCTACTTAGTCTGAATGATAGCAGATACCGATCTAGATCTAGAGCTTTAGACTACTCTCTGGTTATATATCAGTCCACTACTCCTGATATAATACAGAGTTCAAGTGTCCTAATTACTCCCTAAGAAAGATCTTCGACCTTAACCTACTTCCAATCATTTCGGAAAAGTAATATTAGAATTTACAATTCTAAATTATAAATTGTATATACATAATGCTCTTTTCTTAACCACACATATACCCTTAACTCTTTTGATAAGATGAACTACTCACTCATGGTTAATTATGAACAGAACAATAATAAAGCTGCTTGACTAGATCTATTTCATAGAATCAAGAGGCACGACTGTAGGCTTTGATCTGAGAATAGAACGAGAAGCTGCTATAAAAAGGACTACAAACTAAATGAACTACAAAATATATATAATCAAGAATAAAAGAAAACTTACAGGAATGATGTAGATAGAAAATTACTTCGTTAAGCTGCTTCTGGAAAATATTTTATCAGAACTCTTTTACAAGGACTCTCAGAAATCAAAAAACTTCCGGGGGGGGGGACTCCTTCCCGGGACTTGCTCTATTTATAGGAAAATATATACATGGGAAAAAAATTTTATTTCAGATCCGAGGATCTGAGTTACATTAGGGACAACTGTCATTCTATTAGTAAAAGTTTTCTTCATTATCTGTGCTTCACTGTCGGTGGAATCTACTTTTTGCTTTTTTGAAACTTCGGCGAAACTTCTTTCCTTTGCTTTTTGAAAGTTGATCTCCACTGTCGGTGAGAATTTGCTTTTTGAAAATTTTCTTCTGATTTTCTCTTCTGATAGTGACACGTCTGTTGGTGACACGTCTAAAGTATCTTTTTTTTTTTTCCAAATCCGTATTCTTCAATTATCTTCTGGCAAGTCTTCCTTGGATGCACTGGAAGCTTCCGAATAAAGACTTTTTGCAAATATCTGCTCCATTCTTGCTTTTGTAGATTCTGTTTTCTCTTTCATCCTTTCCGAAAAAGCTTTTTCATATTCTTCCTTTTGCTTTAATGTTTCTTCCATCTTCTGAATTCGGTTGAGAAGATTTTCATATGCTGGAGGTGTTGGTGTTGTCGTTATCATAAATTTATTCTTCTGGACAAGCTTCAGGGCTTCTTGTAATTCTTGGACTTCTTTTTCCTTCAAAGCTAGCCGATGATAATATTCTTGTTCTTTTTCTTTGGTGACCTGCAATTCTTCTTTGAGCTGGGACTCATTCTTTTGTAATTCTGCAA